>NC_138767.1:1132500-1555000 GCF_965113315.1 Podarcis vaucheri | reverse complement strand
CCCTGCACCCGGCCTCTCCCCCTCCGTCCCGGGTGCGGGGGCTGCCAGGATCCGTAGTCCCCTCGCCCTTGGGCTCCGCTCCCGCGCGGGGTGCGCAAACTACGTTTCCCAGCGTGGCCTGGCGGGCCGGGCGTTTTGTTTGAAGCGCTCTTCTCCCGGCCATGGAATGAGCGCAGCGGCGGCGGCCGGGCGGGCAGGGGCTCTTCCGCGCAGACCCCGCACAGCCTGCCTGCGCCCCTGCGGAGATTGGGCGGCAGGATGGAACCCGGGGATCCCCGCGGAGGCGGAGCGGCGGAGGCTGCCCCCCAGGTAGGGCTGCGTCGGGGGGGTGTTATTTTTGCAATGCTGCATCCGCGCCGGAGGGGACGCATCGGACCGCGGGGAGACCCCTTGGCGGGCGTGCAAGGCAATGCATGCGTGCAGGCTTTGCATGGAGTGCAGTGCAATGCAATGGCAACGCGGCGCCCTGCATGCATGCATGCAACTTCCACCGGCGCTCCGGACTTGGCAGGTGAGGGGGGTCCTCAGTGGGCAGCAGAGAGAGCCGGGAGGGCGAAGGGGAGCCGGGGGGGAGCAGCGCTGCTCCCCAAGCCGAGCCCGGGGGGAAACTTCGGCGTCGTTGCGCCGGGTGTTGGAAGCGGAGGCTGGCGGGGGCCCCTCACCTGCAAAACCTGCTCGCCTCTCATATATTTCGTGCATTGCATTCATCGCCCGCTTTCTCCTCCAAGGAGCTCCCAGGGGCGCGCGTGGTTCTCCCCGTGTTATCCTCGCAACAACAGCCCTGCGAGGTGGGTCAGGCGAGTGGCCCAAGGGAGCACCCAGGGATTGTCCTGGCCAGGTGGGGTGATTTGAACCCTGCTCTCTGCCCGGTCTTCGTCCTCATTTAGCCCCCACATGTGCATGACTGTGCATGACTGAGGTTTTCCCCCCTCGTCTTGGCTATGGTGTGAGTCTGTCCTGTTAATTAATGGGGTTCTGCCTTCGGAGAAGATGAGCCAGCCCTCAAGGAGGTGATTATGTAGTTTGCTAGCAATTCATGTCCCTCCCGGCGTGACGCTGCACGCTGACGTCACGGGGCTGTAATGGTGGTGTGCCTCGAGATTTTTTTCATGAAACAAGTGTGCCTTTGCCCAAAAAAGGTTGGGAAACACTGACATAGAGGAGGGAGAAAGGTTGTTTTCTGCTGCTCCAGAGAAGCGGACACGGAGCAATGGATCCAAACTACAAGAAAGAAGATTCCACCTAAACATTAGGAAGAACTTCCTGACAGTAAGAGCTGTTTGACAGTGGAATTTGCTGCCAAGGAGTGTGGTGGAGTCTCCTACTTTGGAGGTCTTTAAGCAGAGGCTTGACAACCATATGTCAGGAGTGCTCTGATGGTGTTTCCTGCTTGGCAGGGGGTTGGACTCGATGGCCCTTGTGGTCTCTTCCAACTCTATGATTCTATGATTCTATGAAAGGAGGGACTTAAAGCACAGCACTCCAAGTGGGTCCTTACTTGTTTCATTTAGCAGAGTGGCCTCTTTTCCCCCCAAGGCCACATCACCATCACCACGGAAATCCTAAACTCAAGTGCTTATGGGGTCCTCACCACAGGATCACATTCACCCGGTGCTATACCAGCTGCACTGGCTCCCGGTGGAGTACAGGATCAGGTTTAGGGGGCTGGTTTTAACCTTTAAAGCCCTATACGGCCTAGAACCCTTGTACCTACGGGCCCGCCTCTCCTGGTATGTCCCACGGAGGACCATACAATCTTCAAACAAAAACTTCTTGGAGGTCCCGGGCCACAGGGAGGTTAGGCTGGCCTCAACTAGAGCCAGGGCTTTTTCGGCTGTGACCTCAATCTGGTGGAACGCTCTGTCCCAAGAGACCAGGGTCCTGCGGGATTTGACATCTTTCCGCAGGGCCTGCTAGACAGAGCTGTTCCGCCAGGCCTTTGGCCAAGGCACAGTTTGACCTTTGGTGATCCTTTGGTGATCCTCACAGAACTCTAGCCCAATGGTTGCCATTAATTTGATTTTGAATTGATTTTAGAATGAATTGATTTTAGAATGCTGTGTTACTTTTATTGTTGTTAGCCGCTCTGAGCCCGGCTTCGACTGGGGAGGGCGGGATATAAATATTATGTTGTTGTTGTTGTTGTTGTTGTTGTTGTTGTTGTTGTTGTTGTTTCACCACTGCAATCCTGAAGTCAACTATCTCTCAGTGGGCCTCCATCCCTTTACTGGGTTTCCCCCCTCTTCCCTTTGTTCTCCTGAATGGTCCTTCTCCCAGGTGATCTCCTGAATGGGAAAACTGGTTTGGCCTGTATTTTAGCACTTTGCTAAATTTGGTGTCTGGCACCTTAATGCTCCAAGCACTGATCAAACTCCAGCGCCCATTAAATCCAGGCACCCCCAAGCTTTGGCACCCAAAGTGCATAATGGCATATAGGATATTGTTTATGCCCTGGGCCCCAAGCGATTGCCTCTGCCTATGGCTTGTATCTCTACAGATTTCCAACTTTCGCTGTCAAAGCCAACAGGAAAGCTCTTTAGCACCCAGCTGGGTTTTCTGTGGACCGATGTTTGCTCTGATTGAGAACTAGAGAGCAAGTTTTCATGGGGAATGCTCCAAGGCCAAAGGGGGGGGCACTTGGACATGAAGCTCTAAAGTGTGGACTGTGCCTGGAAAGAGCAGAGGAAACTATAGGCCTGGGGGTCATTATCATTTGGAGTGTGCTCTTCTCCAAACGCAATTTTCAACTCAAAATGTTTCAAGGCATGCTTCAAGGTAAAATATGTTTTGAAATATGTGTTTTGAGATAAAATACATCTATACTGTATTCACTCAAATGTAATGTGCACCTTTTTTTGGCCAAATTACGTCGTGAAATTTAGGGGGCGCAATAGATTCGATGGCACCAGCAAATACTTTTTTGGTTTCAAGGTTTTGAAAACTGAGGTGCGCATTAGATTCGATGGCGCATTAGATTCACATAAATACAGTGTGTTTTGTGGTTTTAAAATTCATTATTTAAATATAGATTCAAAATACAAATTTTCATGTAGATTTTTTTTAAAAAATGTAATGTGAAAATGGGACAGATTGATGAATGACCATGTGCAAAACTGACGCAGGACAGAAATAGATGGATATGTCAGTCCTTAGCTCCCTCATAATGATTAAGGTAAGAGTAAAGGGACCCCTGACCACTAGGTTCAGTTGTGGCCGACTCTGGGGTTGTGGTTCTCATCTCGCTTTATTGGCCGAGGGAGCCGGCATACAGCTTCCGGGTCAAGTGGCCAGCAGGACTAAGCCGCTTCTGGCGAACCAGAGCAGTGCGTACGGAAACGCCATTTACCTTCCCACCGGAGCGGTACCTATTGATCTACTTGCACTTTGACGTGCTTTTGAACTGCTAGGTTTGCAGGAGCAGGAACCGAACAACGAGACCTCACCCCATAGCGGGGATTCGAACCGCCGACCTTCTGATCAGCAAGTCCTAGGCTCTGTGGTTTAACCCACAGCGCCACCCGCGTCCCTAATAATGATAGTAGGAACTAAAACAAAAACCAAAAATCTTTTGCCTAGATGCGTGGGGGGAATCTGTTATGGGCAACACCAGCAGCAAACCGAAGCCAAAGGTGGAAACCTTGATTGTTTGTCGCTCTATACTGCCCTTCATCCGGTCATGATCCCAGGGAATGCCACAGAATAAAATGAAACTGCAATTAAATATGCATATATTATAACATAATCATGAAAACATCAACTATAACTTATTCACAGTATAAATCACGGCCCCCACCTTGGATTGCTTCAAAAGAGGATTCCTTTCTGTTAATAAAGGAAAGCAAAAACCCCACACCAAAGTGCTGAGATAGCTTTTGCCATGACCAAGGATGCCGTGGCAAAACAAGGCGAAATCTTGCATTTTCACAATGAAAATCAAAACCAACACATTCTTCAGTTCACCCCTAACAAATCATCTCTGGGCATTGAAAGAGGTCAATCTGAGATGACTCTTCTGCTCTTTCAGCCACGAGATGGAAGAAAAACTCCAGAGTCAAGAATTGCCCCAATTTCTGGGCTATATTATTAGCTTAAAAATAAATGCTTGAATTGAAGAGTGGGGCGCCTTGATTTTGTTTCCCCATATATGGAAGAATTTCAAGACTTTTCTCATTCTTTTTTAGAAAAAAAATGAAAAGGTTTCCCATTTGCATCTGGCATTGGGAAAGGCCCATCAAGTTGTCTGTATCGATGAGCTTCCTCCGAGCTGAAAATGACCAGAACAAATCATTAGTGGCAAAGATGCTAAAAACACCCCTGGGAAGAGAGGAGGCGAGTCTCACGTCAGTCGGCTGAATCCGGCGGAGCAAGCGGGGAATTAGCCCAGACCCAGGAGCACCGGGGTGACGACGACCATCCTTTTAAGAACAAACGGAAGATGCCACCTGAACTACTGGTTCGCAGGATGCCAAAGACGGTTAGAGAAAATAAAACCCAACCACCCTGTTTGGGTTTTTTTTATTGCGTCCCCCCCCCCCAAATACTAGTTTAATTGGAAACTAGCTGGATGCGTTTAAGAACATGTGCAGCGACGACATCTGTTTCTCGTTGGGAGAGCTCGGCTTTCTCAAGTAGCGTTTTCCATCTTCATCATCATCCAAAGATTCCCACATCACAACTTGTCCTCTTGCCTTCTCCTCCTCCCCCCAGCCCCCTCCCCGTTGCTCCTTTCCAGAAAATGTGAGCTTGAACTTTCGACTCGGCATAAAATGGTTGGAGGGAAACCATGATAAGGCCCCAGAGATCAGTTCCCTCTTTCTTCCCGTTATCTTACTTGATCCTTTACAGCTTCTTGGTTCTTTAAATGCTACTTTGAGCCGCTTGACGCCAGTGGCACCGAGATCAAGGGAGAGAAGGAAAACCTTGAGGAAGGTCTGGAATGCTGGATATCAAACATGGAGGGAGAAAGGCGAGTCAGCTTTCCCCAAAGGATCCACCTGGGCCAAGTGCCTTGTCTGTTTACTTAAGGCTCTAAGGTTAGCTGAGGTGCAGAAAGATTTCCCTGGAGCCGAAACAAAATTGAGATTTAGCCTGTTCACCTCCTCTATACTTTCCCTTTGTTGATCTGCAGAGCTGTACTCAATTGCAATAGCCTTTAACCAAGGGATGTGGTGGAACTTGGATGGAGAATAGTCTTGAAAAGTGCTGGCAAGGAGACAAAGTGTCTAAGGAGGCAGGTTTCCTACTCCCAGGCCCCCGTCTTATTTCTACAAAGGACCTACTTGTGCAATTACCGTTCACAAAGCTTGGTCAGTCTTCTCTTTGGTATGGCAATCTATCAAGTGTGTTGTATGCTACAACAGCCCATCAAGCACAATGCAAACTGCATAAGAGGACCACACCATGGCGGGTCCATCTAGGCCAGCATCCAATCAGATCAGGATCTAAGAAGAGCCTGCTGGGTCAAGCCAGTGGCCCATCCAGTCCATCATCTCACTGGGGTCTAGCAGATCCCTGTGGGAAACTAGCAAGAAGTATTTGAGAGAAAGAGCTCTCTCTCTCCTCCTATAGTTTCAAGCAACTGGTGTAAGCATAGAATCCTAGAACGTAGAGATGGAAGGGACCATAAGGATCATCTAGTCCAACCTTCTGCAATGGAGGAATCTCAATGAAAGCAAGGAAATTACAGTGGTGCCTCGCAAGACGAAAAGAATCCGTTCTGTGATTCTCTTCGTCTAGTGGTTTTTTTCATCTTGCGAAGCAAGCCCATTGACGGATTAGCGGATTAGCGCTATTAGCAGCTTTTAGCGGCTTTTAGCGTCTTATCTGCTGATCGGATCAGCTGATAAGCGGCTTAGCAGCTTAGAAAAGGGGGGGGGAGGAAAAAAAAACCAGCAGAAACTCGCAAGACATTGTCGTCTTGCGAAGCAAGCCCATAGGAAATTCGTTTTGCGAAGCACCTCCAAAACGGAAAACTCTTTCGTCTAGTGAGTTTTCCGTCTTGCGAGGAATTCATCTTGCGGGGCACCACTGTATCACTAAACACCAGGAAGATATCTTTGACAGTAAGAGCTGTTTGATGGAGGAACGGACTGCCTCCAAAGTTTGTCAAGTCAACTTCATGGGAGGTTTGTGAGCAGAGGTTGGGTGGCCAGGGGTCCATTAGCTGTCATTCCTGCATTGCAGGGGGCTGGACCAGATGACCCCCGGGCTCCCTCCATGATTCTATGAAGCTGCTTTCTTTCATGGTGGGAACATTGCACTTGCCTCTTCCAGCTTTGCCTTTCATCAAGCACCTTCCATGGCAGACACACAGCCGCCCTCCCCAGAGGCAAACAGCGAACAAAGATGGAGACCCACGTCTCAGGGACGGGCTTGGGAAACCGAGGCAGACAAGTGTGTCTTGCTGGGAAGAGAACACAGAGGGAGGGACTCCAGGGACCCAGGTGAGGTCAAACGCTCTGGGCCTAACCTCTTGCAGAAAGGGATGGTAATCTTATCCCCTGTGGAGGTGAGACTTGGCAGAGGAGCAAAATCTTATTAGATCAGCCCTGTACCTGAGGTGTACTGGGAGGGGACCGCATGTTTATTTGGAAACAAAACTTGTTTTTCTCATTTCCCCCTCTCCTCTCCATTTTTTTGTTTGCGCATCTCTTTTCACCCCAAGGCTTTTGGGAGTCTGTTCCAAGTCACACTCTTGTATTCCTTTTAACCCTTTCACGTAGGCCTCCTGCCTCTTGGGGGCAAGCGCGTCTCAAGAGATGAGCAGAGCTTCTGGCTAGAAGTGTCTCCTGGCGACAACCGCTCTTCATCTTGGCGTATGGTGGGCACATACCCACCAGCATTCCTTAGATGAAAACAGGGACATTTCTCACTCCCCCCCCACAACTGACCCTTCTTCTTCTACTTCTTCTTCTTCTTCTTCTTCTTCTTCTTCTTCTTCTTCTTCTATAAATTGTTATTGGAAATTTCATCACAATAATTTTAACAAAAATACATCATCCACATTGTTTTCCCCCTCCATTTTCCCTCTCCCCCTCCCCCCAAACAGAAAACCCACCCACCCCCCACCCCCGGTCTTCCCTCAACTCCTTTCTCTGGTTTCTCAACACATCTTTCTGTCTGCATGTTATAAAATTGTAAAGATCCTCAAATTATCTATCTATATATTACAATAAAGAGTTTGTTTATTCAAAACCTGCCAAAGAGTCCAGTTCATTTTGTTGCGTCTTCAAATATTTCATAAAAGGTTCCCATTCATCTTTGAAATCACAGTTATCCTTGTCACATAGTTTGTGTGTCAGTTTTGCCAATTCCGCATAGTCCACCAGTTTTTCTTGCCACAGTCCTTTCATCAGGATTTCCTCATTCTTCCATCCTTGTGCTGCTAAGACTCTTGCCGCCGTTGTCACATACATAAAAATATTTTTTAATTTCTTTAGCAGGTCTTTTCCCACAATCCCTAATAAGAAAGCTTCGGGCTTTTTCACAAATGTTAAACATTTTCTTTAACACATTAGATATCTTTTCCCAAAACATTTTAATTTTACTACAGTCCCGCCACATATGGTAAAAAGTCCCTTCTTTTTCCTTACATCCCCAACACAAATTTGAGCTAGTTTTATACATTTTCCCTAATTGTACTGGTGTTATATACCATCTATATATCATTTTCATGTAATTTTCTTTCAGTAAAGAACAGTCTGTAAATTTTAAGTCAATTTCCCATAACCTTTCCCAATCGCAACCGACCCTTCTTGACCCTCCATTTTTGTCCCACTCCCCACAGAGTATTTCCTTTCAGAAGAAGGGCAAATGCCACCACCGCTATACCAACGGGACACACACACACCCTCCACAAAAAAGAGAAAAAAACACACCAATAAATAAATTTTAGAAAGGGGCAAGATTAGATGCAGACACACAAAGCATTAAACATATATACATCAAGATTTCTTGCACTCTGCTCTGCTCCCCCTTTCTTCCTGCCCAGGGTGACCCTGACCTCTGCCTGCCCCTCAGAGCTAGCACAGCGCACAGGGTTGGACCTTGGTGGCCGCAGTCTCTCCTTCTCCTCCTTGCCCGCTCTCCAGCAGCCACTACAAGCTTCCCAAAGGAGGAAACTGGCAGCAGTGGCCATGAAGGGGCAACGGGGTGCTCTCTTGCAGCCACCACTGATGCCGTCACCCAGGAGAAGCGCCGACTTATCCTCCTCCCCAAGCTCAGTGGCCGCGCTGGTGGGGAATGTAGACATATTCCGGGGTTAAATCAGAAGCCAGGATGGAGTTCATAATTCTGGGACTTTCCCTGGAAAATTGGGACACTTGGTGGGTATGGTGGACTGAGAATCACATACTTTAGGCTGAGTCTGACCATTTGGCCTGCTAGCTCAGGACTGTCGGCATCCCTAGTTCCCAAACTTTCCAGGTCACCACCCGCTGGGTTCCACAAATCACACTAAGGAAGATAGTAACACAATAGAATTCAAAACAGCAACAATGGATTGCACATTTGTCCAAATGGAAGCTCAGATTGCACTAAGAGACAGCTAAGATGGTCTTAGAGCTCTTTAGCAACCTCAGCCAGTGGCGTAGCTTGGGTTGCTGGTGCCCTGGTGGGGCAAGTGCTGCATCCCCCTGGTGGACTGGGCAGCTGGGTGGAGGCATGTGCTGGGATCCCATGAGGCACATGGCTGCTGGTGCTCCCACTGCTGGTGGCTGAGGCTATGTGCCATATTGGATTGCAAGTTCCACAGCCTCCTGGCTCAGCCAGCCCAGGGCGGGCTAAGTGGGCATCCATTCACCGGCCACAAGGAGAAGGAGGCGCCACCCAAAATCTGAAGGCCAGGGCCCAGCTTACCTCCCCATGGCTCCAGAAGGTGGCAGGAGCTCAGAACCTGTCAAGGTCATGCCTAGTTGCACCCGTCTCAGAATTTTGTGCCCAGGGTCACCACCCCTCTGCCTCCTCAATGCTACACCACTGACCTCATCCTTTGTAACCAGAGTCAGTCAATGCCCTGCCCTCCGAGGCCAGATGAGAAAAGCCTGCAAGGCAGGGAGCAGGTCTTCTAGATCTTATAACCAAGATGGTCTCTTAGGAAGTGATTTGTAAATGAAATAAATAAACTGGGAAGAGAAATTCATTGTCGCCTAAAACTCAGAAGTGTGAGGGAGCCAAGCAGACCTCTACGGGGAGGGATTTCCAATGCCTGGGTGCCACCCATCACCCAGATGTTTGACTTTTGATGGCCCACCAAGCATTCTCCAAAGACAGAACCTGGAACAACAGGCTCTCAGACCGTGAACTCACTGTGTGAGCAAGTTCACCAGTGAGTTTTTGGAGAAACTTTAGGGTTGTAGATCAGGAGGTGATTTCTTCCTGAAAAATTCAGTTGGCTGAAGATAAGAATTTTCTTGGAAAGCCATGAAATCTCCTTCCTCGAAGCCTTTCCCCCCCAGAGTTCCTAACTGTCTGCCAAGATTCCCATAACTTAAGATCAGCCCCTGAAGCCCTCTGGCCGGGCAAATGTCCTTGAGACTTCCTTGAAATTTTCATTTAGTTATTACATTTATATTGTGCCTTTCCTCCGAAGAGCTCAAGGTGGAGTAGATGTTCTCCACCCCATCATTTAATCCTCACAAGAACCCTGCGAGGCAGATTAAGCTGGAAGGCAGTAACTGGGCTGAGTGCGGATTTGAAGCCTGGTCTCTCAGGTCCTCATCCAATGCTGTAACCACTGGCTCCTATTGCCTCTGTGGGCACACACAAACACCCACACCTATGCCTGCTCCTGGGTTGGCAGACTTACATGCTAGGACTGAAATCATCCCCAATTTTTTATTTCTTGGTGGTATTTTTAACCTGCATAGGCAAACCATCTCAGGGTGCGGCCCAATAAAACAAGGTAAAACAGAGAACTGTTTCAACACCGTATCGTAAAACAAGGGCAGATAAAAGCGAACAGCAGCCAGCATGGCAGTAAAACAATGGTAGTCATGGAATCAGCGCAAAAACCAGCACTCTTACCCAACGAAGGATCCATAAGAGCAGGATTCGTAAGGGTTAGACCCAGGCGTGCCTCAGAGGGGAGGAAATCTACTGCTGCTTGGGACGGGGTCAGTTTTTAGGTTTGAATGGGGTTGTGATCCTACCAGTTTGTGTTATATACACACACACACACACACACACACACACACACACATATATATATCTTTTTTTTTAATGGTTTTCACAAAATTATAAACAGACAAATAAATAAACAAACAAAATCATAACCTTGTTAAAATTACACATATTAACATTGTTAAGTGACTTCCTCGCTCTCCTTTGGTTGGATTCCAATGCATATCCTTTTAACGGTTTTCCAATTCACAGTTCTTATAAACTTAACTTAATCACTTAACATCATTCTATCTTTTCAATTCAGGATTAAACATATTAATTCATCACTTAACTTATATAAAATCCTAAACCGATCTAGTACTTGCAAGCTATTTCCAATTAGTTTAACGTATTTAACTAAATAGTCATTAAATTTCATCCATTCTTCCTGATACTCCTCCTCCTTCTGGTCACGGACTCTTCTGGTCAGGTCGGCTAGCTCTGAAAAATCCATCATCTTCATCTGCCATTCTTCTATAGTTGGTAATTCTTGCGTTTTCCACTACTTAGCTAATAAAATTCGAACAGCAGTTGTGGCATACAAAAATATTTTAACATCTTTCTTGGGCAGTTCCAGACCTGTGATTCCAAGAAGAAAGGCCTCAGGTTTCTTTATAAATGTATATTTCAACATTTTTTTCCCCAATTCATTATAAATCTTTTCCCAGAAGTCTTTCACCTTGGGACAGGTCCACCACATATGAGAAAAAGTTCCTTCATTTTATTTACATTTCCAGCACAGATTGTCACGGTTATGATATATTTTGCTAGTTTAACAGGAGTCAAATACCATCTATACATCATTTTCATTCTATTTTCCTTTAACACTGTACATGCAGTGAACTTAACCCCTTTCTTCCACCATCTAGTTTGTTATATATTTTTTAAGAGAACATCCAAGCCCGCTTTTACTATACGGACCTTTGTTGGCAAGGTGATGTCTCTGCTTTTTAAGATGCTGTCTAGGTTTGTCATTGCTTTTCTTGCAAGAAGCAGGCGTCTTTTAATTTCGTGGCTGCTGTCACCATCTGCAGTGATCATGGAGCCCAAGAAAGTAAAATCTCTCACTGCCTCCATTTCTTCCCCTTCTATTTGCCAGGAGGTGATGGGACCAGTGGCCATGATCTTCGTTTTTTTTGATGTTGAGCTTCAGACCATATTTCGCACTTTCCTCTTTCACCCTCATTAGGCATACAAACCATAAAATAATAATTATTATGTTGTCGTCAGACTTGAATAACTTGTGGTGCTTTAAATCAGGGATAGAGGAAGGGGGTGCAGTGGGGCGGTCTGCCCCAGGTGTCACCTCTGAGGGGGGTGACAAAATGCCAGGCAGCACTCACCACAGGGCCTGCAGCGCACCTGAGCCATGCGTCACTCCTGGGAGCAACGTGGTGGCATGGGCACCTGCAGGCTCCGCTCTGCCCCAAACGGTCCACCTGCCACCTCCCCCTCAGCTGTAGGGCAGCTGAGTGGGAGGAGGCAGGCAGACTCTTCAGAGGCCCCACGGAGCGTTCTGCCCCAGCTCGCCCTACCCTGTGTGTGGCTGGCCCCGCCCCTGGGCACAGGGCACATGCGCAGCCCCAGGCGCCCAATCGGCTTGCTCCGCCACTGCTTTAGATCACTGGCGTCTTACTGATTTCCCAACCATAGAACTGTAGCATTGAAAAGGACCTGCAAATGTCAACTGGTCCAACCCTTTGCAGTGCAGGAATCAAAGCTAAATAATCCCTGACAGGTGACCATCCAACGTCTGCTTGAGAACCTCCAGTGAAGGAGTGTTGTTTTCTCTTGCTCCAGAAGGGAGTAGGCCCTCAAGGCAATGGATTCAAGTTACAAGGAAGGGAATTCAAACTAAACGTTAGGATGCTGGACTTAGATGGTCCCAATTGGACCGATCCAGTAGGCTCATCTGAGGTTATTATGCACCAGAGTGGTGCGTGCTCTGGTTATCTCCCGCTTGGACTACGTGGGGCTACCTTTGAAGGTGACCTGGAAACTACAACTAATCCAGAATGCGGCAGCTGGACTGGTGACTGGGAGCGGCTGCCGGGACCACATAACACCGGTTCTGAGGGCATTGGCTCCCAGTATGTTTCCGAGCACAATTCAAAGTGTTGGTGCTGACCTTTAAAGCCCTAAATGGCCTCAGCCCAGTATACCTGAAGGAGCGTCTCCACCCCCATCGTTCAGCCCGGACACTGAGATCCAGCGCCGAGGGCCTTCTGGCAGTTCCCTCATTGCGAGAAGTGAGGTTACAGGGAACCAGACAGAGGGCCTTCTTGGTGGTGGCGCCCATCCTGTGGAACACCCTCCCTTCAGATGTGAAGGAAATAAGCAGCTATCTTATCTTTAAAAGACATCTGAAGGCAGCCCTGTTCAGGGATGTTTTTAATATTTAACGCTGTATTGTTTTTAACACTCGATTGGGCGCCGCCCAGAGTGGCTGGGGAAACCCAGCCAGATGGGCGGGGTATAAATAATAAATTATTATTATTGTTATTATGCTCCAAGCAGGAATGACACAGAGTTGGACATGTCTTCAGTTCAGGCCCATCGTGGCTCCTCCACTGCACGTTTGAAGTTTGCTGCAGCGACTGGTTCTGCAGGCCTAGCAAGGTCCTGATAAGCCAAAGATACAAGTTCAAGTCCAGTCCAACCTGCTGCTGCACAGAGTCCCCACCGGCCACCTCCAAGCCCTGGTACGTGCCTTCTCCCCATCCATCCCAGCCGGGTTGCCTTCCTCACCTTCTAAAGGAGGCGGTCCTCAACCTGTCTTCGCGAGGAAAGCGATCCAGCACTTTCACAACTCTGGAAGTGGAAGCGACTTGTCAGAATGATGAAATTCCTACAAAACAGGGAAGCGCAATAGGTGAGGATGAGCTAAGTGGTGAGTGGAAACCACGATGACAAATGTATGGAGTCAGAAGGAAGGGGAGGAGGAGGAGGAAACATGCCCAACTATACTGATGCTTGGAAGCGGCAGCCTGAGGCAGGCAAGAACCTGTTGAAGGGGGAAGCAATTTTTGAAGCTGGGCTGAGGTTGCCCTGAAGCAAGAAGCCTTCGACATTTGGCAAGGAAGAAGCAAATGGAGATGGTGCTTGTACCTTTCTGCGTGGAGAGATTTGGGGCAACCAGACAAGGGAGGGGGGCGATTTGGGCTGGTCCCTCCTCCATATGTTTCCAGGATGCACTCATATGGAGACCATGGAGACAGACTGTGAACACAGACCAACGACCACAAAGAACCATAGAATTATCAAGAGCTGGAAGGGATTCCAAGGGGTCATCTAGGACAACCCTCTGCAATGCAGGAATCCCTACTAAAGGATCCCATTTTAAACAACAACAACAACAAAATTGGGAGGGGTAGTTAATGCCACAAAAGACAGAATCAGGATTCAAAATGACCTGGCCCAATTGGAGACCTGGACCCAAACTAACAAAGTGAATTTCAATAGGGGCAAAGTAAGGTTCTACATGTAGCTTGCTCCATCTTCCATGTTAACACAGACCAAGAATGGAAGACGTGAAATTGACAAATGGCTGGCAGATTGGTATAGAGCAGATTGGTTTTAGAACTGCAGATTCCCAGTTGTGGCAAAAATAGAGTTGAAGATTCATATCATGTGAAAAGTTCCTATTATTATTATTATTATTATTATTATTATTATTATTATTAGTAATAATAATAATAATAATAATACACACCGGAGCCAGTGTGGTGTAGTGGTTAAGAGCGGTGGACTTGTAATCTGGGGAACCGGGTTCGCGTCTCCGCTCCTCCGCATGCAGCTGCTGGGTGACCTTGGGCCAGTCACACTTCTCTGAAGTCTCTCAGCCCCACTCACCTCACAGAGTGTTTGTTGTGGGGGAGGAAGGGAAAGGAGAATGTTAGCCGCTTTGAGACTCCTTCGGGTAGTGATAAAGCGGGATATCAAATCCAAACTTCTTCTACCCCGCCCATCTGGCTGGGTTTCCCCAGCCACTCTGGGAGGCTCCCAACAGAAAACGAAAAACAGAATAAAACATCAGACTTTGAAAACTTCCCTAGACAGGGCTGCCTTCAGATGTCTTCTAAAAGTCAGATAGTTGTTTCTTTCCTTGACATCTGACGGGCTTCTAAGCTACTGGCCATCACGACATCTATTGAAAATGAATCCCAGAAGTTAACTATGCATTGCCCTTGAGTGACTGACATTCCATTCATTTGTCCTGCCGAACATTTTTATAGGCATCATTTACAAGAAAGGAGATTCCAACTCAACATCACGAAGAACTTTCCGAAAGTAAAAGCTGCTCAGGTTGGACTCGATGACCCTTGGGGACCCCTTCCATGATTCTAGGGTGACCCCAAGTTCTGGCGTTTTCAGAGAAGAGCCACTTTACTCCCTATAAACAGAAGCAAGAGAGATGAAACAGAGGTCATAAACACCGGAGCTTGAGGCCCAGTGATCATTTTGCAAGTCTTTTCCACGCTCCTTCTTCCTTCCACATCCTAAACTTCCATCTCTCCCCCGCCCACCACATGCCCTTAAGTTTCCTTCCTGGGAAGATGTTCCACACCTGTTGCCCTACTTCTGTGCGTGCACACACAAACTCCTTGGATTTCTGTCATTTCACTCAGTAACATGTCATTTCTCTGACACCCGTTTTCAGCTAACACTTTGTAGCCAAAGGGGCTAAAAACTTGACACTGGGAAGCAGGGAAGAAGGGATTCTCTGAGCTGGTATGTTTGGCATACATCGAATTGAATCTCATCCAGGCCTTGGGGTTAAACATGAAATTTGAGATGTCACAAGATCTTGGGGGAAGGCAGGAGGGGGGCTGGAAGTTTTGTGGCATCCAAAATAAATACACTCCCTGGAATTGTTAGCACACCCCTGGATCTCGGCTAACATGGTGCTGAGAGGTTCATGGGGCCTGAGCCAGAGAGAGAGAGAGAGGCTTCACGTCAAGAACAGTGGCTTGGCTGGTGCCCTGTGACTCTGGTGGGCGGAAGGTGAGAGTGCCCTGCCCTTGATGGGAAAGCTGGTGCCTGGAGCGAGGGTGCAGCAGGAGGCAGCCCAGGCTTTTGCAAAGCGGTGTTTTACACACCAACGTGTGACTTCTCTGCAACCCAAGGAGGTGCCATCCCAGCCAAGGCTACACTTATGGCTTGCCCTTGCGTAGGCAGCTCAGCGCTCGAAAAATCCCCCCATAATTCCTGCACAGTGGCGTAGCAAGGTCAGGTGGTACCCGGGGCAGAAACTTTCTTGTCACCCCACCCCACCCATTGAAATCTAGTTGGACACCCAAGAGACCGTGATCTACTCACAGTATAAAAAGACTGCCTGTGATCTACCCATTGCCATTGCCAGGAGTTGCTGACCTTTTTTTAAGGAAAGGATTGATCAAAGTTGTTGTTTTGGGGGAGGGGTGGCAAAAGTTGTTGAGCTTTTGGGGGGATTCCAGGGTTTAGGTCCAGAGAACAACTCATCTCCTTGATGACCAAAGACTCCTGAGTAAGCTTGGCAGCAAAGGAATAAGAGGAGAGCTCCTTTTGTGGATCAGGAATTGGTTACATTGCAAGAAGCAAAGCGTAGGAATAAATGGACAGTTCTCTGAATGGAAAGGAATAGAAAGTGGAGTCTCCCATGGATCAGTATGGAGACCTGAGCTTTTTTTTTTGTTCATAAATGATCGAATGTGAATGAGCAGTGAGTGGCTACATTTGCTGGTAAATTGTTCAGGGTGGTTAAAACAAAAAGGGATTGGAGATTGCTCCAAGAGGACCTCTCCAAACTGAGTGAATGGGCAGTAAAAGGGCAAAAGCAATTCAATGTAAACAAGTGAAAAGTGTTGGGGCAAAAAACATTAATCTCGCATATAAGCTCGTGGGGTCTGAGCTGGAGGTGACGGAGAAGGCACCCAGATTCCTCCAACTTTTAGATAATAATAATAATATTTTTTTAATTTATATCCTTCCCTCCCCAGCCAAGACCGGGCTCAGGGCAGCTAACACCAAGTATGAAACAATTGATTGAAATACAACTTTAAAACAAGATTAAAGTACAACATTAAAATGCAGCCTCGTTTCAGCAGAACTCAAATCAGAAAATTTTGGGGGGATGAAAACGTTAAATCTTCACCAAGGCCAACTATCCAGACTGGTCCTACATGGGCCAGAAAAAAGCCAGGGAAGTCCCCAAGTAGGAGTTCCATCACAGAAGGAGAAAGGAAAAAGGAAAGAGGGGGAGGACATCAAGTTGATTCTGAGCCAAAGGCCAGGCACAACAACTCTGTCTTACAGGCCCTGCGGAAAGAAATCGGATCCTGCAGGGCCCTGGTCTCATGAGACAGAGCGTTCCACCAGGCCGGGGCCAGTGTTGAAAAGGCCCTGCCTCTGGTTGAGGCTCATCTGACTTCCTTGGGGCCCTGGACCTCTAGGGTGTTGCTATTTATGGACCTTAAGGTCCTCTGTGGGGCAGACCGGGAGAGGCAGTCCCATAGGTATGAGGGTCCTAGGCCGTGATGTTCACATTGATTGCGCAATGATACCAAACATTAATGGCAAGCGTTAGCAAGACCATTCTGACGGTAAGAGCTATCCGACAGGAAGAAGGTGCTGGACTGTCCTTCCATGGAGAGTTTTCAACAGAGTGTGGACAGCCACCTGTCCGGGATCCTTGAGCTATGATTCCTGCATTGCAGGGGGTTGGGCTTGATGACCCTCGGGGTCATCCTTTCCGACAAGTCTAAGATTCTGTGATGGTGAATGGCTCCTTGTTTCTAGATGCCATCAACCCATCCTAGCCTTCGACTGCGCTTGCCTCTCCCTGAGACCGACTCTGCTGCCTCGGGGAGATTCAGCGCACAATAGCTGGCATTGCCGAACCTTAATTTTCCATATAAACAATGATGAGGAAATGAGCCTTTGGTGCATACTTTTCATGCCTCTTTGATGTTGGGTGATTTCACAGGTTGGTAATGATAGGAGGCAGGAACAGGGAACACCCTAAATTCTTAGCACTCAATTCATCACCCAAGGAAACTTGGGAGAGATGTTGTGTCTTCTTTTCCCCCCACCCCCACCTTTTTTTACCTGCAACAAATTATACTTGTTTTCAGAATCTTTGCCTCAGGGGCTTAATTAAAACAGGCTGGTAAATTACATAGAAGGACACTCCTTCCTTGTCCCCACCCCCACCCTTCCCTGGAATTGCTCCCATAAACTCTAATAACATCAGTGTTCTCAGAAGCCAGAAGTTGGGAAAGATGGGGGCAGCAGAAGCGGAAATGGGGGGGCTGCTTGCTTGTTGTGGGGTCTCCTGCCGACTTTCTGGGGAGGAGAAATGCTGCCACACCATGCCACACCTTCTTTTCCGGTGGAGTACAGGGTCAGGTTTAAGGTGCCGGTTTTGACCTTTAAAGTCCTATGCGACCTAGGACCCACGTACTTACGGGACCGCCTTTCCTGGAATGCCCCACGGAAGACTTTAAGGTCCACATATGACAACACTTTGGAGGTCCCAAGTCTCAAGGTGGTTAGATTGGTCTCAACTAAGGCCAGGGCCTTTTCAGTACTGGCCCCGACTTGGTGGAATGCTCTGTCACAAGAGACTAGGGCCCTGCGGGACTTGACATCTTTCCGCAGGGCCTGCAAGACAGAGCTGTTCTGCCTGGCCTTTGGTTTGGACTCAGTCTGACCCTCATGTTTCCCTCCCTTTATGGTCTTGATCTATGGACTACTTTTAAAATAAGGCTGCATTTTAAATTGCATTTTAACCTGTATTTTAAATTGGTGGTTTTTGGTGTTAGCTGCCTGGAGCCTGGCTCTGACTGGGAAGGGTGGGGTATAAATAAAATTCATTATTATTATTATTATTATTATTATTATTATTATTATTATTATTATTCTCTTCTCTTCTCTTCTCTTCTCTTCTCTTCTCTTCTCTTCTCTTCTCTTCTCTCCTTTCCCTTCCCTTCCCTTCCCTTCCCTTCCCTTCCCACATTTATTTCCTGCCTCCTTGTGCGTATGGACAAGGTGGTGGCCATGGTTTTTCTCCCCCTCCTCAATTAAATTCCCACGACAACAAGCCCCCTGTGGGGCTGAAAAAGGCACTGACCGCCTCCACCCGCAGCAGAGGTCACCCAGTGAGCCTGGCAGCCAAGTGGGAATGTTTTTATCCCCAAAGTTGGGCTTCGCTCTCGCAGACTCCAGCTTCCCATCCCCCTACAAACTGGGTTATCTGAGCTGCTATCCAGTTGCTTAGCTATCCGAATATGGGCTAAACTGAAGGATTTCCAGGTTCCTTTCAGAGTAAGGCCCAGGGGCAAAACTCAGGGTGTTTCTCAGCAGCTGTCACTTAAGGAAATACTTTTTTCTACTTCACATTTGGCTACAAGGTAATACTTGGTTAAGGATGGGCAGATCTTGCCCGTGATTTTCCCCACCACATCTGTTCCACTTACAAGTCAATTCCATCCCATTTCCACATTAAACTACTTTTCTTTTTTAAAAAAAAAAAAGATATTAAAAACAACTGCAGGGACATTTGCATTTAAATGTTTATTTTAAACATTTTTCGCTCAAATTAGACTTTTTAAAATGAATTTTTGTTCTGCCTCTTGAGCCCAGAACTGTGTTGGGCAGTTTAGGAAATGGAAGAAGCCACAGGTAACTAAGTTATCATATGAGCATAGGAAGAGCCTGCAGGATGAGGCCAAAGGCGCCCACTAGTCCAGCATCCTGTTGTGGCAGTGGCCAACCACCTGCCCCAAGGGGAAACCAGCAAGCAGAATTCAAGCACGAGAGAAACACTCTCCCCTCCTGTGGTTTCCAGAAACTCTCATTCAGAAGCATCACTGCCGCCAACTATGGAGGTAGAACCCAGCCCTTGTGGCTAGTAGCCATTGAAAGCCCTCTCCTCCTCCAGGAATTTGTCTAATCCTCTTTTAAAGCCTTCCAAGTTGGCAGCCATATTTGCTTACTGCAGGAGCGAGTTCCGCCATTTACCGTATTTTTCGCTCCATAAGACCCACCTACTTTATAGAGGAGGAAAACAAGGGGAAAAAATATCCTGAACGAAACAATAGATGTACGCTTTTTGGGGGGGGTGCAGGTTGTAGCCATGGACATGCTATGTGATCTGCTGGTGAATTTGGGGTGACCCAATGCAAAAATCTTGAGGATCCATGAGGATCCGTGCTTTGTAACCACGTTTTTGTGCCATTGCAGCCCTACGAAACAGTGAATGCATAGTCTTTTTGGTGCAGGCTGTAGCCATGGACATGCTATGTGATTTGATGGTGAATTTGGGGTGACCTGATGCAAAAATCCTGAGGATCCATGTGCTTTTACCTCCCCCCTCCCAGGCAGCCTCCTTTATCTCTAGAGTCCTTTATCTCCCTCCCGATCGCTTGCTGATCAGCGGCTCAGCTGCTTCCTTTCAACACTCCCTTCCCTCTTGTTTGCCTTAATGTCTTTTCCTTAGCTGGAGCAGTTTTTTGCTCCTCCTTTTCTTCTAATTTCTCTCCTCATTGCTTTAGTCTTCCTGTCTCCTCTCCTTGCAAGTTTGCTGTCTTTACCTCCCCCTCCCAGGCAGCCTCCTTTATTGCTAGCGTCCCTTATCTTGTTCCAATTGCTTGCGATCAGCGGTTTTGTTTCAACACCCACTTCCCACTTTCAAAAAAAAAAGAAAAAAAGTGTGATCTGCTTTTCGTCCCTGGGTAATTCCGCTGCAGGGACCATGCGTTCGCTCCATAAGATGCACAGACATTTCCCCAAACTTTTTAGGAGGAAAAAAGTGTGTCTTATGGAGCGCAAAATTCGGTAACTCTGCGCTGCTTGAAGAAGTCCTTCCTTTTATCGGTCCTGAATCTTCCCACAGATCCACTAAATTCTGATCTGCGCTTTAGTCCGCGAGATCCAGCTGAGGCGCACTGGGACTGGAATCATGGAAAGGCAAACTTCTCAGGCCTCTTTGACACTTCCTAGCTAAGCTGTTGCACAACAGCCCTGTACTCAGGCCCAGAGCCAGCTCTGTTTCAGCCGCGGACAAGGAAGTCGTGCTTTTTACGGCATGTTAAAGTGTTGTTGTTTTTTTACGAGCTCCCTGGATGTAAAGAGCGACATGAATGTCAGGTGTAATCGTCTACAACTTCCCCTCTCTGCTTTTGAAAACGGCTCCCTTTCAGAGCGTCTGAAGTTTTCTTTTTAAGGAAGAATACGAGCCACACAGTATGGAGCGGCAGCACAAATTACAGGGTGCTTTAGGCAATGTGTTAATAATAACGCTTTATGAGCGTACATCACATTCCTGGGCAAGAGTTGAAAGCACCACAGCTGGGTTCCTTTCTCTCTCCCCCTCTCTTTCCCCTCCATTTTACTCTATGACATTCGGAGAGGGCTTCCAACATCTAATAACTAATTTTATGGATATTAATAACTTGTATGCATGTAAGAGATTTGATCCAAAGGAGTCACAAAGGACGGCGTGTTGGTTAGCGATGGATGTAAACATCCTGGAATTCTATCGGAGGGAATTTTAGAAATAAATGTGCAGCTGCAATCCTGCAACTGCTATTCATGGAGGTGCAGGTCCCTTCTGTGTCCAGGGCAGCTGTCTACAGCTCCATATGGTACGCAGGATGAGACCCTCCCTGCCCGCAGACTGTCTCGTCAGAGTGATGCATGCTCTAGTTATCTCCCGCTTGGACTACTGCACTGTGCTCTATGTGGGGCTACCTTTGAAGGTGACCCAGAAACTGCAAGTAATCCAGAATGCGGCAGCCAGACTGGTGACTGGGAGCAGCCGCTGAGACCGTATAACACCGGTCTTGAAAGACCTACATTGGCTCCCAGGACGTTTCCGAACACAATTCAAAGTGTTGGTGCTGACCTTTAAAGCCCTAAACGGCCTCAGTCCAGTATACCTGAAGGAGCATCTCCACCCCCATCATTCTGCCCGGACGCTGAGGTCCAGCGCTGAGGGCCTTCTGGCGGTTCCCTCCCTGCGACAAGCCAAGTTACAGGGAACCAGGCAGAGGGCCTTCTCGGTGGTGGCACCCGCCCTGTGGAATGCCCTCCCATCAGATGTCAAGGAAATAAACAACTACCTGACTTTTAGAAGACATCTGAAGGCAGCCCTGTTTAGGGAAGTTTTTAATGTTTTATTGTGTTGTTAATATTCTATTGGGAGCCGCCCAGAGTGTCTGGGGAAACTCAGCCAGATGGGTGGGGTGTAAATAATAAATTATTATTATTATTATTATTATTATTATTATTATTATTATTACACTGGTACCTCGGGTTACATACGCTTCAGGTTACAGACTCTGCTAACCCAGAAATAGTGCTTCTGGTTAAGAACTTTGCTTCAGGATTAGAACAGAAATCAGGCTCGGGTGGCGCAGCAGCAGCAGGAGACTCCATTAGCTAAAGTGGTGCTTCAGGTTAGGAACAGTTTCAGGTTAAGAACGGAGCTCTGGAACGAATTAAGTACTTAACCTGAGGTACCACTATATTATTATTATTATTATTATTATTATTATTATTATTATTATTATTCTGATTTCAAGCCTTCATAAGAACACGAGAAGACCCTTTTCATCACCTGGACATGAAGCTGAGGCTTGGCCCATCCATCTCTCCATCCCTGAATGGGGTGGAGCAGTGAAGCGATTTCCCCTGACACACACAGGGCCTTCCTCAGCCGAAGATACCGCTAGCAGGGCTAAACGAGGCTGAAAGAGCCGGTACCAGTTTGTCTTGCTGTCTCGCTCTCCCAACGTGGCTGGGAAGGCAGATTTGTTTGTTTGCTTTAAAAACACACACACACACACAAAACGCTCCACTCCCACCTCAAAACATAAAGAGCCGTCAAGCCCCATCCGTCAGACCCTCTGGAATCTTGTAACCGCCAGGCGTCTCCTGCCAAAGGGAGCTTTAATCCTGTTTGGAGAAGATTAGGGAGATATTGAAAATGACAGCTCCTCACCACAATATCCTCATGCAAGGTGGAGGACTCTAGGCATGGGCTGGGGCAGCCTGGAGCAAGGCAAGGAGAGAGATCCATCTGGAGCACCCTGACATTGCGGAGGTTTCGTTGCTATGGCTCTGTTGGGGAACGTATGAAGGAAAGGCAAGAGCACCTCTGAGCATGTGCAGAATACTCACCTGTCAAGCCACAGTAATGACCACCATGTCCTCCTTGCAACCTCTGCCATCTGATGTTCAGTGGTCGAACCAGCTTATAAGAACCGAAGAAGAGCCTTCTGGCTCAGGCCAATGGCCCATCTTAGTCCAACATCCTGTTCTCACAGTGAGAAACCCGCAAGCAGGATCCGACCACAAGGGCCCTCTCCCCTTCTGTGGCTTCCAGCAACTGGCCTTTAGAAGCATTTGCCACCACTGAGTGTTGGGACAGAGCTTAGCCATCAGGGCTATTAGCTATCTCTCCTCCATGAATTTGTCCAACCTCTTTTAAAGCCATCTAGGTTGGCGACCATCACTGCCTCCTGTGGCAGGGAGTTCCACAGTTTAACTCTGAGCTGCATGAAGGAGGACATTCTTTTACCTGTCCCAAATCCTCCAACATTAAGTTTTATTGGCTGTCCACAAGTTTTAATGTTATGGTAGATGGAGAAAGGCTTTTTTCTATCCACTTTCTCCAGGCCATAGGTATTTCTACACACTTCTATCGTGTCACTTCTTGCTCTCCTTTCCTCTAAACCAAAAAGTCCCAAATGCTGCAACCTTCCCTCATGGAGGAATTGCTCCAGACTCCCCTGGTGGAACATGCAAAAGAGGCATAAGGAAAGCAGGATGGCACCAGCATCCTTTCTTGCCCACATCAACTAAGACTACCTCTACACTGGACCAGACATTGGTGCTACCCAGTTAACATTTGGTGCTTGTATGGATGAGTCTCTTGACTGATCCTTTCACTTCCTCCCTGAGCCTATTCAGTACATGCTACAGAAGGTCCATTTCTGGGGTCTGCATTGCAGGAGGTTGGACTAGATGCCCCTCAGGGTCCCTTCCAACATTCTACAATTCTATGAACCAGAGAGAGATTTGGAGACCACCTACATCCTACAAGGTTCATATTTTATCTGGGTCGCAAGATTTAAGACTCCTCTAGCAGCAGAGAGATATTTTCCCCTCCAAAGCCATAACAACAAACTGAGTTGAGTGAAGAGGGGGAAATTAAATACTTTCCCAACCAAACATTGCCTTCAGCAACATCAGGTTGAGTTATGGACTGTTGATCAAAGCTTCCTTTCTTGCATGCAATCCCAAAGGTGGCAGCTATCCAGCCCTACAGAGGGGCAAGGCGCGATTTCCTGCTCGTAAGAGACGTACAACATTTGTTTAGACCCAACGAAAAGGTGCATCACATTTCCCAGCAAGGGGGGGGGGGGCTGGAATGCGACATAATGTAAGGAGAGGTATTCCTCCCTGCCTCTCCGCCATTTTGAATGCTGAGAAGAGACTCCCTAGCTCTTTGCAGCTGCTGTTCATCCAAATGGGGCTTGTGCAAGAGAACTTCCCACTGGACCATGGCCAGATGGATCATGATGGTGGAGTTTGAAGGTGCTCCCCAGGGTCATCTTCTAGTCCCACCTCCTGCAATGCAGAAAACACAGCTAAAGAATCCCTGATAGATGGCCAACCAACCTCTGCTTCCAAAACTCCAGGAGAGTCCACCACCTTCCAAGGGAGTCCGTTCCACTCTCAAACGGCTGTCCCCATCAAAAAGTTCTTCAAAATGTTGAGTCGGAACCTCCTGCCTTATAACATGAACACATTGGTTTGGGTCCTGCTCCATCCTTCACGTGACAGCCCTTGAGGTATTTGAAGACAGCAGTCACGAAATTAAAAGACGGCTGTTTCTTGGGAGAAAAGCAATCACAAACCTAGACAGCATCTTAAAAAGCAGAGACATCACCTTGCCGACAAAGGTCCGTATAGTTAAAGCCATGGTTTTCCCAGTAGTGATGTATGGAAGTGAGAGCTGGACCATAAAGAAGGCTGATTGCTGAAGAATGGATGCTTTTGAATTCTGGTGCTGGAGGAGACTCTGGAGAGTCCCATGGACTGCAAGAAGATCCAACCTCTCCATTCTGAAGGAAATCAACCCTGAGTGCTCACTGGAAGGACAGATCGTGAAGCTGAGGCTCCAAGACTTTGGCCACCTCAGAAGAGAAGAGAAGACTCCCTGGAAAAGACCCTGATGTTGGGAAAGATGGAGGGCACAAGGAGAAGGAGACGAGATGGTTGGACAGTGTTCTTGAAGCTACCAGCATGAGTTTGACCAAACTGCAGGAGGCAGTGGAAGACAGGAGTGCCTGGCGTGCTCTGGTCCAGGGGGTCACAAAGAGTCGGACACAACTAAATGACTAAACAACAACAACAAATCATATCTCCTCTCAGTATCCCAGGCTAAACATATCCAGCTCCTTCAACAGTTCCTCATCAGGCTTGGTTTCCAGACCCTTGATCATCTTGGTTGCCCTCCTCTGCATACCTTCCATCTGGTCAACATCCTTCTTAATCATGGCCAAGGAGATTTAAATGTGGGGGAGACTCTCATAAGGTGCCACATCTGTCCAAGCCTCAATTTCTGCAGCAACACAACGGAGGATCTTTGGGTGATGGCAAGCCCTTCCCTTATGGAACTCCCTCCTCTCTGAGAAACACCTGGCGCCAGCTGTGATGAATTTCCAGCTTTGATGAAAGCGTATCTGTTTGCACAGGAGTTGCTGGGCATTAATGATGAGACACGTTTGCTTCATTACGCTTTTGACTGGTTGTTGAGGACTGGGAATGATATTTTCCCTTGAATTTTATTTTAAATGAGTAATTTTCAGAAAAGTTCTGTGTCCCCCTCTATGGGATTTTTATATAATTTTTATAGATTTTTCCATGTATACTTCTTCTAATAATATATCTTTAACAATTTTTCTCCAATTGTTTCCCCAAAATTTTCTCAATACATATAGTCTTATTTTTTGTTGTATACAGTTGTGATTGTTTACTCAAACCCTGCCAATGAGTCCATTTCTTTATGTTGCGTCTTCATATATGTTGTAAATGGTTCCCATTCTCTTTTAAAGTCTTTGTTGTCTTTTTCATGTATTTTTTCTGTTAGTTTTGCCAGTTCTGCATATTCCATAAGTTTCCCTTGCCATTGTTCTTTCGTTGGTATTTCTTCTGTCTTCCAAGTTTGTGCTAATATAATTTTTGCCGTTGTTGTTGCATACCTAAATAATTTCCAATTTTCTTTTTTTACATCTTGATCTAAAATTCCTAGAAGGAATGATTCTGGTTTCTTAACAAAGGTCTTTTTAAACATTTTTTCAATTCATTATATATCATTTCCCAGTAATTTCTAATCTTTTTGAGCCTCTCCACTCTTGTCCAGAGTAGCTAGGAGGGAAAGCAGTGTGTGGAGGGAGGGAGGAAGGCAGGAAGACAGAGGAGGAAGAGGAGGAGGAGGAGGAGGAGGAAGAAGAAGAAGAAGAAGAAGAAGAGGAGGAGGAGATGGAGGAGGGAATAGGCACATGAAGTCACTGGCAGAGCACGAAAGGCAATGAACTGCAAACTTTTTTTAGTTTCTGTTCCATGGTCTCTTGCATCTTCAGAGGCACTGATACATCTCCTTGCCAAGGATGAAGAGTGACAAATATTTTAAATAAATGCTCTTCATTTAAAGCTGGACAGTACAGTGGTACCTCGGGTTAAGTACTTAATTCGTTCCAGAGGTCCGTTTTTAACCTGAAACTGTTCCTAACCTGAAGCACCACTTTAGCTAATGGGGCCTCCCACACGATTTCTGTTCTCATCCTGAAGCAAAGTTTTTAACCCGAGGTACTATTTCTGGGTTAAGGGACGCGGGTGGCGCTGTGGGTAAAAGCCTCAGCGCCTAGGGCTTGCCGATCATCAGGTCGGCGGTTCAAATCCCCGTGGCAGGGTGCGCTCCCGCTGCTCGGTCCCAGCGCCTGCCAACCTAGCAGTTCGAAAGCACATCAAAGTGCAAGTAGATAAATAGGTACCGCTTGCCAGCGGGAAGGTAAACGGCGTTCCGTGTGGCTTGCCAGATGCAGCTTTGTCACGCTGGCCACATGACCCGGAAGTGTCTCCGGACAGCGCTGGCCCCCGGCCTATAGATGTGAGATGGGCGCACAAACCCCAGAGTCTGTCAAGACTGGCCCGCTCGGGCAGGGGTACCTTTACCTTTACCTTTACTATTTCTGGGTTAGCGGAGTCTGTAACCTGAAACGTATGTAACCTGAAGTGTATGTAACCCGAGGTCCCAATGTAATCCACTTGAGGTCAGACCAAAAACACAATAGGAGGCTGTTGACCTTGCAGTCTGGACCCTTCTGTCAATGCAACCTGGCATTGCATTTAGCCATTTCCCCCCTCCGTTGCATGGCTGACTCAGAGGTAGCCCAGATTCTTTAGACGCCCATCTTGTCCTTGTGCATCTGGTTCTTCTTACTTACATGTCAAACTATGTGTTAATCTCTGTTGAAATTCATGTTGTTTGTTTTGGTCCAGCTCTCTTTCCTGTCAAGTTCATCCTGAATCTCATTTCTGGCTTGCAAGCGATTAAGTTACCGCACCCGGTTTGGCGCTATCAGTAAATATGATGCACTTCCTTTTCGTGGAAAGATAAAAGGGAAGAAGGGAACGGCTTTGTACCCCTCGACCTCATGATTCATGACTGGAGAGCAACTGTGGTGTAGAGGTTAGAGTGTTGGACCAGGATCTGGAAGACCAGGGTTCAAATCCCCCACTTGGCCATGAAGTTGCTTGCGTCCAGTCACTGCTTCTCAGCCCAACCATCTTCACAGGGTTGTTGTGGGGATTAAATGAGGATTGGGAGAACCATGAACAACGACCTTCAGCAGGATATAAATACAATAGAATTAGATAGATGATAGATAGATGATGATAGTTAGATAGATAGATAATAGATAGATAATAGATAGATAGATAGATAGATAGATAGATAGATAGATGATAGATAGATAGATGATAGAGATAAATGATAGATAGATAGATAGATAGATAGATAGATAGATAGATAGATAGATAGAGATAGATAGATAGATAGATAGATAGATGATAGATGATAGATAGATAGATAGATAGATAGATGATAGATAGATAGATAGATAGATAGATAGATAGATAGATAGATAGATAGATGATAGAGATAGATAGATAGATAGATAGATAGATAGATAGATAGATAGATAGATAGATAGATAGATAGATGATAGATAGATAGATAGATGATAGATAGATAGATGATAGATGATAGATAGATGAGAGAGAGAGAGAGAGAGAGAGAGAGAGAGAGAGAGAGAGAGATATGATAGATGATAGATAGATAGATAGATAGATAGATAGATAGATAGATAGATAGATGATAGATAGAGATAGATAGAGATAGACAGATGATAGATAGATAGACAGATGATAGATAGAGATGTGTGTGTGTGTGTGTGTGTGTGTGAGAGAGAGAGAGAGAGAGAGAGAGAGAGAGAGAGAGAGAGAGAGAGAGAAATTATCCTGCTGGAAAGTTGGAAACAGGGCATGCAAATCTCGACCGAAACCTGCCCAACACATTTCATAGACTCTGAAAGATCTGTGTGGTGCCAACACGGGGAACTTCCTTGCAAAGCTGGAATTCCGTCTTTCTCATGCCTAAAAAAGCATTACAGGAAGTAGACATGGGACCAGTTTTCATGGAACTCTGAGTTTGTGGAATAATCCCCAAGGAAAATCAACTTCTGGGTTGCCGAGTCGCTGATTTTTTCCTGAGAAAATGCCAACGAACCCAGTTGGCGCGTGGGTGTCGGCTGAGTTTCTGATGAACCCGGTTGACGCACTAGCTAATAATTGTCTTCCCCGATAAATAGTTGTCTTTCCGTGCACGATACCAAAGCAGATGATCCAAGGGGGAGGAGGGGGATCTGTTTGCAATCTGTAGGCAAGGAAATACATGGGGAAGAGCAGGGTTGGCGGGACCCAGGCTGCTGCAAGGAGTCCACAGAATACTATATTAGGGAGCGATGCAGAGTCAAAGCCCATGTGTGCGCCAGGCGCTGTACGTGAGCAGCCAACAGTGACTCCTTTCGCAATCTGGAAGCCTGTGTGGGCTAGTTGCTTAAGGAAGGCAAAAACATCCACTCGACTTGGAAGCATCCTTGGTATAATCTGCTCTAGAACTGCCTGGAGTGGGGCGCGTTGTTGTTTACAAGGTGGTTTACAGTATAAAAGCAAAACAAAAATGCATGCATAACAAACAAATTAATAACAGCCACCCCAACACATCTAAAAGCCCCTAGGCTGCATAATCAGGAAAGGCCTGGGTGAAGAACATTTTTGCCTTGTCCTTAAAAGTCTATAATGAAGGCAACAGCCAAAGCTGCAGGGAGCCACTGCAGAAAAGGCCATTCTCATGTTGCACCCTCTAGAGCAGTGTTTCCCAACCTTTTTTGGGCAAAGGCACACTTGTTTCATGAAAAAAATCTCGAGGCACACCACCATTACAGCCCCATGACGTCAGCGCGCAGCGTCACGCCGGGAGGGACATGAATTGCTAGCAAATTACATAATCACCTCCTTGAGGGCTGGCTCATCTTCTCCGAAGGCAGAACCCCATTAATTAACAGCACAGACTCACACCATAGCCAAGACGAGGGGGGAAAACCTCAGTCATGCACAGTCATGCACATGTGGGGGCTAAATGAGGACGAAGACCGGGCAGAGAGCAGGGTTCAAATCACCCCACCTGGCCAGGACAATCCCTGGGTGCTCCCTTGGGCCACTCGCCTGACCCACCTCGCAGGGCTGTTGTTGCAAGGATAACACGGGGAGAACCACGCGCGCCCCCGGGAGCTCCTTGGAGGTGAAAGCGGGCGATGAATGCAATGCGCGAAATATATGAGAGGCGACCAGGTTTTGCAGGTGAGGGGCCCCCGCCAGCCTCCGCTTCCAACACCCGGCGCAACGACGCCGAAGTTTCCCCCCGGGCTCGGCTCAGGGAGCAGCGCTGCTCCCCCCCGGCTCCCCTTCGCCCTCCCGGCTCTCTCTCCCGCCCACTGGGGACCCCCCTCACCTGCCAAGTCCGGAGCGCCGGTGGAAGTTGCATGCATGCATGCAGGGCGCCGCGTTGCCATTGCATTGCACTGCACTCCATGCAACGCCTGCACGCATGCATTGCCTTGCACGCCCGCCAAGGGGTCTCCCCGCGGTCCGATGCGTCCCCTCCGGCGCGGATGCAGCATTGCAAAAATAAAACCCCCCCGACGCAGCCCTACCTGGGGGGCAGCCTCCGCCTCCGCCACTCCGCCTCCACGGGGATCCCCGGGCTCCATCCTGCCGCCCGATCTCCGCGGGGGCGCAGGCAGGCTGCGCGGGGTCTGCGCGGAAGAGCCCCTGCCCGCCCGGCTGCCGCCGCTGCACTCATTCCATGGCTGGGAGAAGAGCGCTTCAAACAAAACGCCCGGCCCGCCAGGCCACGCTGGGAAACGTAGTTTGCGCACCCCGCGCGGGCGCGGAGCCCAAGGGCGAGGGGACTACGGATCCCGGCAGCCCCCACGCTGGGGACGGAGGGGGAGAGGCCGGGTGCAGGGATGGAGGGACGGGTGGGCGAGCGAGTGAGGGAGTGGCAGCCGCCAAGCCTTGGCCGAGAGCCAGGAAGGGCCTCCCCGGAGGAGGAGGAGGGAGGCGCAGAGCGGGAGGGAGGGAGGAAGGGAACCCCAGGGGTCATCTAGTGACGGCGCCCCAATCGAAAATTTGACTTAAAAAAAAAATCTTTCGGATTTTTTAATTTTCCCCGCGGCACACCAGGCAACATCTCGTGGCACACTAGTGTACCGCGGAACAGTGGTTGGGAAACACTGCTCTAGAGCATGCGTAGGCAACCTAAGGCCCGTGGGCTGGATGCGGCCCAATCGCCTTCTCAATTCAGCCATTGGACGGTCCAGGAATCAGCGTGTTTTTACATGAGTAGAATGTGTGCTTTTATTTAAAATGCATCTCTGGGTCATTTGAGGGGCCTGCCTGGTGTTTTTACATGGGTAGAATGTCTGGAGTTCAGCCTACACTCGAGTAGGACCCTGGCAGAGACACATGCCCGACCGGCATGTTCTCTCCCTCCTGGTCAATCGTTCGGGAGCTTCAAAGCTTTCTTCGGCCCGAACATCACAGCGACCGATGCCAACTAACATTGGCACACTTAGGGATCCGCAGGGTTGGCGCAGCTTGCATAACAGACCTCAGCAACTCAGCATTTTGGCTAATCTACTTTATTTACATATAAACACATGGAGCACTGCAACATGGCTCGCTCGCTCGCTCTCTAGCATCAGACAGCAAAGAGGAAAATAAAACAAAGGGCAATAGTCCCACTTCACAGAACACAGAAGTGTCTCCATCACTTCCCACTTTGTGGAGTTGAATCATCCACCATCATGTGAAAGACAACAATCCCATGACTGCAATCACGGAGCAGGAATTCTAACATAGAATGTGTCCTTTTATTTAAAATGCATCTCTGGGTTATTTGTAGGGCATAGGAATTTGTTCATTATCATTTTTTTCCAAAATATAGCCTGGCCCCCCACAAGGTCTGGGGGACAGTGGACCGGCCCCCTGCTGAAAAAGTTTGCTGAATCCTGCTCTAGAGTATCTATGGAGGGGGCACACAAAGAAGGACCTCCAATGATTTCTGAGGTGAGTTGTCTTTTAAGGGTTGCTTTCTCTGGCAGCCGCCTTCATTGCATCCCAGAGAAGGGAGGTTGTTATATTGAGAAAGGCCTCAGAGGATGATCTCAGGGTTCGGGTCGGTTCCTATGGAGAGAGGCAGTCCTTGAGATGTTGCAATCCTGGCCATTTAAGGCTTTATAGATCAAAACCAGCACTTGGAATCAGGCCCAGAAACTAACTGGCAGCCGATGCAGTCGGACCAACGTCATGGTAATATGCTCAAACCATCTTGTCCCAGTGAGCCACCTGGCTGCCAAATTCTGCACCAGCTGAAGTTTCCGAACTGTCTTGTCCCTTGAAGAAAACAAAGAAGGTCAGCTGTGGAACTACCGTGGCCCCGTGGGTCGTGCCCTACACTCAGGCAAAAGCGCTACATGTCACATTTTTGAAAAAAGAAATCTAGCAAGGCTTATTTGTTTACTTACTTATTCAAACATTTGTATGCCACTGGGTCACTAAAACAAACATATTAAAGCTATTTACAGTAATAAAAACATAAAATTGTACAATAAAAAACCTATAAAAAGTTAAAAACAGACATCGATTAACCATGGTGGAAGAATGTCTCCTAGATTGCAGTCTTGGAGGAGTAGAAAGTTTTCAGCAGGCTATTAAAAGTTGGAAGGGAAGGTACCTGCTGAATCTCCAGTGGCAGAGTGTTCCACAGGATGAGGCTCACCAGGAAGTGCCATGATGAGGCTCACCAGGAAGTACCATGGACCTAACTTGTTCAGCTGGAGGCCACCACCAGAGGGCAGTCAAGATCTCCTGGTGGGAGAGTCAAAGCTGGACTCTTTGAGGTAGGGGTTTTGAGAGCTGCCTTCTCTTTCGCAAGGGCCTGTTTCAGCTGCTGCCAACAAGCTTTCCCCAACCTCTTCCCCTACAGGCTTTTGAAGCTTCCTTACTTGCCTTGACCACATCCGCTACTCCATGTCATGGAACAGCCCATCTCCTGCCAGCAGGGAGAAAGAGAGGCCAGGACTACCTAATGGGTGGGATTCAAGGCCAGAGGAAGCAATGGTTCTGAATACCAGCTGCTGGAAACCACAGGAGGAGAGAATCTTGATCTTGTGATTGTTAGGATATTTCCGTTCCACCTTAAAAAGGGAGCAGGTTGTTGTGTCACAGCCTGCGTACTTCCGGCTCACAGGAAGTTTCTCTTTTGTATATAGCTTTCGTTATCTCTCTGTGCCTTGACGCGCAGGCAGGCAGGCATGTTTTTCCTTTGTTCTGACCAACGCTGAATAAAGTGGTAAATATGCTCTCCTGAGTGCATCTTTCATTGTGCGAACTCTGCGAAAGGGCGTGCACCAGTCCTTGGAATGTGGACAGCTGTTTCTGAGGCTTGTGTCGCTAATTGACTGATACTGCGTTTCTACGGGAGATTGATGGATCGTCCGGAAGCGACGTGGAGTCATGATGGCCTTTGTCTCCCTAGCAGTATCCCAACAGTGATTCTGTTTGTGGGTTTCCTGGTGTGCCAGTGGGAGAACAGGATAGTGGACTAGAAGGGGGAAAGGACCTTCTTGGTAGTGGCACCTACCCTGGGAAAGTGGCAGAGGGCCTTCTCAGTAGTGGTGCCCGCCCTGTGGAACACCCTCCCACCAGATGTCAAAGAGAAAAATAACTACTAAACTTTTAGAAGACATCTGAAGGCAGCCCTGTTTAGAGAAGCTTTTAATGTTTAATAGGTTATTGTATTTTAGTGTTATGTTGGAAGCTGCCCAGAATAATAAATTATTATTATTATTATTATTATTATTATTATTATTATTATTATTATTATGTGACCTTTTGTGGTTGTGAAGATCAGTCGGTAAACCTCACACAACAGAGGCAGCACCCTGCAAAGAGACAACTTGTGGAAAGCCAACCCTGGTTGGGGGGCCACCTGTCAGGGATTGTTCTGCTGTGATTCCTGCATTGCAGAGGGGGTTGGTCTAGATCAGTGTTTCCCAACCTTTTTTGGGCAAAGGCACACTTGTTTCATGAAAAAAATCTGGAGGCACACCACCATTACAGCCCCATGACGTCAGCGCGCAGCGTCACGCCGGGAGGGACATGAATTGCTAGCAAATTACATAATCACCTCCTTGAGGGCTGGCTCATCTTCTCCGAAGGCAGAACCCCATTAATTAACAGCACAGACTCACACCATAGCCAAGACGAGGGTGAAAAACCTCAGTCATGAACATGTGGGGGCTAAATGAGGACGAAGACCGGGCAGAGAGCAGGGTTCAAATCACCCCACCTGGCCAGGACAATCCCTGGGTGCTCCCTTGGGCCACTCGCCTGACCCACCTCGCAGGGCTGTTGTTGCAAGGATAACACGGGGAGAACCACGCGCGCCCCCGGGAGCTCCTTGGAGGAGAAAGCGGGCGATGAATGCAATGCACGAAATATATGAGAGGGGACCAGGTTTTGCAGGTGAGGGGCCCCCGCCAGCCTCTGCTTCCAACACCCGGCGCAACGACGCCGAAGTTTCCCCCCGGGCTCGGCTCAGGGAGCAGCGCTGCTCCCCCCCGGCTCCCCTTCATCCTCCCGGCTCTCTCTGCCGCCCACTGGGGACCCCCCTCACCTGCCAAGTCCGGAGCGCCGGTGGAAGTTGCATGCATGCATGCAGGGCGCCGCGTTGCCATTGCATTGCACTGCACTCCATGCAATGCCTGCACGCATGCATTGCCTTGCACGCCTGCCAAGGGGTCTCCCCGCGGTCCGATGTGTCCCCTCCGGCGCGGATGCAGCATTGCAAAAATAAAACCCCCCGACGCAGCCCTACCTGGGGGGCAGCCTCCGCCTCCGCCGCTCCGCCTCCGCAGGGTATAAATAATAAACTGTTACTATTATTACTATTATTAGGGCAGCCTTTCTCAACCTGTGGGTCCCCAGATGTTGTTGAACTACAACTCCCATCACCCCTAGCTAGCAAGGCCAGAGCTCAGGGATGATGGGAGTTGTAGTCCAACAACATCTGAGGACCCACAGGTTGAGAACCGCTGCATTAGAGGGTTTTCAGCAGAGGCTGAGTAGATCCTTTAGCTGTGATTCCTGCATGTTGGGTGCTAGCAACCAGATGTTCCTTGGGAATCCCTTCCAACTTCTACGATCCATGTCTTGCTGCGGATGATGATAATGTTTTTGTGCGTTCCTTGCCCCCCTCCCTGCCTCCACTTCCCTCTGACCTTCAAAGTGCCTTGTGCAAAACACCGAAAACTGGATTTAGCGCCCTGAAATTAGCATACCAGATTCCTGCTCCTGCTCCCCGTGTAATCTGCACCTGCAAAGATGCCCCGGAGCAGCTGGGCGTAGCCACCTGGTGTATCCATAACACATTGGTTGTTGTTCCTTTCCATGCTCAAAGTTGCAAAACCCTCCATGTTTGTCTCCCTAGAAACCGCCGCCGCAGCACCAGTGTGGTCCAACGAGTGGCCAGGGTGAAGTTCCCAGCTCGGCTGGAGGGGGTGGGGGGCTCCTTCTCCCCCTCCATGCCCCTGAGCAAGTTCCGCCCCCAAAGAAAACTCTCCCAGGCTGCTGCCGAGAGTTTGGGGGCTCACCGGAGTGGGTGGAGGGGTCAAGGCACGGCCCTGTCACCTGCAGAGGGGTCTTAAGAGACCACAGACTTGCTTTCCATACACACTGCAGCATCAAAGCACATTCTGCCACTCCCTGCAAATAAATAATAATAATAATAATTTATTATTTATACCCTGCCCATCTGGCTGAGTTTCCCTAGCCACTCTGGGCGGCTCCCAATCAAGTACCGGTATTAAAAACAATACAGCGTTAAATATTTAAAACTTCCCTGAACAGGGCTGCCTTCAGATGTCTTTTAAAGATAGGATAGCTACTTATTTCCTTCACATCTGAAGGGAGGACGTTCCACAGGGCGGGTGCCACTACCAAGAAGGCCCTCTGCCTGGTTCCCTGTAACTTGGCTTCTCGCAGTGAGGGAACTGCCAGAAGGCCCTCGGAGCTGGACCTCCGTGTCCGGGCAGAACGAAGGGGGTGGAGACGCTCCTTCATGTATACAGGACCGAGGCCGTTTAGGGCTTTCAAGGTCAGCACCAACACTTTTAATTATGCTCGGAAACGTCCTGGGAGCCAGTGTAGGTCTTTCAAGACCGGTGTTATGTGGTCTCGGCGGCCTCTCCCAGTCACCAGTCTGGCTGCCGCATTCTGGATTAGTTGTAGTTTCCGGGTCACCTTCATAGGTAGCCCCATGTAGAGCGCGTTGCAGTAGTCCAAGCGGGAACTAAAATAAAATAAAATAAAATTCAGAAATTCATAAATAACAATAAAATAAAATTCATGGGAACTGTAGTTTCTTAAGGGAGCTGGGAACTGTAGATCTGCAAAGGGGGGACACACTGCAAGTTCCCAGGATTCTCAGGGGAATGGAATGTGCTTTATAGGGATGGTACTTGTCTACAGCCTCTGGCTTTGTAAAGTCACAGTTCCAGTCTTTTCTCCACCTGCCAACTCTTATTATTTAAGGATTTAGTACATTTATTGCCCACTTTTCTCTCCAGAGAGCCAGTGTGGTGCAGTGGTTAAGAGCAGTAGTCTCGTAATCTGGTGAACCGGGTTCGCGTCTCCGCTCCTCCACATGCAGCTGCTGGGTGACCTTGGGCCAGTCACACGTCTCTGAAGTCTCTCAGCCCCACTCACCTCACAGAGTGTTTGTTGTGGGGCAGGAAGGGGAAGGAGAATGTGAGCCACTTTGAAACTCCTTAAAGGGAGTGAAAGGCTGGATATAAAATCCAAACTCTTCTTCTTCTTCTTCCAAGAAGTCCTAGGCGCTCTCCTTGCTTCTCCCCCTTCTCATTTAATCCCCACAACAACAACCGTGTGAGGTGGGTTAAGCAGAGAGGCAATGGCTGAGCCCAAAGGTCACCCAGTGTCAGGGGTGCCAACTTGAATAAAATATTGGGGGGGAGGGGTCCCAGGTAAGCCTCACCTTCATAATCAATCACAAAGCATAGTGCACACACACACCATTTGAATGGCAATGGCCATCAATTCGAGCCCCCCCCCTCAAATATTTTATTGGGGGCCCAAAGGGACTCCTATGCCCACTGGTTAGCTCAACTACTGTGTGGCCCCCAAATTTTGAACCCCTCCCAAACTGATGCCAAAACTTTTGCTAGTTCTGTGTCATGTTCTGCCACGAACCCCATGTTTTCTGCTGCCCACCCCCCAAACTGAGTATTTAACACAGCAAATTGGGGTCGCAAGTTAATGCCCAAAATTTCAACCTTGTCCAATTGACTCCAGACTGGTGCCAAAGTTTTGTGCTAGTTTTGTTGTTGTTGTAGTTTTGCCGTTTTGTGCCACAGACCCTGCATTCTGTACCACCCCCAGAACTGAGTAACTGATACTCAAAGCAAGGACAAAGTTGGATTGGGGGTGGCCATTGACTTGTGACCCCAGTTTGAGTGTCAATTACTTAGTTTGGGGGTGGAACAAAAAGTGAGGTTCGCAGCACAAAACAGCACAAACTAGCACAAAACTTTGACATCAGTTTGGGGTGCATCTGAAATTTTGGGAGTTACATGTTAATGGAGCTCTTGAACCACTAGGCCTCGCTGCCTCCAACACTGACGTGCATCAGCTCTTAAAAGTTGCGCTTGAGGGAGGAATGTTTCCTTTTTGCCCTTGGAAGGGGCAATGCCACTTTCAAAAGGAAAGGACCCCGCTCTGGACGTCATTTGGGGGTTGCATACCAGGACCAGACAGGGCCGAAGGCTAAAGTGAGCTGAGCAATAATGGTGCATTTTAACCTTTTAGGGTCAGCTTGCTTCCCCTTTGGAACAAGACCAGAGACTGGGTGTCAAAAAATGCATCTATTTCTCTCCCACCTCCCTGAGCTCCTTCCCTTGCCTAAACTTACTTGGAGCTCAACTGCAGGTACCAACTTCAGGGTCCCCATTCCTTGCTGGATTCTGCCTCCCATCATCCTTGAGCTCTGGCCTTGCTAGCTAGGGGTGATGGGAGTTGTAGTTCAACAACATCTGGGGACCCACAGGTTGAGAAAGGCTGGCCGTGATTACCCTTTTTTTTTTGCAAGTAAATTTTTATTCAGAATTTGTAAAAGAAAAAAGAAAAAAGGACAAACAAATACAAAAATAAACATTTTAACATAAATTATTCATCCTATTTTCATGCTATACAAAAAGTAAGCGTACAATCATACAAAAAAATAATATAAACATTAGGCTCTACTTAGCCTTTGACTTCCCTTCACCCTTTTGGTAAGTATCAAATAAATCCCTGGTTGCGTAATTAGTTTATTAAAGTTTATAATTATTAGCTGATAAAGTTTTTCTAATACCGCCAGTTCCTCCTATATATCCGTTCCAATATATTTCCAAAATTTACTCCAATTTTTTTGAAATTTCTGGTCGTCTTGGTCTCGTATTCTGCCTGTTAATCTATCTAGCTCGGCATAGTTAATCATTTTGACCTGCCAGTCACTTACGTTAGGTATAGTTTCTGTTTTCCAGTTTTGTGCCAGCATAATTCTTGCGGCCATGGTGGCATAGAGAAATATTTTTTTATCTTCATTTTTTATTTCCTTACCCATAATTCCCAGCAAAAAGGCCTCAGGTCTTTTGGGAAAAGTATATTTAAAAACTTTTTTAAGTTCATTATAAATTGCTTCCCAAAAAACCTTCACCTTGTTGCATTGCCACCACATATGGTAGAGGTCTCCCTCCACTTCACCACATTTCCAGCATGTCTTATTTTCTGATCTATAGATTTTAGCCAATTTTGCCGGCGTAAGATACCATCTATAGAGCATTTTCCAAACATTTTCTCTCAAACTCGTACAGGCCGTAAATTTAATATCTCTATTCCACAATTTCAACCACTTTTCAAACTCGATGTTATAGCCGAAGTCAATTGCCCATTTAATCATTGCCTCTTTGACTTCCTCGTCTTTTGTATGCCATTCCAGTAATATGTCATATAATTTAGACAATGTTTTGTTTTTACCTTCTATTATTTCTATATTGAATTTTGATTTCTTGTCCTCAAAGCCCATTTTTCTTTTGTCTTGCTTTAACATATCATTCACCTGATGATATTGTAGCCAACCGGTGAATTGATCCTTTATTTCCTCATACGGTTTAAGTTTAAGCCCTTGTTCTGATTTTCTTACCAAATCTTCGTAAGTGGCTGTCTTCCCTTCCATGTTGGTTTTTTTTATTGTTAAGACCTCTACCGGTGAGATCCACCATGGTGTTTTTCTTTCAAGAAGGTTCTTACTTCTTTCCCAGACCTGATATATTGGTCCCCTGAAAATATGGCCGTGATTACCCTTGGGATCCCTTCCAACTCTACTAATCTGTGATTCTAAGTTCTTCCGGGCAGAGCAGAAAATTGGGAGCTGGGTGCAAGTACACACCCTGGGTTTCCTTCATAGTGTGGGATTTTAGGAGCTCAGGGACATCACACACACACACACACACACATATTGCAAGCACATTTTGAAAACCTAGCAGTGAGAGTAAACGATTACATAACGTCCTTTGAAGACTGCAGAATATGATGGGAAATGCGAGCTTTTATTGCAGGGTGTGTAGTGCTTCAGCACAACCCATGTGCCTCTTACAAATTGATGCTCTGTTTCCCTTTGAGTAAAAGGTGCTAATTAGATGTGGGAGGTAAGGAAATGTGTTTTATGGGATGGAATGACTCCTCCAGAAGACCTTTGCCCTTGAAACCTGGGAAAGAGGGAACAAAGGTTCCTTCCTTTCAACCTCAGGCTTCCCAAAAAAATAGCATGTCCCCACAATGATTCATGGCAGGCGGTTATTTGGGCGTCCAGGGCACCAGGTTGGCAAAGCCTGCTTTCATTAGTGGGGTACAGAATAATAATAATAGAATGGTAGAGTTGGAAGAGACCACCAAGAGTCATCTAGGGCCATTTCAAGGAAGATGCACTCAAAAGAAAGTGTTGTTCAAAATACAGTCGAATGCCACTGCATTTAGAAAACATTTGTGCATGTGGATGTTTTACTGTTACAAAGTTCTTCGTGCTTCTGTCAAATTGCAGCCACCGGCTCCAACAAATAAAAGTACATCTGGTCTAAGTTAATAAGTAAGTAAAATAAAAAAGAAATTTTTAAAATCCTGTATTCTGGATTGCCAAAGGAAAGGGGGCGGGGGGGGGGAGAGAAGCCATATTTCTGCTGTATCTTTAGAGGAAAGGGGTGTTTTATTTTTAAATACGAATCACATTTCCAGTCAATCATCTGGAAAGCACCAGACATTTCTCTGCCCTGATCATCTTTCTGAGCCAAAAATGGAACCTAAATGATTTTCCTCCCACAATGTAAAACGGAGGCAAGAGAACAGATGGGGAGAATGCCTCTAAGGCAGGAGAGAGAAAAGGAGCCCTGTCTGGCCATTCCACACGAGAGGGTACCATGGACAGCGATGGATCCAGGAGACCTTCCCCCTCGATCATTTTGCCCCTTAAGAGGGATCCCTTAGGGATGGCTGAGCTCTGGGGGAAATCCAGCTCTGGACTCCAACGAAGAAGCAAGCATGTCGCGTGGTCTAGGTGTTTCTTCGGGGTCACATAAGTCAGGGCACCCCCGCATTTACAATAACTCTCTGCACAGAAAGAAACAGCAAGGAGCCTTGCGACGCCTTAAAATAGGGTTGCCATATTTCCAAAAGTAAAAAATCAGTTGTTTAAGTTGTTTTTTTAGACAAGCTCCAGAGTTGTTGAGCTTCTTTTTCACACACACAAATCGCCCCCCAAAAAATGATTTCTCAATTGACTTGCCTAAGATCCAGGACAAAGAACTGCCTTTCGGCAATTCCCCCCAGACGTCAATTCCACCTTTGAAATCGCGGTAATGTCAAGGAAAATCCAGACTTACAGCAGCTCTACTTAAAAACTAACCCAGTCGTCCCCAGAGTGAGTGGTTCTGCCCCTTATGGGGGCACCAAGGGGCGAGGGGGTGGCCAAAGGCAGATTATCGGGAGCCCAACCAATTTGGTCGCACTGGGCATGAAGCCTTAGGGGGCCACAGGGGGCTTCACCACTATGGCGCAACATAGAAGGAAAGAGACGAGGGGGCACTGAAATGTGAGGGTGGCAGGGGGGCTGGCGGAGTAAACAACAATCAGGCGTTGAAAGATTATCTCCAGGGGCACCAACTATGGGGACGGAAAGGGCATCAGCTCCATCAATATTGGTGGGCAGGGGGCTGAGCCCACCCAGTATTGAGGGGGCTGACATCCCTCATCACAGCCAGGTACCCTCTGTGTGCCCCAGCCCATGCCAGGCATGGGGTGGGACGAGCGAAGGCAAAGACTGCCCTCCGTGTGACCCACCTGGCACATGCCAGGCATTGCCACATGACGTGACACGCCACGCGGCTGGGGTCCCTCAAGCCAGCACCCCGATGGTATCCCTGTATCACGTTCATCTATTTTGTGCAATTAATCCAACTAAATAGTTCTAATTGGCTTTTGAAAAAATGTGCAATTAATTGTTACCATTTTGAATTGCATTGGGTTTATTTCCTTTCTTAGTGGGTCATGTTGTTGTTGTTTAGTCGTTTAGTCGTGTCCGACTCTTCGTGACCCCCTGGACCAGAACCCGCCAGGCACTCCTGTCTTCCACTGCCTCCCACAGTTTGGTCAAACTCATGCTGGTAGCTTCGAGAACACTGTCCAACCATCTCGTCCTCTGCCGTCCCCTTCTCCTTGTGCCCTCCATCTTTCCCAACATCAGGGTCTTTTCCAGGGAGTCTTCTCTTCTCATGAGGTGGCCAAAGTCTTGGAGCCTCAGCTTCATGATCTGTCCTTCCAGTGAGCACTCAGGGCAGATTTCCTTCAGAATGGAGAGGTTTGATCTTCTTGCAGTCCATGGGACTCTCAAGAGTCTCCTCCAGCACCAGAATTCAAAAGATTTAATTTATATAACACCCTCCTCAGCTGCAGTACTTGGGTCATGCAAACCGCTATTCTGAAAAAACAAAAATGGGAACCACTGTTCTAGGCATTCTTGGGCCAGACCTATTCCAACTGCAGAGGGGGCACCCATTTCAGTACTTCCAATTTAAAATAACTTGCCTCGCTCCCAGTGCATCTGTCCTCCTCCTGTCATGGACATCAAAGTCAGGGTGGCAGAAACCCATTTGCTCTGCCCTTTGCCTCTGGCCCATCCCTGGGTTCATTCTCTTCAGCAAAGATGAGAGGCGGGGTGGGGCCGAGAGATGGACCTCACAAAAATGGCTTAGTATGCACATATGCTTGCCGAAGAGCTCAGAAGAATTTGCACACATTATGCCACCAACCCTCTCGCTATCATTAGGATTAATTGGTTTCTCGCTCCACCTAATGAAACGATGCTCCAGGCAGCTTATGGCAATGCTTGATGGTAGGCTCGCATTCATCTCCATGCGCTGCAGGTACTGGGCGGCTGAGGCTGGCAGATGGGAGCTTGCTGAAGGCCACCCAGGAAGCGGGTGAACAAACAGGGAATCGATCCCTGGGCTCCCAGCTCCAAACTCATGGCAGCAGCTACGAGGCAAAGGAATGTTCTCTCCGAAGTGAAGTGGCCAATGAGAAGTGTTTCTCCCCCAGTGACCTGAACCTATGGTGGCTGTTATCTTTCAATGAAAAATTCAAAGATGGGCATGATAACCATAGCAGACAGAAAGGGGCAAGCAAAGTGGTCAAGGAGACGGTGTGTCAGGGAACTGACATCGGAGCGAGAGGCGAAGGGGAGGCTCCCAGATGATGCTGGCGAAGGACCCAGCAGCAGGGGGAGAAACAGCTCAGTAGAGGGGGAAGCCAATCAGCGCAACACCGGGGATAAAGGGAGGCAGACGGGGGAAGTGGAGAGAGGGCTCCAGGACTCTTCACTGGACATCAGTAAGGAGAGCCCAGGTCCTCCGCTACCCACGCCTTCCCTGCGCAGAAGACTCCCGCGCAGTGAGAGGAGAAGGAGACTGGGTGTCAAACAACTTTTATGTTGGAAGAGGTTCAAGAAACGCCCACTGACGGATTCTGCCAGTGACTGAGGCAGCCACGATGAGAAGGGGCTGTGCAGTCAGAAAGTTTTCACAAGGCAAATTAACCGAGAAAGGCACCAGTTTACGCACGAGTAACTCATACCCATTACATGGTGCTTCTCCGCTATTGAGTGATGTTGTAGCATTTGGGAAATGATATAGAATCATAGAATCATAGAGTTGGAAGAGACCACAAGGGCCATCGAGTCCAACCCCCTGCCAATCAGGAAACACCATCAGAGCACTCCTGACATATGGTTGTCAAGCCTCTGCTTAAAGACCTCCAAAGCAGGAGACTCCACCACACTCCTTGGCAGCAAATTCCACTGTTGAACAGCTCTTACTGTCAGGAAGTTCTTCCTAATGTTTAGGTGGAATCTTCTTTCTTGTAGTTTGGATCCATTGCTCCATGTATATAATGAACAAAAGAAATATATAAAGAACAAAAGAAAATGTTTAAGAAAACTTTTATTTTTTAAAAAACAGAGGCTTTTCTGCTAGGTATAATAGGTTTATAAATAAAAGACTATTTGTGTATGCAACGACGGCAGCAAGAATGCTTCTAGACCAGAGATGGAAAGAAGGAGAATACTGACCGGAGATGAATGGCAGGTGAAACTAATGGAATACGCAGAAATGGCAAGACTGACGGGAAAGATCAGAAACCAGGAAGACCAAGTATTCTTAAAAGACTGGAATAGCTTTGTAATATATTTAAAAGACCACTGTAAACAGTTGAAATCATTGGCAAGGATACAATGACACTTGTAAAGGGAAATGAACTTTGGTTTGTTAATATAATTATATAATAGAATGATAACGGTAAAAGATGGAGGGGAAAAGATTTCATTTTTATTTTTATTGAAATGGAAGCCATGGAGGGAGGGAAGCAGATCTGAAGGTTTGAAAGAATCTTCTCTTTCTTGATGTTTTGGAATGGTTATAGTAATTGGATCATTTTATGTAAAACCAATTTTTTAAAAACTTATTTAAAAAAAGTATTTGGGACTTTTAAGGCAAGTAAGAAAGGACAAGAAACAAGTCTATAAAATAATGTCTGGCCTTGAGAAAGTGGGTGAATTTTCTCCCTCGCTCCGAACACTAGAACTCAGGGACATTCAATGTCCCTGGACCAAGAGAAGAAAGTCCCTCTTCACACAGTAGAGAGTTAAACTGTGGAACTCACTCCCACAGGATTAGACAAGTTCATGGAGGAGAGAGCTATCAATGGCTACTTGCCCTGATGGCTCTGCTCTGCCTCCGAAGTTGGATTCAGGCTGCATGCAGCAAGGCTTCTGAATATCTGTTGCTGGGAACTGCAAGAGGAGAGAGGGCTGCTCTGGTGCTCAAATCCTGCTTTCAGGTTTCCCCATGGGCCACTGGGAGAAGAGGATGCTGGGCTAGATAGGCCACTGGCCTAATCCTGCAGGCTTTTCTTATGTTCTTAGAAACACAAGCACACTGAGCCAGAGAAACAGGCAATCAACAAAACTCAAGATTAAGTGTTGATGTGCCTTGGTATCAATGAACAGTGCTCTTGGGTGACTGCTTACAAGGCCCCTGGAGGTACCTGGATCACGCCTGGTCCAGCCCACTGTTTCCAAGCAGGGATAGCCAGGTTCCCTGGAAGGCTCACGCAGGAGGTGTGTAAAGACTGTCTCTGACTCCTGTTTTCTGTCCCAAACTGCATCCAATATCCACAAGCAGCTGGAAGGCTGGATGGGTAAGCAGGTACAGAGTAGGTGTCCAGCATCTGACCTGGAGATGCAAATCCTGGGAGTGTTTAGCAAGTCTTTCCCCTTTGCCAGGTCCTGTCCAGCTCCCAGCAGGTTAAGGCAGGATGAGACTGCCGAGGGTTGCCAAGCAAGGTTCAGGGCGAGGGCACACAAGGGATCAATCCCAGGGCAGGTCATGAACTAGGGCAGGCAATGATCAATGCATATGATCGAGGGCAGAGTTCAGATTCAGGGAAGTGCACCATGGCAGCAGATGACAAGCAGGAAGAAGTAACTGTAGAAATATCCTGCTGGCCTCTCATTTATTTATTTAGTACCTTTATCTCCCGTAGAATCATAAAATACAACGGAACCTTGGTTCTCAAACTTAATTTGTTCCGGAAGTCCGTTCAACTCTCAGGCATTCTTTAGCTGTGATTCCTGCATTGCAAGGGATTGGGCTAGATGGCTCTTGGGTTCCTTTCTCTGATTCTGTAACCCCAGAAGGCAAGCAGTTTGCTACACCTGAGGGACAGTTTGAGCTGATGGAGGCTGTACACCCCCAGGTAAAGGTAAAGGACCCCTGACAGTTAAGTCCAGTCGCAGATGACTCTGGGGTTGTGGCGCTCATCTTGCTTTCAGGCCGAGGGAGCCGACATTTGTCCGCAGACAGTTTTTCCGGGTCATGTGGCTAGCAGGACTAAGCCGCTTCTGGCACAACGGAACACTGAAACCAGAGCAGTGCAACAAAACACCATTTACCTTCCCGCTGGAGTGGTACCTATTTATCTACAGTGGACACTCAGGTTGTGAGCGTGACCTGTGCAGGATGCACGTTCGCAACCCGCAGCGTTCGCAACTGGAAGCAGCGCGTCTCCACACATGCAGGTTGCGATTCGACGTTTCTGCACATGCGCGACCCCCAAAACCTGGAAGTAACCCGTTCCAGTACTTCTGGGTTTCAGCGTGTCTGTAACCCGAAAAAACGCAAAATGAAGCATCTGTAACCTGAGGTATGACTGTACTTGCACTTTTTGAAATACTTTCAAACTGCTAGGTTGGCAGGAGCTGGGACTGAGCAATGGGAGCTCACCCCTTCACGGGGATTCGAACCGCCGACCTTCCGATCGGCAAGCCCAAGAGGCTCAGTGGTTTAGATCACAGCGCCACCCGCGTTCCTGTACACCCCCAGACTCTGACCCAGATAAAGGTGTGGAGAAGTGTGGGGATTCTGTTTGGGCCGTTCAGGAAGCAGGTTGCTTCACCCCACGGTTCAAGAAGGAGTCACCCTCGCCGTTTGCGAAAGAGTCGTGTTTACTACGAGCCATCGTTGCACAACAGGATCCACCAGCACCGCCTCCATCTTGAACTCCAGCTCCCCACTGCCGTTGCCTCAGCCCTGCCGGATCATGCCAGGTGCTTGAGATGCACCCCCCTCCAGATGCCACTCAGGAGGAAATGCACCCACGGGTGCTGAGAGGCCCGCAAACTCCCTTGCTGAGCAGGCTGGGATGGTTTTGGAAGGGTGGCCGGTTCAAGCCTTTTGAGGGAAGGTGTGCAGGACTTGTGAGCACAGGCAAAGATTTTCATACGAACGCATCTCATGTGCTCTTCCAACAAATTCCCTTCCCACACCCAAAGTCGATCTGCTACTTATCTCAGATATTCGGGAGGCATCTCCAGAGCAGCGCAGAAATTGACAGTCCCCAGAAGGCAGGGATGGGGAAACCGGCTCAGCGCTGAGAGCCAGGAGGGAAATAAACCCTCTGATGGAGAGTCACAACTAATTTGCACCGTTTTATTGCAATTAGCATAATGCACAGGGCTGTATCTGATTATTTTTTCTGGTTTCAGGTATCAGTCTAGTTTCCTTGAAAGGGTGGGCCCGGATGTTCCAAAAAGCCACCATTTTCCCCGTGTCTAACCTGTTCTTCTTTGTTCATGAAAAGCAGGGTCAAATGCTGTAAGTAAAATGAAATAGAAACATGTACAGATGTTAAGGAACCATTTCCAGAAACATAGGTGAAAACCAATCCTTTTTTAAAAAAGGTCTATCCTGCCTCATTGTAAATGCAGATGAACTTACAATTAAAATTGACAAAACACCATCAAAATAGCAAGTTCCAGGCACCCACAGAGGGTCTGTGTCCCTTTGGAGAATTGAAGACACAGCAGAGACTGTTGTGGCTTTAAGATATATGGTTTATTCACCTATGGACGCCTTCAGTCTGCATGGAGGGAGTCTTATGGCAGCAGTGTTGGAAACCTTCAGGCTGCTTTCCTCAAAGATGGATCTCTCCTTTCTTCCTCCCAGAAACCCCTTGCCTTCCCCCAGAGCAGCTACCATGGCCTCCTTCCAAATCCCCAGCCTCTGTTCACACCTGGGGGCAAGAGGGAAGCTCCCTTGTCTTCTTAATGGTTCTCTGTCATTCTCTTGATAGCCCTAGCTCGACTGGGTTGGTTTCCATAAGCCAGAACAGGAATGTGGGACTGTTTTTAAACTATTGTAGTATCTTTTAGTGCTCCAGTTGGAGAACAGCCTTTTCCAAAGGTGTCATGGGCTTTGAAGACACTCGAACTCAGGACGCAAGGGAGAAACGTGCTAAGAGGAAGGCACGCTTGGCAAATCCACACTGTGATCAACTCCTGCCAGGAAACCAATGTCCCCACTGTGGAAGGACGTGTGGGTCCAGAATTGGCCTCCACAGTCACTTACGGACTCATTGTTAAAACCGCGTTTATGGAAGACAATCTTACTTGGCTACGAGGGATCGCCAAAAAAGTAGGTGCTCCCAATTAAGTTTTCCTCCTACTTCCTCCTGAGTTATCCCTGTCACTTCCCCTTCTCGTAACCTGATCTCACATCACTGAGCCTGCTGTGTAGCAGCATTAACAGCTCTCCTTGTCCTTGGATAAATAGGCTGGATGCTTTCCAGCAAAGGGGAGTCGGTTCTCTCTCTCTCTCTCTCTCTCTCTTCCTGTTCTGCTCCTCCTAGCTGTTCCCCACTCAACTCTGCCCAGCTGTTGTTTTCCAAACTATGTCCCTCTGCAAACCAAGTCTCTAAATCTATACTGCTCCATTGTTCCTGGGCTGCTTCAGCATCCTGGTCAGGAGCAGGAAGTGTGGGAGTTCCCACCATTCCTCCTCAGAGCTGTAATCCTCAGTCTGGTCTCTGACAATATCCTTCTTAAATTGTACCCAAAGCTGGACACAGTTTTCCAGGTGTGATCTGACCAAGGCGGAATAGAGCAGGACTATACCTTCCCTTGATCTGGACACTAGACTTCTGTTGATGCAGCCTAGAAGAGCATCACTGATGAAACTATTAAACTATTTAAACTATTGTAGTATCTTTTAGCACGCCAGTTGGAGAACAGCCTTTACCAAAGGTGTCATGGGCTTTGAAGATGCTCAAACTCAGGACGAAAGGGAGAAATGTGCTGAGAGGAAGGCACACTTGGCAAATCCACACCGTGGTCAACTCCCACCTGGAAACCTATGTCTCCACTGTGGAAAGACATGTGGATCCAGAATTGGCCTCCACAGTCACTTACGGACTCATTGTTAAAACCGTGTTTATGGAAGACAATCTTACTCGGCTATGAGGGATCGCCAAAGAAGTTTCAGGAGCATTGCTGCCTGCGACTGTGGAGGCAGAGCTGAGCCATCACAGTAGTGGCTCTCCATAGCCCTCTCCTCCTCAAAGAATTTGTCTAATTCTTTCTTCAAGCCACCCATTGCTGCCTCTTGTGGGAGGGAGTTCCACAGTTTAAGTTTGGGCTGTGTGAAGAAGGGCTTCCAGCTGTCTGTCCTGCGGGTCCCTCCAGGTCGTCATTTGCACTCAGGTTCTCTTCAGCACCCCAAGTCTCTTCCTCAGAAGAGATCTCGCCAGGTTCTGGGCCAGGTAAGATCCTGATGCCTGGAGAAGGCAGGAATCGGATGGGGCACCTTTTGCATGCTCTGCCACTGCGCTGCAACTTCCCCCTAATGTCTGGCGCATTCGTGAAGCGTCTGCCTGGGGCTAGACATGCATTCTGAACTGTGGTGAAAGTGGCCTGAAGAACACACACATTCCTCTGCCTGGTAAACAGAATGCCTCAGAACTCAGCAAACAGATGGCAAAAACCACTTCGACCACATTCTGAAATGTGTGTCTGTCTTTATCCAAAACATCTCGCTTCTGTGGAGAGCTTAGGAACAGACTGTTATAGATTTGGGGGAGAGACCCCTCTAAGCCCTAGAAATTAATTAAATGGTAGGGTTTTGATTAATTGGGGTGTGGGTGAAAATACAAGCTGCAGAGCTGTGCCAGGCAAGGAATCCCAGGGCTGGTTTATGCAAACCAGCCTGGCTGGTCTAGCAAAGAGCAGATCTGTTAAGACAGCAAAAGGGGTTAATGGGCCATCTGAGAGAGACAGACGTTGCCAGGGTGATGGGGTTTGTGTCTGACGTGACAGGAAAAGGGAGCTTTTTAGCAACGGAACAAGAAGGGAGAGAAAAGACTGGGATCCATCTTGGGCAGGCTGGCTGAAGGCTGGCTGGGAGAGATGCCTTGGATGCTGTGTGGAAGAAGCCCCTCTTGAAAGGACCATGCTGTAAGATCTGGACTTCCTCCATGCAAACCGAAGGTGTAACTAGGTGAAGGAACCATATTTCTTAAAGCTACCAGAGCCTCTGCCATGTCTCAGTTCTCCAAAGGAGCACAGGCCCTGGGTGAGTGCCTGGAACCCCCTGGTCTCTTGCAGAGAGAGGGAGAAGCACCCAACTTTTGTAACAATATGAAGCTGCCTTATTCCAAGTCAGACCATTGGTCCACCTGGTTTAGTATTGTCTGCACTGACTGGCAGTGGCTCTCCAGTTTCTCTGGCAGGAATTCCCTCCCATCGTTTTGCATCCGAAAGGGTCCCAGGTTTGATCCCCAACAGCATTTTCCAGGAAGGGCTGGGAATCTCCCCTGCCTGAAACCCTGGACACCTGCTGCCAGCCAGTACAGCAGAGCCAATGCCCAATTATATGGTGAAATGGCCTGTCTCAGAATATCCTGCAATTCCTGCATTGTAGGGGGTTGGACTAGATGACCCATGTGGTCCCTTCCAACTCTACCATTCTACAATTCTAAGGATGTTTCTGGTGGCAGAACCAAACAAGGGCATTTCAAATATTGAGATAAATTGGGAACGAAGTTTTCACACTATACTTCCCAAAATCCAAGATTTCAAATACCGGTAAAGTCATGTCAAATGTTAACTTGAAAAATGAAATAGGTCTTCATTTCACCTATAAAGCAGATGTTAAATGGTTACAGCTGGTTTTGGGTTCACAGCCCTGCTACAAATAGCAGAGAAACTCACCAGAGTCACCTTTGCCAACTTGGTTCCCCCTCCAGCTGTTTTGGACTACAATACCCATGAGCCTGAGGCAGCATAGTCAGGGTTGATGGGATTTGTAGTCCAAAGCAGCCGGCGGGCGCCCCAGGTTGGCAAAGCCTGCTCCATCCTCTAACCAATTCCACCTGCAACTGAGTCTGCGGGCACACTTTGCTCGTTCTTATCCATCTGTACATCCAATTTGCTCTCTTTCTCTCCCCCAGCCCAATACATTATCTTATTTGTTTAGATTACTTTTCCAGATTCCTCTTTGGCAACAGAAAACGTGTCTTATTTCCACCCCCTCCCCTCGCCAGCCTCCCTCCACTTAATCTTGCTATCTGGATGAATTATTTCTCTTGATGGTCCATTTATCAGGCTCATGTTCGTTCTCTCTCTGATGCCCTTCCAAAGAGAAAAAGAAAACAACATCCAGACAGCTCGCCCCCGAAAGCATCCACCCTCCCTAATTCCTTGTTATTGCTAAGATGCACACTCAATCAGAGCTCATGCATATCGGCCACCCTCCTCTGCCGAGATCCCTGGCCACCTTTCCCGACTCCTTCCTAGTCCTTTCAGCCCCAGACATCACTTGGGATCCAAAACTTTCCTGGAGGGAGCGGATGGCTGCCTCAGACCTCTCTGAGACAACCTGGGACCCTTCTGACAATATTCAATCCTCCGCTCTTAAGAACTTAAGAACACCAGAAGAGTCCAATGGACCAGACCAGTGTCCCATCTAGTCCAGCTTCCTGTTCTGACCATGGCCAAGCAGATGTCCATTATGGGGAACCTGCGAGCAGGATCTTAGCACAAGAGCATTCTGTGGTTTCCAGTAGCTGGTCTTCAGAGGGACTGCTGCATCCCACAGTGGAGTCAAAGCTTGGCCATCGATTGCCCTCTCCTCCGTCAATTTGTCTGATTTTTTTTAGAGCCATCTAGGCCATCTGTGCCTCCTGGTGTCACGGTCCGGTTCATGAAGTCCTCTTCGGTCAGATCCCACCTGGGGTCCTGAGTCTAGTTCTTGGCACCACAATTTTGTGAAGATGAAAAGTTTGCAGAGGAGGGCACCCAACATGGTCAAGGGTCTAGAGACCAAAGCTGATGAGGAACAGTTGAGGGAGTTCAGGTGTTTAACCTGGAGAAGAGGAGACTGAGAAGAGATATCTGAGAGCACAATTCAAAGTGTTGATGCTGACTTTTAAAGCCCTAAACCAGGCGTCATCAACCTTTTTCAGCCATGGGCTGGAACACCATCCCTCAGGTGATGTGGTGGGCTGGGCTATATTGGGGGGGGGGGTGAACGAATTCCTATGCCCCACAAATAACCCAGAGATGCATTTTAAATAAAAACACACGCTGATTCCCAGACTGTCCGCAGGCCAGACTGAGAAAGCGATTGGGCCGCATCCGGCCAACAGGCCTTAGGTTGCCTACCCCTGCCCTAAACAGCCTCGGTCCAGGATATCTGCAGGAGCGTCTCCACCTCCATCGTTCTGCCCAGACACTGAGGTCCATCTCCGAGGGCCTTCTGGTGGTTGCCTCCCTACGAGAAGCCAAGTTACAGGGAACCAGGCAGAGGGCCTTCTCGGTAGTGGCACCCGCCCTGTGGAACACCCTCCTACCAGATATCAAAGAGAAAAACAACTACCAGACTTTTAGAAGACATCTGAAGGCAGCCCTGTTTAGGGAAGTTTTTAATGTTTAATGCTGTATTGTGTTTGTAATATTCAGTTGGGAGCCGCCCAGAGTGGCTGGGGAAACCCAGCCAGATGGGCAGGGTATAAATAAGTTGTTCTTCTTGTTGTTGTTGTTATATGATAGACATCTTTAATCATCTAAAGGGCTGTCACATGGAAGATGGAGCAATCTTGTTTTCTGCTACTCCAGAAGGTGGGACTCAAACAAATGGGTTCAAGTTACAGGAAAGGAGATTCCAACAAACTATCAGGAAGAGTTTTTAATCAATGGTGGAGGTTTTTAGGCAGAGGTTGGGTGGCCATCTGTCAGGGGTCCTTTAGCCATGATTCCTGCACAGCAGGGGGTTGGACTAGATGACCCTTGGGGTCCCTTCCAACTCTGCAATTCTGTTATTATGGATTGCATTACCTAGGACCTTCTGCTCACAAAGCATCTTCTCTGCTGCTGAGCAGCTTTCCTTCTCCCTGTGGGAGCTCTGATTCCATGTCAGCCACATCCCAATCGGCATTGAGCAACCAGAATCAATCTGAGTCACCATCTTTCTTTTCTGTTTTGTTTACGCTTCCAATGAGACGCTCTCCATCGCCTCCTGCCTTCAGGAAACCTCTGGGAGGCATATGAAGCAACGCCAGATCCAATGGGATGTGGCTGCACCCGAAAGTGATGGAAGCCTCCTGGAGGAAATGTTCTGCGCTGGAAGGGCATGAACCGGTCCAGGAATGTAAACAGCCCACCATGTGCAATTGGGGAGGAACTCCCAAGTGGAGAGATGGAAACAGCCAGAGGCAGAGGAAGGCAGCGGCACCAAAAGCGTGCATGATGATGACCAAGCCATGGGACTGGCATGCAGAAGAGCAGCGGGAGGCAAGCCACAGGCCACAGGTGGTTGGGAAGGACCCTGGCAGCAAAGTTGGGGACTGTGTGCCCCCTTCCCAGAAGCAGCTGGGCTTCAGCTCTCAGTCCAACTGGTCAGCAATGGTCCAACAGGAGAACAGGAGAACTTCAGAGCCCATCCATTCCAGTGCCCTGGGAAGCCAAGGAGGAGCTGCAGCCTAGTTTCTAAATTCTAAATTTGCTGCACAATGTCTTTCCCTGACAGCTGCAGAACAGTTTGAAAAGGTGGTTTGGGAGGGTGGATACTTTGTCCCTAGGACTAATACGCCCTGTTGGTTGATTGATTGTGTGTGTGTGTGTGTGTGTGTGTGTGTGTGTGTGTGTGTGTGTGGTCCAAAAGAGAAACTTGGAATCATAGAATTGTAGGGTTGTAAGGTTCTCCCAAGTGCCATCTAGTCCAATCCCATACAATGCAGGAATTGCAGTGAAAGAATCTCTGTTTGGAAACCTCCAATGGAGGAGAGTCCAACATCTTCTGAGGGAGTCTGTTCCACTATCTTACTACCAGAAAGCTCTTTGCAAGGTTTAGTCAGAATCTCCTACTCCTATCCCTTGAGCAGCAGAGAACAAGCTTGCTCCATCTTCCTGTGAACTGCCCTGAGATCTGCAGATATAGGGTGGTATATAAATTAAATCTTTTGAATTATGGTGCTGGAGGAGACTCTTGAGAGTCCCATGGACTGCAAGAAGATCAAACCTCTCCATTCTGAAAGAAATCAGCCCTGAGTGCTCACTGGAAGGACAGATCCTGAAGCTGAGGCTCCAAGACTTTGGCCACCTCGTGAGAAGAGAAGACTCCCTGCAAAAGACCCTGAAGTTGGGAAAGATGGAGGGCACAAGGAGAAGGGGACAACAGAGGACGAGATGGTTGGACAGTGTTCTTGAAGTTACCAGCATGAGTTTGACCAAACTGCAGGAGGAACTGGAAGACAGGAGTGCCTGGCGTGCTCTGGTCCAGGGGGCCACAAAGAGTCGGACACGACTAAATGACTAAACAACAACAACATAAATTCATTCAATCAATCAATCAATCAATCAATCAATCAGTCTTCCATGTGGCAGCTCTTCAGATATTTGTAGGTGGCTGTTATATCACTTCTCATTCTTCTCTTTTCCAGGCTAAACATAAACTCCCTCAACTGCTCCTCATAAGGCTTGATTTCCAGACCCTCGATCATCTTGGTCTCCCTCTGTGGCCAAGGGGGGCAGGAGGCAGCTGCCCCGTAAATCAATAAAACAACTGAGGTTCTGCCCTCCTAACATAAAGCCTGTTCCTTCGCGAACATAAATCCTGGCTACGCCTATGTCTGCCTCCTCTGCCCAGTTCAACTTCAATTAAGGGCTCACCTGAATTGTGGGTCGTCAAAGGGGGAGGTTTGCTCACATCCCTTTTTCTTGACCTCAGTTCCCCATCTGTCAAATTGGATTGTCCACAGCCTCCGTGAGGGCTAATACAGAAAAGTTACATTGCTGTCATTAACTGACTTCGCTGCTATGACTAACGTATAGTTCGGGGAGTTGCTGAAATGCCACGGTCACAGGAGCAGCACATGGGTGCCAGAAAGGCGCCCCAACTTTGAGAACTCCCAAGTGGCTGACTCAATGCTTCCTGGCAGTTAAAGGACCCCGTCAAGAGCAGGAAGACTGAAGGACCCTTTACCGGGGAAGTTATTAAATGTCAAGGCTATTAACTGTCATTACGGCCATTACCAACAGAGGAACTGGAGAAGCTGCTCCAACGCACGTGCATACGGAGAGAGACACAGCTATAATGACCTTTTCAAGGAACGGGAAGGCATCAAACTCCACAATGCCTCATCACATCCACATCATTGCAATCCAAAGTCCAATTCCCAGCCCATGCAAGGGGGGTCAGATCCCACTCTGTTTCTTGCCGTTCTCGTCCGTTCGTCCTACCTCTTGGGCATGAAAGTTTAAAAAATAAACTTTTTGAATACCTCGCTAAAGGAACCTCAGGCTGCTCTTTCCGGATGCAAAGTGAAGCACCCACTGCAGGCAGATCAAAGGAGCACCTTGTGCCCCTGAAGTTGGGGGGGGACGTCTTGGGGGCAGGTACCCAATGAGCAAGCAACTTGGGTTCTCCTGGGAGTCACCAAAGACTCTAGTAGGGGGCCAAGCTTCGACTGCCCTCTGCCAAAGCTCCAGTCCTGAAAACAGAGCACTTTTGCAACCCAAATGTGGAACAACTTTAAATGGCCATAGCAGGCGCAGAAGAGGCAGCAAGTTGTAGAGTCAAGGTCTGTGTCATGACACAGTGCCAACATGAAACAGTTGTATGCCTGAGCCTCTAGGATCTTGCTTGCCTCACCAGGGGCATAGGATAGGGTTACCAGACATCCCCGTTTCCTGGGGACAATTCCCGGATTTGTGCATAAGTCCCCAGACAAATTCCATTCCCTGAATGTCCCCGGATTTCATCTAATGTCCCCGGGAAACGCAGCAGCGGCAGTCTCTCAGCAGCCCAGAGCAGTTGGCTCTGGCTGGCTTCAGGAGCTGTTTGGAAGTCCCCATTTTTCCATCTCTGTGCCGTAGGTCTAGAGTGCCCCTCCAGACATCAACAGCACTGGGGGAGCATTGCAGAACATCTCATGAAGCAGAGTGATGGATGGACAAGCCAGTATAAATCCATCGCTCACCCACTGTTGTTGCACAAATTGCATGTTGCAAAATGTTCCCACCAGTTTGGGGAGGGTGCTGAAGGCTTCTGGCAGAAGTCGGTCCCAGCTTTGCTAGTTGAGATCCCAGAGACAACCATCCTGCATGCAAATAAAGTTTTCAAGGCTTGCCCCATGCAAAAGGCAATGCAGGAGGCAAACCAGTCTGACCCAAATTACCTGTCAATTCTCAAAGGATACCCAGGTCTGTGTGCCACAATATCAGCAAGACACAGAACCTGAACACAGAACACCAGGATCAAGGCATAAGAGCTAAAGAATATAAGAGTCTAGATCAGGCCAGTGACCCATCTGGTCTAGTATCCTGGTCTCACAGTGGCCAATGGGAAACCCACAAGCAGAACCTGAGCACAAGAATAATTCTTTTTTAAAGCCATTCAAGTTGGTGCCTGTCACTGCCTCCTGTGACAGGGAGTTCCATAGGTTAACGACCTGAATCTGTCCTGAATCTTCCAACACTGAGCGGCATGGGATGTCCATGAATTCCAGCGCTATGAGAGAGGGAGGCATCTTTTCTCTGTCCACTTTCTCATGCCATGAATATTTTCACTCTTTAGCACAGCTTCCTCCAACCTGGGGCCCTCCCCCGGATGCTGGACTAGGACTCTCATCCACCATGGAAGTTGTAGAGCAGCAGGACTATCTGGGAAGGCTACGTCTTGCAAACCGAAGTGGTTCAGACTGTGAGTTCTTTGAAAGAACGAATGCCAACTTCACGTGTCCTCGGCCAAAACCTTGGCACTGAGCAGGAGCTCCTTCCTGTCTTAAATTAAGCTCAACTCCCCAAGGTTTTTTTTTTTCCAGAATAATGCCAAGGTAACTGAGATGAATATCTCTTACGGGAATGGTAACCACACCAGAAAACCAGAGCCTCATTCCAGGCATGCCATGCGGCTTCCAAGTTCACTTCGCTTATAGAGGTTCGTGTTGTGTAATTGTGGATGGCTTGCTTGCAATGACAAATTTGAGTTCTGAGTTCAACATTTTTCTGAGCTGTGCCGCTTCAGCCGGCAAGACATGCTTTTGTGAGCTGGGTCAATTTACAGCTCCAGCACTTTGCCAAAGAGCTTCCAAGCTTTCTTCGCAAGACCAGAAACCCTGAGCCCAGCGCAGTTGATGCTTGCTAGAGGAAAGGTCATGGTGAAGTAGTTGTGACTGAGGGGCAACATCCGTCTCCCTGGACCAGCCTTGAGTCTTGCACCCATCAGCTGGAACTTGACTTGCAGCCTCCCACCAGGCAAGACCCTGAGTGTCAGGTGTGCGTGCAGGAGCCAGGCCCTGTGACCAATAGGACTCTGCAGGACTGGGGACTTCCTAAGTTTGTTCTGAAGAGGCAAGGCATGGCCGCACAGGTGAAGCTGATTGGTAACTCACAGCACCTGGTGGCAAGAGCTGGGAAGAGATAAAGGTCAGCATTTTTCCTTCGGCTCTTTGCCACAGCAACACGTTCCCTGCCTTGCTGCATTTGACTCCTTGCTTCCTGACCCTCAGACCCTTGGCTTCTTGACTCCTGGCTCTCTGACCCTCTGACTTTTGGCTTTCTGACTCCTGGCTTCTAGACTTCCATTCCTGCTCCCACCCCGCCATCTTGCCCCCGGTCCCGACGTCCCCAGCTGGGACTTCGATCACCCGTGAACCGGACCATGACGCTGAGGATCTCTTTGGATGTCAGAGGAACATCAGAAGTGCCTGCTGGATCAGGCCAAGGGTCCATCTAGTCCAGAATCCTGCTCTCACATTGTCCAATCAGATGCCTCTTTTGGGAAACCTGCAAGAAGGATCCGAGCACAAAAATAACCTCCCCTCTCTAGCAAGTGTGGTGAGCAGCCATTGCTAGCCCTCTCCTCCGTGGTCGTATTTGTCTAATGCTGTTTTAAAGGTGATTTGGTGGCCATCCCTGCCTTCTACATGAGCAAGTTCCATAGTTTAGCTCTGTGCTGCGTGAAGAAGGACTTTCTTTTGCCTGCCCTAAATCTCCCGACATTCAGCTTCATTCAGGTGTACCTAGCAGTTGGGCAGGTTGACCTCCGCCAAGAGGCAGGACCAGGGTGGCCCCAAAATCACCCCTCTCCACTCTAGCTTGGAGTTGCTAGGACGGAAAGCAGCGGGTGGAGGGAGGCAGGAAGGCAGGCAGACAGACAGATGGCAGAGAAGGACAAGGAGGACAAGGGTGGGAGGTGGAGCAGAGCAGAGCAGAGCACGGAAGGCAACAAAAAGCAAACTTATTGAGTTTCTAGTCCACGTTCTCTTCTGGCTTCAGAGGTGCTGATACATCTCCTTGCTACATCTCCATGATATTTAAGATATCATAATTTGAGGAGGATCTTGGTGAGAGATTGACTGGGGAGTAAGGGGCGTGGGTGGTGCTGTGGGTTAAACCACAGAGCCTAGGACTTGCCTATCAGAAGGTCGGCGGTTCGAATCCCCGCGATGGGGTGAGCTCCCGTTGCCCGGTCCCTGCTCCTGCCAACCTAGCAGTTCGAAAGCACGTCAAACTACAAGTAGATAAATAGGTACCGCTCCGGCGGGAAGGTAAATGGCGTTTCCGTGTGCTGCTCTGGTTCGCCAGAAGCGGCTTAGTCATGCTGGCCACATGACCCGGAAGCTGTACGCTGGCTCCCTCGGCCAGTACAGCGAGATGAGCGCCGCAACCCCAGAATCGGCAACGACTGGGCCTAATGGTCAGGGGTCCCTTTACCTTTTTAAATTAATAGAAGGAGTTGGGAACATGGGAAGCCACTTTATACATCCAGCAGATGTCAAGGCGATAAACAACTACCTGACATTCAGGAGACATCTTAAGGCAGCCCTGTTCAGGGAAGTTTTTAACGTGTGATATTTTATTGTATTTTGGTTTTTATGGAAGCCGCCCAGAGTGGCTGGGGAGGCCCAGCCAGATGGGCGGGGTATAAATAATAAATTATTATTATTATTATTATTATTATTATTATTATTATTATTATACAGAGTTAGACCTTTGGTCCATCTAGTTCATGATTGTCTACAGTGGCTCAGGCAGAGAGTCTATCCCAACCCTGCCTGGAGATGCCATTGGCGATGGAGCCTGGGACCTTCTGCTTGGCAGACAGAGACGCTGCCAATGAACCATCCTGGCTCTTCACCAACCTGAGGCCTGACAAGTCCTCATCTTCTGGGCACATTCAGACCGAGAGCCCTCCTTTGGTGGCCCTCGCGGTTTGCTCAGAATTTGCAGCACATCTGTTGACTAAGGAACAAGGTGGCACCAAATCCTTAGCACCTGGCCCTTACGATGAAGGCAGAGGGTGCTCAGTCTCATACGTCTGGAAGACAGGGAGATCAAGACAGCAGACCTATGCCTTGAGCTCCTCAGAGAAAATGGAGGACTATAAATGCAACAAATAATAAGTTCCCAGGCTCCGCAAAAGAACCTGGGACCTTCTGTTTCCAAGGCACACACACACTACTGAGCTATGGCCTTTCCCCATAATAGTGTCACAGGTGCAAAAGTAACTGGCTTTCCTTGAGGTTTGGCAGCCACTCGCGGATGAGCCCTGGGCTTGTTGCTCCCTGGGTGACCCAGGATCGCCTCTGGCGCTGCTGCCACCTTGCCTTCCTTCCTGACCTGACAGCAACGTTTGAGATCCTCACCTTCTCCTGATCCTCCCTTGCGTGATACAATTGACACATTTTTGGAGAAGGTCTGAATTAATGAAGAGGTTGGGCTGGGTTGGGCGCTGCATCCTTCAGCACCCATTATGTGACACCCTTTGGGAGATGTGTTGCTTTCAAAGGACTCCTCCAAATAAGAGAATGTTCTTCGCCCCCTGGCCTGGAAGGCAGCCAAGGTGACTCCCTCTGCAGCCAGCAGAGGGAAAGTGTCTGATCCCTGAGAGATTAGGGAGGCGACCTGGGCAGATGGGGAAGATCTGAGGGATTTGAAATCTGATAAGGTGGAAGGAGGAATGTCAGAAGGATTCTCCTAGATCAGATCACAGGTCCATGAAGACAGGATCTTCCTTCCCACAAAGGCAGCCAGATGCCTTCAGGAAGACCACGAGCAGGGCAGGGCATGTTGGTCCTCCCACATCCCTCTTCTCACCCCTCCCCAGACAATTGCTATTTGGAGGTATGCTGCTTCTAATCATGGGTGCTCTATATATTTCGTTATTTGCTCCAGGCCAGTGGCTCCCAAACTTTGATGGGCCCCTGTCCGCTTGGATCCATAAACTCCTCTGCATGTTCCTCTGCCCTGCCTCGTAAGGTGGATCATTCAGAATAATGGTTAGGACAACCCACTAAGGAAGGTAAGGTAAAGGGACCCCTGACCATTAGGTCCAGTCGTGGCCGACTCTGGGGTTGCGGCGCTCATCTCGCTTTACTGGCCGAGGGAGCCGGCTAACACTTCCGGGTCATATGGCCAGCATGACTAAGCTGCTTCTGGCGAACCAGAGCAGTGCACAGAAACGCTGTTTACCTTCCCACCAAAGTGGTACCTATTTATCGACTTGCACTTTGACGTGCTTTTGAACTGCTAGGTTGGCAGGAGCAGGGACAGAGCAACGGGAGCTCACCCCGTCGCGGGGATTCGAGCCGCCGACCTTCTGATCGGCAAGTCCTAGGCTCTGTGGTTTAACCCACAGCACCACCTGCGTCCCAGCAAGGAAGGTAAGATCACAATAAAAATCCAAAACATTCACAATGAATTGCACATTTATTCAAAGTCCAGTTGAAGCTGTTTAACTGAATTCATTCAACAAAAACTGAGGGACGATCCAGTGATCCCAGCTTTTCAAAGTCTGATAGTCATTTACATCTCCAGCAACCCCCTACCACTTCCTTGCCTCTCAGTGCCCTCCTAAGTAATGCCACCCCACACCCCCAGGGGGCAGTACTGCCCAGTTTGGGAACCACTGATCTAAGTGAATAGGCATACTCCTATGGGGAAAGGGGGTGGTCTATCAGGTTGCGTCCTCCTGCCACCCCTTTGCCTCCAGGTGACCCACTGAGGATCTCTTGCCTCTGGGACCCTGACATCCTGAAAGAGGACTGTGACCTTTCTTCCGATGGCGTTAGAGATGCTCGCAAACCTCAAAAGCCCCCGGTTCTCCTGGGCAAACTCCTTGAGAGCCGGTTCGCCCTCTTGCTGATTTCCTTTCCTTGTTTCTAGCTGTCTTGCTTCAGGACTGGAATAAATAAAATAATCTAAAGAGACAGAGTTCAAGTATTGGCTGTCCCAAATTAGTTCGTGAACAAGAGAGCTCTCGTTTCTGCGTGCTCACGCCTTCCGACCATTTCGCCCACATGCAATTTCCTTCAAGGAGAGCTCTGACCTTTCAATAATACCACTATTAATAGCAATAATAATAACAGCGGCTCTGAAAAGGCCAGGCAAAAACTGGAGGGGGCATTTAATTAATTCCATAGGACGTCATAGTGGAAGGAACATTGAGATTCATGGAATCGCAGAACTGTAGAACGGAAAGAGACTCCTAAGGATCATCTAGACCAGATCTCTGCAGGGCAGGGATCTCAGCTAAAGCACCCAAGACAGGGGGCCACCCATCCTCTGCGTAGAAACCTCCAAGGGAGGAGAGTTCACCACCGTCCGAGGGAGACGGTTCCACTGTTGAACAGCTCTTACCATCAGGAAAGCTATTCCCAGCATTTAGTATTTTATTGAGAAACAGACAATCCACACAAAGAGAAAAACAAACACAAAAAACAAAATAATGTAAGTTCAACACAAGGGGCTTTTGATTTAAAAGATACAGTATATATTTTTTTTAAAAAAGGTAGGATTATAAAATTATTTTTCAAAAAACAATTAAAAAGATGGGGGGGCAGAGAGAAAGGTTTTGGCTGTTTATAGATGCCACCAAATAAAATAATGTTTTGAAGGGATTTGCCACCTGTGTGACTCTGGCATCCTATCCAATATTTAATAAGGAACCCCCAAACAGAGGAGAAATCAGAAGGGTCCATGTCACTCCAGCGGCTCACATATTATCTCTTTATTTATTTATTGCATTGCATCTCTGTTGCCCACCTTTCTCTCCAAGAAGCTCAAGGCAGCGCACATGGTGGTCCTTCCCCTCCTCATTTAATCCCCACAACAACCCTGTGAGGTAAGTTAAGCTGAGAGGAGGCAGTGCCTGGACCACAAGGTCACACACGGAGAGCGTTATGGAGGCTGAGTGGGGATTCGAACTCTGGTCTCCCCCAGGGTCCAACATTCTAACCACTCTGCCATGCTGGCCCTCCATTTTCTTGAGCCAGTTATCTAGGAGGTAGCATGAAGTGTCTTTCCACGCCTGAGCTACCAGAATACATACAACTGAAATCTAAGATCTTCTTCTTCTTGTTGTTGTTGTTTAGTCGTTTAGTCGTGTCCGACTCTTCGTGACCCCCTGGACCAGAGCACTCCAGGACCTCCTGTCTTCCATTGCCTCCCGCAGTTTGGTCAAACTCATGCTGGTCGCTTCGAGAACACTGTCCAACCATCTCGTCCTCTGTCATCCCCTTCTCCTTGTGCCCTCCATCTTTCCCAACATCAGGGTCTTTTCCAGGGAGTCTTCTCTTCTCCTGAGGTGGCCAAAGTCTTGGAGCCTCAGCTTCAGGATCTGTCCTTCCAGTGAGCACTCAGGGCTGATTTCCTTAAGAATGGATACGTTTGGTCTTCTTGCAGTCCATGGGACTCTCCAGAGTCTCCTCCAGCACCATCATTCAAAAGCATCCATTATTCGGCCTTTTTATGGTCCAGCTCTCACTTCCATACATCACTACTGGGAAAACCATAGCTTTAACTATACAGGCCTTTGTTGGTAAAGTGATGTGTCTGCTTTTTAAGATGCTGTCTAGGTTTGTCATTGCTTTTCTCCTAAGGAGCAGGTGTCTTTTAATTTCGTGACTGCTGTCACCATCTGCAGTGATCATGGAGCCCAATAAAGTAGAATCTCTCACTGCCTCCATTTCTTCTCCTTCTATTTGCCAGGAGGTGATGGGACCAGTGGCCATGATCTTCATTTTTTTGATATTGAGTTTCAGACCATATTTTGCGCTCTCCTCTTTCACCCTCATTAAGAGGTTCTTTCATTCCTCCTCACTTTCTGCCATCAAGGTTGTGTCATCTGCATATCTGAGGTTGTTGATATTTCTTCCAGCAATATTAATTCTGGCTTGGGATTCATCCAGCCCAGCCTTTCACATGATGAATTCTGCATATAAGTTAAATCTAAGATCTACATTACCTTTATTAAAAATAGACAAAACACATTTTGTCTTAAAATTGCATTTTTACCTGTAAGTGTTCTGACTTGTGTATTCACTCATTTCCAACACACACACCCCATGTGAGATCCTGATCTTGTAATGGGAGCCAAATGTACTGGGTTAAAATACCACCATGGGATGACTGCCAAAGAATTACCCCTCATGCTGGCGGAGGCTAATCTAAGAGGGTGGGGAGAATGAACACTTGATAGTCTGGGGAGTCCTTAAAAAAATTAAGAATTTGTGAAGATTCTATGGTTGTTTAGCTCTGATTCCTGGGGGGTGGACTAGATGGTTTCTGGGGTCTCTTCCAAGGCAACAATTCTATGATTCTAAGTGAAAACGGAGAGGTGGAGAACCATTCATGGCCCCTTGAGCTCCTGAGAGGAAGGTAGGAGAGAAACAAAGCAAATAAATAAAGGAGAGGCTGGCAGGACATTTCCGCAGTTTCTCGCTGCCACCCATCAGTTCCTCCCTCGTCCTCTTCCAGGGAACTGAACTCTGCCTTTGATCGTACACCTTGATCCTCACCTGTCCTAGTTCGTGACTTGCCCTGAGATTAATCGCTCCGTGCCCTTGCCCTGAACCTGGCCTGGCAACCCTCCGGAGCCTCATCCTGCCTTAACCTGCCACGAGCTGGACAGGATGTCGCCAATGCCACCCACACTCTCCTGGCAAAGGAGAATGGTTTGCAAAACCACTCTCGGGATTTGCATCTCCAGGTCAGATTCTGGACACCTCCTCTGGACCTGCAAAGGAGCTCCCAGGCCAGGGCTCACGTTTCTTCTCAGGCTTCCCCCCCCCCCCCAGCAACATCTCTCAGAGGGGCACCCAGCGCAGGCTCCTCTGCTGCCCACTCTGAATGCCCCTTGCCTGTTGGAAAGAAACCCAACCAGACCTTCTCCTCCTCAAATGGCCATTGCCAGGCTCTTTGCCTGCAGCTCAGCTCCTCCATGAGAATCGTTGGAAGCCACTCGATCCTGACCTGGAAGTTCAAGAATGTGGGCATTTGCCACCGAGCTATTTTGGACATGTGCAGACGCACGCGCCAGCATATTTCCTCCCTCCCTCGCCTGCCCAACCCCAGCAAAAGACGGACTTCAGAAGAGGCAAGTCGTAAATCAGGGTTCGGTATGCCTGGCACCTACGCCTGCCAAGAAGAACGTGCCGTGAATCCTCAAGGAAGATGCAAGAAGTTCAAGAGCTCTGTGCTGTTCCAGGGCTTGGAAGCCCAGCCATTGGCAGCAGAACGTGGAAGGAGGGAGGGAGGTTGAATTATTGCGCTCCCATGTATGTTCTTGGAATGACTATTGAGAGCATTTTGATGAGAGAGAGAGAGAGAGAGAGAGAGAGAGAGAGAGAGAGAGAGAGAAGAAACTACATTGACCAACATTTAATTACTGCCTTGCTCTGCGTAAATATATTTAACTCTTGACAAAGCCAAGGACAGGGACAACAGATTCCCAAGTTAGCTCCAGTCTCCCCTGTTTGCAAGAGAACAGGTTTGCCCACAATGTCTGTAGTCAGAGTCTAAGTGCATTGTTAAATACAATAATAAATATATATATATTTTAAAAAACCAAGCACTAAGCAAAACGCAACAAATCCTGGTGGCTGGGGAACCTGAGATGTGGACGCAATGCAGAATCTTTCTCTCGAGTCTTGAGAAATGCAATCAAATCTTAACTATTTCGAATTTGGGGTTTATGTGTCCCGGTTTCCCCTAAAATCCTTGTTTATAAATATTGACCCTTTGTCAGAGTTGGAGTTCCTGGATGACTGGCTTTTGAATATTTTTTATTTTTGAAATACATTTTTCATAGAACCATAGAACTGTAGGCTTGGAAGGGACCCCACGAGTCATCTAGTCCACCCCCTGCAGTGTATTCTCATAGCTACATAGTAATTGCAATAATCAGCACCTGCGGGCCCTTCAATGCCTGCTAAAAGCTTTGTTTAGGTAAACCTACTAAGACTTGTGATTTTGTTTTGTAACATTTCTTTTTTAAAAACTGCTGTTTTTATCTCTATTTCAATAATTTAAGTCTAAATTTATTGCTTTTAATTGCAATTTAAAAAAACATGGTCAGATCCATCTGCAGGGCTCTTTGCATGTCCTTATGGCATGATGAGAGAACTTTGTTTGCCACTAGTGAAAGAGGGAGCCAGCAACGCTTCGAAGAGCACACTGGAAGCCGTTCCCAGTAGTGATGTATGGAAGTGAGAGCTGGACCATCAAGAAGGCTGATCGCCGAAGAATGGATGCTTTTGAATTCTGGTGCTGGAGGAGACTCTTGAGAGTCCCATGGACTGCAAGAAGATCAATCCTCTACATTCTGAAGGAAATCAGCCCAGGGTGCTCACTGGAAGGACAGAGGGGGCAATGACAATAAAGATATTATTATTATTATATTATTATTATCCTGAAGCTGAGGCTCCAAGACTTTGGCCACCTCATGAGAAGAGAAGACTCCGTGGAAAAGACCCTGATGCTGAGAAAGATGGAGGGCACAAGGAGAAGGGGACGACAGAGGACGAGGTGGTGGGACAGTGTTCTCGAAGCTACCAGCATGAGTTTGACCAAACTGCGGGAGGCAGTGGAAGACAGGAGTGCCTGGCGTGCTCTGGTCCAGGGGGTCACGAAGAGGCAGACACGACTAGACGACTAAACAACTAAACAACAACAACAAGGGGCATGCGTGCAAGCAACATGCTAACCAAAAGACTCTGGGGTGAGTCTGGAGACCAGAAGACCCACAGTGCTTGAACGCAAGCTCCCTTCTGGGCAATACAGTCTTGGAAGAGACAGCATCACCTTGGTGTGTTGAGCCATGGCAATGGGAACAAGCTGCTCCAGAATCCCTCATCGGCTCAACGGCAGGCTCCCCCAAAAATAATAATGCCCAAATCAAAGGAATCAATTTGAGAATATTGGAGAAAGAATTTGGCAAAAACCTTCAGAGTCCCAAAAATGGCGTCCGCTCCAGAATCGGTAGAAACAAGCTGAATGGGGAAAATCTGAATGAGGAAGTCAAGGTAAAAAATAAAGAGCCCGCTATGAAACTGAGAAATAGGATGCAGAGAATAATATGTGCAAACAAATCAGAGAGGGGAGCTGAGGGAGGGTAGAGGGAGGGGGGAATAAAAATGGGCAAAAAATGTAATTGGTTATTTTGATTGATAATTTGTTTTGTTGAAATTGTTCAATAAAAATATTTTAAAAGGGGGAAAAAAGAAATTAAGAAATAGGGGGGAGATCTGATGAGATCCAGAAATCACTGCATACCCCTGAATTCGTCTCCTCACTGCCTGCTTCCCTTACCTGCCAAACACTCTTGGTTGCTGCGATGACAAGAAAAACTGGGTCTGTCTCTGATTTGCATTGTTATTGCAATTCCTATTTGGATTATTTATTTATTTCATCAAATAAAACAATTATCGACGGGGGGCGGGGAATAACAGCAGTAATTTGAGATTTTCTGAAACTTCAAATAACAACAGGCTAAAAACAGATCAAAACTCTCATCAGCTTTCCTGCATAAGGGGCAGTGCTTTTTTTTCCAAAATAAAAAATAAAAATGTTTAGGAGTACTCTCATTTTCTCACTCACATTGAAATACTGCCCCTCAATGAGGCCAAACTTAGATTCACAAAATGTTTAGGGGTATGTGTACCCCTGTGTACCCCCCCCCCAGGAAAAAAAAGCACTGACAAGGGGTAACACGATCTTGTGGGTAACCTGGTCTCAAGTTGTTGGGGCCTTTATATATTTACACCTTGCAATTGTTGTTGCATTTAAAGACATACCTGCATACATGCCTATCAGGCAGACTAAGGTGAAATTGCATCTCTTTTGTCACAGGTTGTAAGGATTTTGTTGTGTGTTGTCTTCTGAAACATGCAGCTGAAGATGCAACGAAAGGGAGCAGGTTTGGGGGAGCTGGGCTGAGCCCAGTTGACTTTCATCAAGTCTCAACAAAGTGTTGGGCTCTGTGACTCCACATGGGCTCAGCTCTAGAGATGCTTCACTTTCGGGCATTCCCACCCCTCTCGGACTTTCCCGCAGGTTTCCCAACTGAAGAGCTTCCCATTTGAGTCAACAGAGATAGGATCTGTTGGAGACTGGGTGATAAAAAAAAGGCCAATTAAGTGAGACGAGAGGCACAGGCAAATGTTCTGCTGACAGCTGTGTGGACACTGGGCCAAGCCGAGGCCGTTTCCCAATCTCAGGATTGCAAGGTGTGTCCACAAATGTTTACAGGGTTCATCACTTGCGGGGAAAACAACAGAACAGGTTTGCAAGCATATTCTCACCACTTAGAGGAAGGGCCGTCTTGGATCACATTGGCCCAATTTATGGGGAGCCGGTGCTATTCTGCTAGAAAAAGTGCCAGAACTGAGATCTGGCCTGGAGGGCAAGAGGACCAATAAATAATAATAATTTTATTAATTATACCCCACCCATCTGGCTGAGTTTCCCCAGCCACTCTGGGAGGCTTACAGCACATATAAAACCATAGTGAAACATCAAACATTTTAAAAAAACAAACTCTCAGCAAGTAGAACTAGTGAAGGAACCTTGAGAACAAATCTTCTAACAGCAGCTTTGGAATCATGCACCCACCAGCTCAAGTCACAGATTGTTGTTGTTGTTGTTGTATTTATCTGTATCTCACTTTTATTCCCTGATTGGAGGAAAGCAATCATTTAAAAAAGTATACATATTGTCGTGTCGTCTTCTTCTTCTTCTTCTTTGGTGATCCCTCTTAGCCAAGTAAGTTTGTCTTCCATAAACACAGTTTTAACAATGAGTCCGTAAGTGACTGTGGAGGCCAATTCTGGATCCTCACGTCCTTCCACAGTGGGGACATTGGTTTCCTGGCAGGAGTTGATCACGGTGAATGTTTGCCAAGCGTGCTTTCCTCTTAGCATGTTTCTCCCTTGCGTCCTGAGTTCGAGTGTCTTCAAAGCCCATGACACCTTAGGAGCGCTCACAGGCCAGTGTTTCCTAATTGTTGGTGTTTATACTACATTTTTAAAGATTTGTCTTGAGAGACTCTTTAAACCTCTTTTGTTGACCACCAGCATTACGCTTTTCATTCTTAAGTTTGGAATAGAGTAGTTGCTTTGGAGGACGATCATCAGGCATCCGCACAACATGACCAGTCCAACGAAGTTGATGTTGAAGAATCATTGCTTCAACACTGGTGATCTTTGCTTCTTCGAGTACACTGATATTAGTTTGCCTGTCTTCCCAAGTGATGTGTAAAATTTTTCGGAGACACCGTTGATGGAAACTTTTGAGGAGTTGGAAGGGATCCCAGTGGTCATCTAGTCTATCTCCTTGCAATGGAGGAATTTCAACTAAAGCATCCATGACAGCTGGCCAGCCCATTGAAGGGGAGTCAACCATTTCTCAGGGGAACTCATTCCACTGTCAAACAGCTCTTACCATCAGAAAGTTCTTCCTGATGTTCAGATGGAATCTCCTTTGGTCCTTCCCTCAGGAGCAAGAGGAAGCAAGCTTGCTCCATCTTCCCTGTGACAACCCTTTAGATATTTGAAAATGCCTAAGATATCTCTTCTCAGTCCCGTCCCCTTCAGCTACCAGAGTTTTCCACGTGTGGCAAATGTCAAAGTGGGACGAAAATGATGAATGAGTCACCCATTCTGTGTACCTGAAGCCTCCTCAAGACGTTGCAAATGAGATTCTGAAATTATTTCCATGAGCAAACGCTGACTGGACTCTGCCTCCAGCACCCTGAATGTCAAAGTGCCTCTTCAGACAGAAGAAGCCAATTTGTGATGCCTAATATGCCCCTTTCAAGGGGACCAGCCCCCGACATGCGGGGGGTTACGGACGAGCTGCCAAGTGCCATTCCAAAGAAACTCAGAAATAAAGCAAAGGGGAAATAACTCTAATAAGGACCCCGTTTCTGAATACGCTGCCATAATGTCAATGAAAGGCAGCCTGCCTTCTCTCGTTCCATGAGATTCAGGAACTTCTTCCCACAGCCCCTTCAGAAGGATGGCATGTGAGCTGTCGTCTGATGCACGATGAGCACTGAACGGCTGCTGAAATGCCCCATCGCTGCCCATGGAACACAGTACCGGACACCCTCTAGGTGAACTCCGTGGCTTTCAAAATTTGGGGGGGTCCTGCCCCCTTGGCTCCATGAATGCATCCCAAATGCCCCCTACCCAATTCAGAAGAGCCGTTTGCACGACCCACTGAGGAAGATAATAACATGATAACATTCGGAACAGTAACAATTAAGATCAGATTTGTTCAAAATGCAATTAAGGGCTCATCAATACATAGCTTTTGCTCTGTGCTTTCTAGGAACAGGTTCAGTCTGGGTTCCAGTGCTGATTTTTTTCATTATTATTTGCCCCTGCCACTTTCCCCATGAAAATCCACTCTCTACCGCTAAATTGGAGCAATCAGCAATTCGGGTTTTCCACAGGCTGCTGTTTGCTCCGATTCAGCAGTAAAGAGCGGGTTATCGTGGGGAAAGTGGCAAGGCAAGAAAAAACAGCGCTTGGACACAGACCTGGGAAGCTTGGACCTGTTCCTAGAAAAGCAGCGCAAGGATAAGTGTGGATGACCCTGAGACTGCCTAGTTTAATTCATTCAAAATGATCGAGGGGGGTGGAGTGGTTCTCCTATGAAGAAAGGGGAAAACATTTCGGACTTTTCAGTTTAGAGAAAAGATGAGTAACAAGTGACAGGATAGAAGTTTTATGCAATTATGCATGGAGAAAGTGGAGAAAGCTGAAAGTGGAGAAAGCTGAACTTACATCACAAAGTTGTTATAAATAAAAAATGTGCGAGGAAAGGGATCATGTGCAAGACCTTCCACAGATAAATGGAATGAAATAAAATGTTTGCAGGGAAATGGCAGGTACTAATAGTAGTAACAGAAAATGTGAGAATGATCAGGAACATTTTGTTGTTGTTTAGTCATTTAGTCATGTCCGCTTCTTCGTGACCCCCTGGACCAGAGCACGCCAGGCCCTCCTGTCTTCCACTGCCTCCCGCAGTTTGGTCAAACTCATGCTGGTCTCTTCGAGAACACCGTCCAACCACCTCGTCCTCTGTCATCCCCTTCTCTTTGTGCCCTCCATCTTGCCCAACATCAGGGTCTTTTCCAGGGAGTCTTCTCTTCTCATGAGGTGGCCAAAGTATTGGAGCCTCCGCTTCAGGATCTGTCCTTCCAGTGAGCACTCAGGGCTGATTTCCTTAAGGATGGAGAGGTTTGATCTTCTTGCAGTCCATGGGACTCTCAAGAGTCTCCTCCAGCACCAGAATTCAAAGGCATCAATTCTTTGGCAATCAGCCTTCTTTATGGTCCAGCTCTCACTTCCGTGATCAGGAACATACCAAAGAATAAATCCTATTGAACACAGTCAGACTTACTTCTGAGTAAAACTGCTTAGGATTGCAGTGTAAGGCTGCACAGTCTTTACCCAGGTACCTGGGCGTAAGCTCCATTGAATATAGTGGGACTTACTTCTGAGTAGACAGTGCAAGGCTCCACTTACAACAAAGAAACACATACTCCATGTGTCTCCTAGGAATGGGTGGCTGCTGAAGCCTTGCAATTAAAGAAATTAAAGGGGATTGGTGACCTTTTCCTTCAGAATTATAGGAAGGCCTTCCTATGCCAGCGTCACTGTTTCCTGCATTTAGTGTAGGAATTTTATGGAATGGGACGCCATTTTTGCAACTGCCCCTTTGAATTCTTCTCTGAGACATGAAGGGGAGGGAAAAAGAAAAGCGGGACATTCCGGGATCAAATCAGAAACCAGGGCGGCTGCTGTCATCCTCGGACTTACCCTGGAAAATAGGGACACTTGGAGGGTATGCAAATGAAGAAAACCAAACTCTGCCTCGTAGCCAGCTTGAAAAAATGCCCTCCCAATTCCCTTGATGAAACAACCGCATGGACATGTTTTCCAAAGGCGCAGCTGTTTTGAAATCCAGCTTTCTATGGCGGGGGATCTTCCCATTTCTGTGGCAGGGAGGAGAGATTTGGGTTAAGTCTCCCACTTTGCCATGTTCCCAGCTAGAATTAGAAAGCTGTTCTTTCTTAAAGGACGGAGTCAGTTCAAAGCAGCAGCAGCAGCAAAGATTGGGGATTCTGTGGCTAAGGGTCTACTTTTTTCCACTTGCTCCATCTCTATCCCTGATCCTTTACTGCAGTAGCCTAAATCCCAAAGACTTCTGCCTGGCAGACGTTAGAAGGAAATTGACAATTTGTGGAAAATAGTGGCCTTTTGGTGGGAACCTAGAAAGATTTTTTTTTTAAGGTTCCCATATTTGATTGTGTTTTTTCATCAAACGCTATTTTTACAATTGTACGCAAGCAGATGAAGAATTACTAAAATCAGTGATTCCCACGTATCGGAAAGAATCTTGTCCAACTTCCTCTTCAAAGCATTGTGGGCTTTTCCTTTCTACTTCTCTGCCTGCAACAGGGCATCGCCCAAGGCAGGGGGGCTGCCCTGACCCCCTCCTCGTGGTCCTTCCCTAGCAGGTGAAAACCTTCTTACAGTATTCCAGCAAGCCTTTAGGAACTGACTGTTTTTAAGGAAAGGACTGGTGCTGTAATTTTTTTAATTGTTGCTATTTCCATTTTTAATATATTTGATTTTTTTGTATTGTTTTAATCTTATTAGTGCTTAATTATAGAATCATAGAATTTTAGAGTTGGGGGAGACTCCAAGGGTCTGGTAGTCCACTTTTCTATGTTTTTAGTTTTTAGACTTTTCTATGCTTTTAGTTTTTCCTATTTTATCCGTGTGGGGTGTGTGTGTGTGTGTGTGTGTGTGTGTGTGTGTGTGTGTGTGTATATATTGCCCCCAACTTGATATTTTGTTCCATATGTAATTGTTACTGAATCTCTGGCTCAATTTGGTGCTGGGCTTGACAAGCAAACCCATTTCCAAAACGCATGGGAGTAGATCTTTGGTTCTTCTCAATCCAGTTTCAATCCGTGAAACTGATTCAATCCAGTTTCAGTTCTCAATCCGTGTCTGCTTCTCTGGTTGTTTTCTGCTGCTCCAGAGAAGCAGACACGGAGCAATGGATCCAAACTACAAGAAAGAAGATTCCACCTAAACATTCGGAAGAACTTCCTGACAGTAAGAGCTGTTCGACAGTGGAATTTGCTGCCAAGGAGTGTGGTGGAGTCTCCTACTTTGGAGGTCTTTAAGCAGAGGCTTGACAACCATATGTCAGGAGTGCTCTGATTGTGTTTCCTGCTTGGCAGGGGGTTGGATTCGATGGCCCTTGTGATCTATTCCAACTCTATGATTCTATGATTCAGTTCTGAAATTGAGACCCCATCACAACCCTGGACGGAGAAATATTTTTCTTCCTATCTCCGAACACTAGAACTTGTGAACATCCAATGAAGCTGAAGATTTGAGCCCAAGAGCAACTCTCCCCTCGAGTGGTTTCCAGCAATTGGTATTCAGAATCATTGCTGCCTTCAACTCTGATAGCCCTCTCCTCAATGAATCACTCCAATCCTCTTTTAGCGTGATCTAGGTTGGTGGCCAGGTCGGCGGTCTGAATCCCCACAACAGAGTGAGCTCCCGTTGCTCTGTCTCAGTTCCTGCCAACCTAGCAGTTCGAAAGCACACCAGTGCAAGTAGATAAATAGGTACCACCGTGACGAGAAGCTAAACGGCATTTCTGTGTGCTCTGGTTTCCATCACGGTGTCCCGTTGCACCAGAAGCAGTTTAGCCTTTTTCTTCTTCTCCTTTGGCAATCACTTGTAGTCAAGTAAGATTGACTTCCATAAACACGGTTTTAACAATGAGTCTGTAAGTGACTGTGGAGGCCAATTCTGGACCCACACATCCTTCCATACTGGGGACATTGGTTCCCGGGCACCATACTGGCCACATGACCCAGAAAGCTGTCTGTGGACAAACACTGGCTCCCTCGGCCTGAAAGCGAGATGAGCGCCGCAACCCCATAGTCGTCGTCATCTTTATCATCATCTCATCATCATTTTATTTGTATGCCTCTGACTGGACTTAATCATCCAGGGGTCCTTTACGTTTTATCTTTACCTTGGTATAATAGAGGGACGTGGGTGGTGCTGTGGTCTAAACCACAGAGCCTAGGACTTGCTGATCAGAAGGTCGGTGGTTCGAATCCCTGCGACGGGGTGAGCTCCCGTTGCTCAGTCCCTGCTCCTGCCAACCTAGCAGTTCAAAAGCATGTCAGCGTGCAAGTAGATAAATAGGTACCGCTCTGATGGGAAGGTAAACGGCGTTTCCGTATGCTGTCCTGGTTCGCCAGAAGCGGCTTAGTTATGCTGGCCACATGACCCGGAAGCTGTACGCTGGCTCCTTTGGCTAATACAGCGAGATGAGCGCCGCAACCCCAGAGTCATCCATGACTGGACCTAATGGTCAGGGGTCCCTTTACCTTTACCTTTACCTTTAGGTTGGTGGCCATCATTGCCTCCTAAAGGAGCAAATTCTATTGTTCAACTATGCACTTAGTGAAGAAGTGCTTTCTTCTGTCTGTCCTGACTCTTCCAAAATTCAGGGGTTGTTGTGCTCTAGGCTGACTGTTCTGTTCTGTTCTGTTTTACTAGGACTCATTACTGGTGCTTTGCACCAATTAGGGTTCCTCCAGAAGCTTTGGCTGCACCAGGAAAAGGATTGCCGGAGATGCAATATCTTGACCCCGGCAATATCTCTCCGCTATCCCATGGCTGGAAAGAGCCACTGGTTTCTTGCGACCTGTGCAAAGCCTACTACAGGGTGACCCTCTCGCTCAGTCATCCCTGCACCACGCCCGGGACTTCTGGCCAAAATGCCTCATGTGGAAGGCCCATGCACTAAGCTGTTCCCAGATCCAGGAGCCAGTGGGACATTTGCAATGGAAAAATGTGTTCTGGCATCTTCCCTCTCCCTTGGTCTCTTGGGTAGCCTTGATCTCAACCCAAGCAGACATGGAGGGTTCTACAAGGATTTTCCCATCGTCATGGAGCCAAGGGCTACATCATCCTTATGTTCTTCCTCTTCCTCCAGGGACGCTGGAGGTTGCGCTCGCTTCCGGACACCTCAATACCATTTGGATGCCGTCAAACTGGAGAGGGTTCAAAGGACCAAAAAAGAAGAAGATGATTAAGTGGCTGGGAGGACGGAGTTATGAGAGGAAAAACAAGCGATGCAGAGCTTGGCGGCCTGAGGGGAGAGGGACATTGCTCTAGGATGCTCCAATGGATGCGTTCAAGAATAGCTCTCGCTAGGCCAAGTGGGGGAAATCTCAACAACGTGGGGATAAAAACCAAGCAATGATTCCAAAGAACATGGAAGTAGTAGTCACACATGCGTACTCCGCTTTACCAAATTACAATCTGGGCCCCTTAGGAATGCATCCTCTATGCTGTGATGGACCCAGCCATAAGAACCTAAGAAAAGTGCTGGATCAGGCCAGTGGCCCATCTAGTCCAGCCTCCTGTTCTCACAGGGGCCAACCCGATGCCTGTGGAAAGCCAGCAAGCAGCATTCAAGCACCAGAGCCCTCTCCTCCCTTATCGACCCCATCAACTCATATTCAGAACCATTGCTGCCTCCATCAATAGCCATATATGGCGCTCTTCTCCCAGGAATTTCAACTAAAGCATCCCTGACAGAGGGCCATCCGACCTCTGCTGAAAAATCTCCAAGGGTGGCTTGGAAGCAGGATGAGGATACTCTGCATTTAGGAGGGGAGACCCACTTCACCCCTTTGAACTTGACAATCCCATCCCATTCCAGAAGACTTGGCAGAGGAGGCCTGCCAAGGTTATCTCCACAGTAGCGGTGGGAAGCGCAGAGGAGGTCAACAGAGTCTGGATTCTCTGCCAAGCTGAGCAAGCAGGAGGGGAGGCGGAATCCCCTCAGAGCTAATTTCAGAGCAGTCACATCATTCCTCCCTCTCCCTTTTCGGTCTCCATTTCAGCAGCTGGATTGGAAGGGCACAGCTGGAGAAGCCCCCCCCCTTTCGTCCCTGTGGTTTCCTGAGGAGGGGAGGCTCAGCGCTCCTTCAGCACAATCCCTATGGATGGGAAGCCAGGGTGGTTTGTTTTCTCAAAGCTCCCGCCTCTGTCGCAGCTCGTCCTCCGGGAGGGTGTCGTGTTTTGATGGTGTTAAAATAGAAGCATTCAGTAAGTCGTTCCGACCCTCTTAAGTGAATAATGACAGAGGCAGCCTGCCAGCCCTCGTGGGCTTCCTTGCCCGCTGAGGTTTGGAAGGGGCTTTTGAGGCAGAGGCCAAAGTGTTCTCCCTCGTCCAGGCCCTTTGGTGACTTTGACTCATCATGGCGAGGGTGGATTCCGATGACCCGAGTTTCTTTCCCTGTCTGCTGCAAGTCGCTACCTAGCGGGATCCCCAGGCTGTCTGCTGCAGGCACCTGGCAGGCAGCAAAGAGGAATCAGGTGGATGTGGACCCTTCCTACCTGGAGACACTCTCTGCTCCGCCCCACTGGGAACTTCATGGTCTTGTTTTAGGGGAACCCTCCAGACACCATGTCCAAACAGGCCGAGGAACAGGAAGTGAGGCTGGGTGTTCTCCAAGACTGGGATCTCAGGAAGGCCAAGTCTGGATGGAAAGAAAAGTCCAGCCATCTTGCAGAGTGACACAGAGCCAAGTCTTTTGTGGCCAGTGACTGAACATGCAGGATGGAGGGCAGGGGCTGTACTTTCAGTGACCAGGATGCTTTCTTCTTTATTTCTGTTTATTTTAAACAATAAAAAATAAATGAATCAAGTGTTTCTCATTCCACACATTTCATAAACGTTCCTTGGTCTCTGCGGGCAAAGCAGCCTAGGATTCCCAACAACAGAATGACATGGGAAGTTCGACTGACTCCTTGTGATTTCCGTGAAACTCACACAGGGGAAGGAAGGACAAGTTGTCGGGCAAAAACTGCAGGCAAATTTGCTCGTTTGCACCATTGCTTGAGAACATAAGGAGAGCCTGGCTGCAGGATCAGTCCTATAGACTGTGCTCAGCACCCTCTTCTGCCACAGTGGCCAACCATATGCTCCAAGGGGGAGCCTACGAGCAGGACAGGAGGAGAGGAGCAGACTTCTGCTGTTGTTTTCCAGTGACTGGTATTAACAGGGATGGTGCCCCTGATCAGAGCTAGTAGCCATTGACTGTCCTGTCACAGAATCATAGAACTGAAGTTTGAAGGGACCCAAAGGGTCATCTACCCCAATCCCCTGAAATACACGAACATCCCATCCTCCACGGATGTTTGTTTTTCTTTCCCACATGGGTCTTCTGAATGCACCTGCACACACTGAAAGCTTAAGCCACCGTTTGACTTGAGCCAGGTCTTTCCAAAACCTCAATCACATAAAATCATTCGCAGGACTTCGAAAGGTCCACTTGACCCTTTATGGGTAGTGGTCAGCAAGAGCTGGTGAATAGATTGAGCTATCCATTTCGTAGCCCTGAGAGAGGAAGAATAAGCCCGGGTAAGAGGAAGAACAGTGCTAGCCTGGAACCTTCCTTCCCCTTCATTATCTGAGGAGCCCCAAGGGCAAGCCGAGTTTTGCATTGAATCCTGATGGCCAGAACGAGAAAATAATAATAATAATTACTTGCATTTCTGCTTATTGGCATTATTACAGGACTGGGATTACAGCCTGCTTACAAAAGAATATTGGAAGAACATGTTAAAGCCATTGTAGATTGGTATTAGTACAGGAGAATGCTGTGGACATCGTGTATCTTGATTTCAGTAAGGCTTTTGACAAAGTCCCCCAAGATATTCTCATGAGGAAGATGGTAGAATGCGGGTTGAATTAAGTAACTGTTAAGTGGATTTGTAGCTGGTTGACTGATCAAACCCAAAAAGTACGTCCACCCCACTTTTTAGCAGCTTCCCACAGATAATGTTTCCAAGCACAATTCAAAGTGTTGACAATTCAAATTCTCCACCCTCATCGTTCTGCCCAGACACTGAGGTCCAGCGCCGAGGGCCTTCTGGTGGCTCCCTCCCTGCGAGGTTACAGGGAACCAGACAGAGGGCCTTCTTGGTGGTGGCACCCGCCCTGTGGAATGCCCTCCCATCAGATGTCAAGGAAATAGACAACTATCTGACTTTTAGAAGACATCTGAAGGCAGCCCTGTTTAGGGAAGTTTTTTATGCTTGATGTTTTATCGTGCTTTTAATATTCTGTTGGGAGCTGCCCAGAGTGGCTGGGGAAACCCAACCAGATGGGAGGGGTAATAAATAATAAATAATAAACTAGTAGTAGTAGTGGTAGTAGTAGTCATCTACCCTGATGTTAGGAAAGTTACTGTGAGTTTTAATCGATTGTTCTTTTAACTTTTGGCCAGTTTTAAATTACTGTTGCTAATTTCCTTTCTTGTTTTATCTTTTTTGCAAACCACTTGGGCAGAGCGGGGTTGACAATCAAGCTGCGCGTAAGTTTTATGAAATAAAAAAATTCACAGACATGCCATTAAAACAGCAAAAGTTATTTTTAAAGCAGCACAATTTCTACCAGGGGACAAGAAAAGACAGACTGTGGAGGAGCAGGTAGCCTCAGTGGAAAGAAGCAGGTCGGCCGCCCAGTTGGTGACCCAACCAGTCTACCACGAGGGCAGGGATAATAAACAGGTCTGCGGTTGCAAAGCAGCTCCGTTTCCCAATGGGTGGAAAGGAGAGAGAGAGAGAGAGAGAGAGAGAGAGAGAGAGAGAGAGAGAGAGAGAGATTTGGTGACAACAAGCAAAGGCCTCCATGTGCCAAACCTCAGAGCCTCATTTGCAATAAGTGCCAGGCGGGAAGATCTGCATAGCAATTCATCAGCCTCCTCTCAAGCCAAGTCAAAATGCATGTGCTAATGTCAACTTTTTTTGTATACCGGTAAGCAGTGGCGGATTTACGTATGAGCTAAACAAGCTATCGCTTAGGGTCCCACTCTCTTGGGGGCCCCAAAAAAAATTTAAAGGAAAAGACTATCTGGATGTACATTTCCAAAATATAAGATAAAAAACAAATAAAATAAAACCTACCTACAGCAACAGTGTTTTGTGTTCTGTCGGTTCCTGTGATGTAAGTCCTGGGCCCTGCCTGCTAGCCTGCTCCCTAAAATATCACCAGTTTGCTCCTTTCTATATATAGGGCAGAAGTCCCTGGCGTGCTCTGGTCCATGGGGTCACGAAGAGTCAGACATGACTAAACGACTAAACAACATATATAGGGCGCCTACATTCTGCATGTGCAAATGCATTTAGGTACCTATTAAAGGTAAAGGGACCCCTGACCATTAGGTCCAGTCATGGCCGACTCTGGGGTTGCGGCGCTCATCTTGCTTTATTGGCCGAGGGAGCCGGCATACAGCTTCCGGGTCATGTGGCCAGCATGACTAAGCCACTTCTGGCAAACCAGAGCAGTGCACGGAAATGCCATTTGCCTTCCTGCCGGAGCGGTACCTATTTATCTACTTGCACTTTGACGTGCTTTCAAACAGCTAGGTGGGCAGGAGCAGGGACCCAGCAACGGGAGCTCACCCCGTGGCGGGGATTCGAACCGCCCACCTTCCGATTGGCAAGCCCTAGGCTCTGTGGTTTAGACCACAGTGCCACCCTTGGGTACCTATTAGGTCCATAAATTGCCATATAGCATATCTTCAACACAAAAACCAGTGGCAATTTGTTGTTGACAAAGGACAGCTGGACTATAAAGGGCCCCATTACCTTCAGTAGCTGAGGGCCTCATCAAACCTCAATCCAGCCCTGGGTTTAAGAACAGAAGAAGATCTCTGCCAGATGAGACCAAAGGCCCATCTAGCCCAGCCTACTGTTCTCACAGGGGCCACCCAGATGCCTGTGCGAAACCTGCAAACAGGATCCGAGCCGAAAAGCAACTCTCCCCTCCTGTGGTTTCCAGGAACTGGGATTCAGAAGCCTTGCCACCTCCGACTGTGGCGTCGGGGCAGAGTCATCCTGGCCAGTAGCCATCAATGTCCATGGCCTCCATGATTCTGTCTATTCCCCTTTTAAAGCCATTCAAGTTGGTGGCCATCTCTGCCTCCTGAAGGAGCAAGTTAAATAGTTTAAATATGTGCTATGATGGACTGTCTTTAGTTGTCATCTCCTCACTCCAGTGATGGCTGGGAACTGACGTTCTTTACTGGGGGGGACAGATATAACTTGAGCACCTACTGCGTAGTGGCTGCTATGCCTGCACATTTTATCCAATTCTGCCAAAACAGGGCAAAAACAAACAAACCGGTAGACATTTTTTTAAAAAAAAAATCGCCATAATAATGACTGTTGGAAAACAGAGCTTAATTTTTAGCAAAGCTGCTTTAGACCTAAAGCCCCTTCTTGAAGTGACAAATATACAGATACATACATACATACATACATACATACATACATACATACATACATAATTCTACTTGTATGTCACCTTTCCACAGTTCAAACCATGCTCAAGGCAACTTATGACATGAAAAGACATGCATAGCTAGAGCATAACAACAGTGGTCATAAACAATAAATGAAACATTTTAAAATGCAAAACCAAACTGAACAATTTCAACATAAATCACAACCAGATCTATAATAAAAAATACAGAAAATGAACAGCAACAACAACAATAATAATAATAATAATTTATTATTTGTACCCCGCCCATCTGGCTGGGTTTCCCCAGCCACTCTGGGCGGCTTCCACAGAAACCAGAAAACACTAAAATATCATACATTAAAAGCTTCCCTGAATAGGGCCGCCTTAAGATGTCTTCTGAATGTCAGGTAGTTGTCCATCACCTTGACATCCGATGGGAGGGCATTCCACAGGGCGGGCGCCGCCACCGAAAAGGCCCTCTGCCTGGTTCCTGCAACTTGGCCTCTCGCAGTGAGGGAACCGCCAGAAGGCCCTCGGCGCTGGACCTCAGTGTCCGGGCAGAACGATGGGGGTGGAGACGCTCCTTCAGGTATACTGGGCCGAAGCCGTTTAGGGCTTTAAAGGTCAACAACCGCACACACACACAAAACCCAAACAACACCCCAGCTCACAAAGCAAAGGTTGTGGCCAGTGCATAACCCTATATATGACCATTATGATATATCCCTGTGTAATTTTTTTTAAAGTGTTTAGCACTCACTAAAAGTCTAAACAGTGGACACTCGGGTTGCAAACATGATCCGGACGGGAAGCACGTTCGCAACCCGCAGTACCACGTCTGCGCACGCGCAGGTTGCAATTCGGAGCTTCTGCATATGCGCAAGCGCCAAAACCCAAAAGTAACCCGTTCTGGTACTTCCAGGTTCGGCGCCGTGCGCAACCCAAAATTGCACAACCCGAAGCATCTGTAACCCGAGGTATGACTGTGTTAGTGGGAGCTTGCCTTACTTCCAAGGAGTGAGTGTTCCACGTGGCTTTCGTTTAACAACTTTTTCTGTTTTGCAGTTTATATCATTTTAACTGCCCCAAGACAGGTAGCACAAAGTCAGTCCCATATCCATCCCATTCTGTGTGTCCACAGCAGGACATTAAAATGTGGGTGAAATGGGGGGGGTTCTTCTGGGTGGAATGTTGCCCCCCAGAACTCTCACCTTAGAGCCAGCCTCAGACTCTTTGAAAGGCAGTGACTACTGAACCTGACGTCTGGTGGCTGTGCAGGGCTTTTGCTCTCCTCTCCCAGGGCTGCCCAGCCAGCCAACCGCAGAATGTTTTGCCGCCTCACTCGGAAGCACCCAGAGTGTAAATAAACCGCAAAGTGCAAAGTAACAAAGACCTCTGAGTCCCGGCCGACTTCGTTCTTGAGGCTTGGGCTGGTCGAACTCTTCCTTTTCTGTCTGCTCCAGGAACCTCGGCAGACGTCCCCAGGGCTCTGCACCCATTTGGTTCCGCTGTCTGCAGTCTGCCACCCAGATGGCCTTCCCTCCCCGCAGACAAAACACTCAGCTGTGATGTGGACTCTGAGGTCAACCTTTGATGCCTGCCTAGGGAGGGATGGAAATATTCCAAAGTTTGAAACCCTTGCAGAAACCAGAGGACTCCCCCTTGCTTCTCCTCCCTCAGCTCCTAACCCATCCCAGTTGTCCTTTCTAGGCTTTCCACTTCCATCAATGTTTCCTAAATGTTACTTGCAGTCAACTTGCCCAGCATCTATCCTTTCAAGATCAGTGGAAAGCACTTTGCAACTCAACTCCACCTCCAGGCAAGTGGCTTTGAGCCTTCAAGGGAGCTAAGCTCTATTGAAAATTGGTTCATTTTACTCCGACAAAGGTCCGTATAGTTAAAGCTATGGTTTTCCCAGTAGTGAGGTATGGAAGTGAGAGCTGGACCATAAAGAAGGCTGATTGCCGAAGAATGGATGCTTTTGAATTATGGTGCTGGAGGAGACTCTTGAGAGTCCCATGGACTGCAAGAAGATCCAACCTCTCCATTCTGAAGGAAATCAGCCCTGAGTGCTCACTGGAAGGACAGATCCTGAAGCTGAGGCTCCAAGACTTTGGCCACCTCATGAGAAGAGAAGACTCCCTGGAAAAGACCCTGATGTTGGGAAAGATGGAGGGCCCAAGGAGAAGGAGATGACAGAGGACGAGATGGTGGGACAGTGTTCTCGAAGAGACCAGCATGAGTTTGACCAAACTGCAGGAGGCAGTGGAAGACAGGAGTGCCTGGCTGCTCTCTTCCATGGGGTCACAAAGAGTTGGACACAACTAAACGACTAAACAACAACAACTCCGGCGTGGTGAGTATCAAGCTTCTACTCTGTGGGAAGAAGAAGAAGAAGAGTTTGGATTTGATATCCCGCTTTATCACTACCCGAAGGAGTCTCAAAGCGGCTCACATTCTCCTTTCCCTTCCTCCCCCACAACAAACACTCTGTGAGGTGAGTGGGGCTGAGAGACTTCAGAAAAGTGTGACTGGCCCAAGGTCACCCAGCAGCTGCATGTGGAGAAGCAGAGACGCGAACACAGTTCCCCAGATTACGAATCTACCGCTCTTAAGCACTACACTACACTGACTCCTCCCAGGTCAACATTTTTGAGAAAGAGCTCCTTGCAGATACCTCTGGGGTATATTCTCCAAGGTGGTGTCTTTGTGCACCTGTAGTGTTCGTACTAGTCCATGGGGTCACGAAGAGTGGGACACGACTAAACGACTAAACAACAACAAGAAGTGTTCGTACAGATATAGAAAGACCTCAGTGACTTGGGACCGAAGTATCTCCAAGAGTGTCTCCCCCAATATCAGCCATCTCAGACCCTGTGCTAAGGCCTTGTTGACCCATGACAGAGCCTTCTCAGTGGTGGTTCTCTGCTTGTGGAATTGCTCTCCCCAGCGAGGTGCACCATCTTGGCTGTGAGTTCTGGAAGACCTGTTCTATGTCTTGCAGGCCTTTTCCCACCTGGTCCTGGTGGGCGGGGCCCTGACTGACTCCAGCTACAAAAGCTGAGGCTGCTGAACAGACTCTTGGGCAGGGTTACTGTTTACTGGGGTTGGTTGGAAAGGTGGGTTTTTTTTGCTGTTTTTGACTTTTTGTATCTTTATTTTTAGATCTTATGATTTATGTGGAAATTGTTCAATTTGGTTGAGTACTTTTATTTATTGCTTGTGATTACTGTTGTAATTATGCAAATCACATTGCATTGTGCCTTGAGCATGGTTTTAATTAAGGGAAGGTCGCATGCATATAAAATTATGGTGATGATATACCTGCTTCCATCATCACATGCCCTCCAACGTTTCTCCAATGAAAATAGGGAATCCATTATTATTATTATTATTATTATTATTATTATTATTATTATTATACCACCTCGCAGTGGTAGAGGCAATGAGAGATTTTACTTTCTTGGGCTCCATGATCACTGCAGACGGTGACAGCAGCCACAAAATTAAAATACGCCTGCTTCTTGGGAGAAAAGCAATGACAAACCTAGACAACGTCTTAAAAAGCAGAGACATCACCTTGCCAACAAAGGTCCATATAGTTAAAGCTATGGTTTTCCCAGTAGTGATGTATGGAAGGGAGAGCTGGACCATAAAGAAGGCTGAACCCTGATTCGAACCCTGCTCTCCCAGGTCCTAGTCCAACACTCTAACCATTATGCCACACTGGCTCTCGACCTCCTCATTCATGTGAGGTCCCTGACGCGCCCGGAAGGTGAAACTTGCTTACAACACGGGGCACAGAGGTGGCGTAACAGAGGATATACCTGTGGCCTGATGCAGCTGGGGGTTGGGGGGATGGAGCACAATGTTCCAAAACTTCTGGGTTTTAGTCAATGGCAGAAACCGATTACTCAATGCGTGAGTGAGTGGGCGATGAGTGTAATTGGAGCGTAATTGTTCCCATTGAGCATAATTGGAGTTAGTCATTGGAAGATATTGCGTTCCTGCTCTGTGCCCAAAAATGCTGCTTCCGTACGTCCCATGAATGGAGTCGTTTCCAGCAGAAAAGGTTAATAAGGACAATAAAGCTCCTGGATTTAGTTTTGGATGCACAAATATACAACAGAAGATTGGCTTTGTTAAATCCTAGTTGTAAAAGCAAGGCAAGGTCCCGCGGGCGACTTAAAACCTAATGCATTTGTTATGGCGTGTGCTGGCCTGTGTTACAACCTACAAATATTTTGGGTTTTCCCAAAGAAAAGCAGGCCAAATAAATGCAAACATTTATGTGAAGAACTCAGGAGGCCCACATTCATCTACCCCATCAACTTATCACTTCTATATTATCCCTATATAATGCTGATATTTTGACATTTAGCACCTGGAAGTAAAGATTAAACTTACCGCTCTGATCCAGAGCTCGCTGTCTTCTCCAATGAGCACAGAGAGCATTTATAAGGCATTTGCAGGCACTTAATGGATAATAATGATAATAAATCATACCCAATATTGTATTGGTTTTTATGCAAGAATTCCTAGCCGCTAAGATAAAAAAATAGCACTTAAAACCCATTGGACTTGTGGAAAGCCATCCAGAAAAATAGAAGAATGGCAAATAACAAAAGCAGTCAGTGGAAAGCAGGGAGGGTTACTCCCCGTAACAGATGCAACCCACCCCCTGCAAATAACAACATCAACCCCTCAACCTCCTCAAAGGTGTGCCAAATCTTAGCTAGGTTAAGGATGGAGTCAGGGAGGATTCTCTGGAGATAGCATTTCACAAATTTTGCACCACCACTGAAAAGGCCCTGCCTTACTAGTTCCCTGCCATAATTAGTTAAGACTCCTGCACTGGAACAAGGATGATGTGGGGACAGTGGCCAAGCTGCATGCTCCGCTACCAGGGGCGGAGAGCAGGCAGAGGCATGGCTGGCGCACATCCCATTATTTTATTTATTTATTTATTTATTTATTTATTTATTTATTTATTTATACCACACCCATCTGACTGAGTTTCCCCACCCAGCCACTCTGGGTGGCTCCCAATCGAATGTTAAAAACAATACAGCATTAAATATTAAAAACTTCCCTAAAGAGGGCTGCCTTCAGATGTCTTCTAAAGACAGGACCTGCAGCCTTGGCATTATCCGTACCAGACTCTAACCAACTGATTTGATTTATTGTATTTTGGTCAAACGAATCCCAGAGTGGCTTACAAACAATAAATAACTGTAACACTATATATTGTAATAGAGCATCACAAACACAGCATACAGAAAAATTAGCAAAGCATCAGTAAAGCAATTACAGTCTGCAAAACACTATGAACAAAACAGCAGCTAAAAAGCAAGCCAAACATCACCATTACAGTGAAAGTCATATTATATTGTTGAAAAATCAATAGCTTACAATCCATTAATAATTATGATAATAATTATTTATAATCCATAAAACAGCACCAACAACATTAACAGAAAAGCAACTTTTAAAAAAACGAGCTAAGCATTGCAATGTTCAGGCACACAGCTGGTATGAGGCATTCTGGCACAGTACGAGAGACCGCAAACACCAGCTCACTTGAGGGCATAAATCAGTGGTGCAGATTAGAAGGGATGTGTGTTTTTGGACACTGAAAACAGAGGGCTGGCTCTTGGACCTCACTTTGCAAAACTCAAGCCACTTTGCAAAGCGACAATGAGCCCAAATGCCTGTAAAAATTACCTGTTGCCCCTGAAGAGGAGGCGGTGCGCATTAATCTCAAGAGCAGCATCGCTCTCCCCCAAATCCTCAGAAATGAAAGGGACCTCGCAGTGACTTCATCGTGTAAGCAGCACAGTGGGAAAATGGCAGTCTTTGTCTACACCTAAATATCCAAAAGACGGCAGCCGGTTTTGGTTCAAAGCCGCTTGTCATAAGTGGGTGTAATCATGCGCGTTGGTGAGCTGCAAATTAAATCCAGAGCACCAAAGCAGCAAACTTGCTCCCTCATTGAGCACCGTTTCATTTCAGGGGTCTCTCCAGAGGCTGCGCTTTACCTCCATCAAGGCTTTTCTTTTTCTTTTTCGGGGGGGGGGGTGCATTAAAGACAGAAAAGTTCCAGGAGTTCAGCAAAAGTTAAAACAAACCTGCGTAATGTGAAACTCGGGGCTGGAGCAGAGTGGAAAGTCTGCTTCCCCGCCTGCCCTGCCCCCACCAGATGGAAGCAAGCCCCCCCCCCCCAAGACCATCCTGTAAAGCAGCGAGCTTCTGTTGGAGCGAGGCTGGCTACACCAGCCCTCTCCAGGGGCCTGCTATGGCTTTCCAATAAAGCTGTAAATTAGAGACAAAATAAATAAAATTCGGGGCGAGGAGGATGAAAATGGCGGGGGTGGGGAGCAGAGGCCAGAAGGAAGTGACCTTCCCTTTGGTTAAGTAGGTGTGAGGTGGGTCTTAGCAAGGAGCTGCGGGAGAGGCCCCTGGATTTGGGGAGCTCCTGGGGGCAGGAGGAAGCCCATCTCAAAGCGCTGGCCTCGGCTGCAGCTACAAGGCGCCCCTTTGACGTCAGCCCTGGCAAATCGTATCCAAGAAAGGCAGTCCTTTGCTCCAAGAAAGAGGAGCGAGCCTTTGAGGCAAAGGAGACCCGTTTCTGCTGAAGGGGCAGGCCTGCAGGGCCAGGGCGCACTCAGATTTTCCACTTCATTCATGCCTCCCGAGTTTTCTTTGACTTTGGGGAGGTATGCAGTGAGAAGCAGAGTTCCCAAAGCAGAAGCTTCAGAAGCCATCGATGGAGAGTTGGAGATGTGCCTCACAATGGCTGCGCTCGTTTCTCTCTGGTCGGGGACAGAGGGTGGCGCTTGGGGGGGAACTGTCGTTACGCCACTCCTGGTGTGTGGAATACCTCAGGGTGCGATACTCTCCCCGATGCTTTTCAACATCGTTATGAACCCCCTCGTCCAGCTTGCCCAGAGTTTTGGGTTGGGGCTGCCATCAGTATGCTGATGACACCCAGCTTTATCTGTTGATGGATGGCCATCCTGACTCGGCCCCAAACACACTGACCAGATGTTTGGAAGCTGTGGCTGGATGGTTACATGGGAGCCGGTTGAAGCTAAATCCTTCGAAGACAGAGGTCCTCTGGCTGGGACGGAACGGTATGGGATTGGGGGGGCAACTCCCATCTCTTGCGGGGGTGCAATTAGTGCCAGCACCGTCTGTTAAGAGTTTGGGTGTAATCTTCGATACCTCCCTCTCCATGGAGGCGCAGATTACAGCTATAACAAAGGTGGCATTTTTCCATCTCCGCCAAGCTAGGCAGTTGGCTCCTTACCTCTCTCGCCCTGACCTAGCCACTGAGATCCACGCAACGGTCACCTCCAGACTGGATTATTGTAACTCGCTCTACGTGGGGCTGCCCTTGAGCCTGACGCAGAAACTCCAGTGGGTGCAGAATGCTGCGGCGAGACTCCTTACGGGGTCCTCATTGCGGGATCACATTCACCCGGTGCTATACCAGCTGCACTGGCTCCCGGTGGAGTACAGGATCAGGTTTAAGGTGCTGGTTTTGACCTTTAAAGCCCTATACGGCCTAGGACCCTCGTACCTACGGGCCCGCCTCTCCTGGTATGTCCCACGGAGGACCTTACAGTCTTCAAACAAAAACATCTTGGAGGCCCCAGGCCACAGGGAGGTTAGGCTGGCCTCAACTAGAGCCAGGGCTTTTTCGGCTGTGGCCCCAATCTGGTGGAACGCTCTGTCCCAAGAGACTAGGGCCCTGCGTGACTTGACATCTTTCCGCAGGGTCTGTAAAACAGAGCTGTTCCACCAAGCCTTCCATCCAGACTCCCTCCTTTGGCAATCCTCACAGAACTCTAGCCCAATGGTTGCCATCAATTTGATTTGAACTGATTTTATAATTTTAGAAACATAGAATCATAGAATCATAGAGTTGGAAGAGACCACGGGGCCATTGAGTCCAACTCCCTGCCAAGCAGGAAACACTATCAGAGCACTCCTGACATATGGTTGTCAAGCCTCTGCTTAAAGACCTCCAAAGTCGGAGACTCCACCACACTCCTTGGCAGCAAATTCCACTGTCAAACAGCTCCTACTGTCAGGAAGTTCTTCCTAATGTTTAGGTGGAATCTTCTTTCTTGTAGTTTGGATCCATTGCTCCGTGTCCGCTTCTCTGGAGCAGCAGAAAACAACCTTTCTCCCTCCTCTATGTGACATCCTTTTATATATTTGAACAATGCTATCATATCACCCCTTAACCTCCTCTTCTCCAGGCTAAACATGCCCAGCTCCCTTAGCCGTTCCTCATAAGGCATTGTTTCCAGGCCTTTGACCATTTTGGTTGCCCTCCTCTGGACACGTTCCAGTTTGTCAGTGTCCTTCTTGAACTGTGGTGCCCATGTATTATTTTACTGTTGTTAGCCGCTCTGAGCCTGGCTTCGGCTGCGGAAGGTGGGATATAAATAAATTTTTATTACTATTTTATTATTGACCAACCGCATTATTTCTGAAACTGTGGGCAGAATAAGGCCTTTCTTCTTGAGAACCATCTTCTTCTGCACAGCTTTCCCTCTTCCAAAAGACGTGAGCAGAGGACTATCCGTGGCTTTTAGCCATGGTGGCTCTGCTCTGCGTCTACGGTCAGGGACAGCAATGCTTCCAAATGCCACTTGGTGGAAATTCAGGACCAGCCTGTCCATGAGGGAGGCTGACACAGCTGCCTCAGGCAACAGAACCCCAAGAGGTGGTGCCCCACCTACACATACACCTCCATCGCTGGCAGAGAAGCAGAAGTGGCTTCTGGCAAGATCTTGGAAGATCTCGCTGAAATCTCATGCGCTCCATGAGAGCTTGAGACATTTTGGCAAGATCTTGCCAAACCCCACCATCCCCACTGCTTCGCAGGTGCTACCACACATCCCAGGTAAGGGAGGTGGGGAGGGGGCAGTTGGCTGCAGGGAAGCTGGGTGAAAGAACCTCCCCATTCTGCCTCAGGTGCCCAAACATCTGGGAAATCCCAGAGAGTGGTATTGCGCTCAAATCCTACTTGTAGGGTTCCCATTATGGCATCTGGTTGGCCCCTGTGAAAACAGGTTGCTGGACTAGATGGGCCAATGGCCTGATCCTGCAAGCTCTTCTGATCTTATATAATAGGTGCTAGCAAGGATTTCCCTACTTGCAGAAGAGGGAGGCATGCGGTTTTTGAAGGTGGAGCTCTGCTTGAGATTATGTAGTGTTAGCGGTTTAGACTTCACTTAAGCCTTTGTCAGAAGTTAGGGCTGGTGAATCGGCCAAATCCAGCCCTCCCACTTATTCATTTGCAATTATTATTTCTGAGTCATGAAAATTCATATGTTCCTAATGCACACATTGCTGTATGCAACGTTGCCTTAGGTACACGTTTTGAGGAAGGAAATTTCCCCTGTTACATTAGGCATTTTTATGTAATATTTTCACTAACATGCTAAGTGTTTGCATATTTGCACACATTGCACTAAATGTTTGCATATTTGCACGCATTGCATGGCTGCAGAACGGCACTGCAAAATTCGGAGACGTGCGAATTTTGTAGGATGAGTTATGTTTCAGTTCACATGTTGTTTGGGGAAATGTGGATGAAGTAGATTCTCTTTTAAATGCAAACTGAATTGAGTTTCTCCAAGGGTTACCCAGCCTCACCTCCTTTTTTCTCCCAGATGAGAAATGTTTCCGTCCCGCTCTCCTGGGAACTCCCCATCTTCCCATCTCCCTCTTTCCAGTGCTTGTTCTCTCTCCAGTTTCCTCCCTCCCTCTTGCACCCCTCATTCTCTCGTGTGGCCAGGCTGGCTTTCTGCTTTCCTAACAGAAGAAGGATAGCTCCCTTTGCTATAGAACTGGCTGCCCCATGTCTCCAGTATGATGTCTTAGGACAGCTGTGGCCTATCTGAAGAACGATCCACACAAACAGATGTCACGGGCATGTACTCCTGGTCTTTAGAAACCCCATCAAGGAGCTTGGAGTGCATGGGGGCGGCCTCAGTTGCACTGTCTGTAACAGGGCTTTTCTGTGCATGAAAGACGAGAAGCAGGGTGGGAGGATTAAATCTCTCTCCCCCTACCATCTCCCACAAACTAAATGATTTGGCACTCATTTTGGGACCCTGAACTGGCTTCTGGGTGTTGGAATTCTGCCTGGGTCAGAGGAATGTGCCACAGCGTAGGCACCGGCAGATATTCCTGTCGACCTCCCCGCGTCTCCACTCTGCTGATAAGCAGGCGAGGTCCCGGCGATTCATCTCAGATATGTGAGAGGAACACACCGTTCATCCTCTCTCCCCTTTGGTGTCCCCCAGGAGGGGAAAGAAGCAGACAGAAAACTATTTACATCTTTTATTTCTGTCTCTCATATCAGTACAGAGAAACATGTCTGCACTCGACAACAGCAAGAAGAAACTCCTCCCATGTACTTCCAGTACGGGTCATATGACACACACACTGAGCTAACATCCGGTGCTCAGTACAGAATGGACTGCCCCTTTGTTTCCATGGCAACAGTCACAAACATCCTGTCTGGCTTTCCAGCCACAAGCAGCTGACTGAGCTGCTGGAGCCTTTGCTTGCTGCAGCATTGGTGCTTTATGGTAACATACTCCCCCTAAAGTATCAATGCGTGCTGCGAGCAAAGCGTCATCCAGAGAAGAAAACAAACAGTTGTTATACTTATAACATTCCCCTGTTGTTTCAGTTCCACCCTTGGAACTACCCGCCACTGGTTTAACCAATGTACCTCTCTGGTTGTGTGACTTCACATTTCCTTGGTTAACAACTTTCTGTTGTGCCTTTGTCTCTGACTCAGACACAGCTTCAATCTGTCCTTGATCGTTTACAACAGCAACATATGCAAGGTTAGCAAACTCCTCTGAATACCTCTTGGGTGGTACACCCTTCGTTGCTCTCTCAGACCTTCTTAAGAGCTGCTGCTCTTCTCTGCTTTCTGGTTCAGCCTCTGAACTCTCTGGAGAACCAGTACTAAGCTTAATCTGTGGTTTATCCTCCTTTTCTGAGGGTTTAGTCATTATTTGAGATTTCCTCTCAATGACTGTGACAACTGAGCTGTCTGAGCTATCAGTGTCATCATCATCAGTACCACTGAACTCAATAAGATCAAACTCATCATCATCATCATCAGAATCATCTGTGGAAAAAGTTTGAACAATCACTCTCTCTCGTTCAGGAGCACTCTCTAGAAATTTTGTGAGAATCACCTGACCAGATTCAGACAAAATTACTCTGTAGAGACCTTTTTCATAACCTACAAAGATGCCTCTGGCATTCTTTACCCCACTTGGAGTTTCTGTTCTCACATGAGACCCGAAAACCTTGAAGTAGGCAACAGAAGGTTTTCTATTAAACAGCTTCTCAAAAGGAGAACATCCCAACTCTGTTGAGACTTTTCTCAACCACACATGAAGATAGGACGCTAAAGATTCGGCCCAATATTCATGTGGTAAATGTGAACTTAGCAATTGCGCATGCATCCCCTTTTGCAATTCTTTGTTCACCCTAACACAGACACATTTCTTCCATGCTTCTTCGGAACTAGCAAGTTTGTGTCTTATCCCTTTCTCATCCAGGAACCTCTGGAAATCCTGTAAAAGAAAAACTGGCTTGTCATCTGTGAAAAGACAATCAATGTTAGCATCATGCATACTTTTAACCTTGTCACAAAACTCTTGAAACTTTTCTAAAGTTTCCTGCGGTTTCTTCATCATATAAACCCAAGAATAATTTGTGTAACAATCAACACACACAAGGTAATATTTTGCACCGCCTCTAGATGGTTCTAAAGGACCAATCACATCAGCATACACCCGCTGAAAAGCTCTGTGGACCTTCTTAGACACCTTCCTGGTGTTCACACTGGTCACACCTGTAAGAGAAAATTCGTTAGAATCAGAAGTATTACATTTCATGTAATCACTTTGATCAAAAGTCAACAAATACAGTCCATCTTTCTCTTTGGCAGTAAGAAACAGTTCTCCATCTTTGTAGATCTTGCATCTTTTAGCATCATAGTACAGTTTTAGTCCCTTCTTTGCAATCTGGGAAGCACTCAGCAGACTAAATTTCAGTTCTGGAACCAGGTAAACATCGCTTATAGTCAATTTCAGACTCTCAAGATACACAGTTCCAATTCCGGTCGCTTCTAGTTCTTGACCGTTGGCTTGTTTCACTGTGAAGCTTTGCTTCTTCAACGTCGAAAACAGTTCTCTGTGTGGGCAGAGATGCTTCGTGGCGCCGGTATCGATTATGAATGCGTTCCCAACTTCTGGCGTGGTTCCTTTCGCCATCATAGCCTTTGCAGGTTTCACCTGGCAGTTGGTACGGCTTTTGCTTGACGCCTCAGGCTTCGTAGAGCTGTTCATGGCTCCTTTTGACTGGCGCGGCTTCTTACAGTTTCGCTGTAGATGCCCAGTCTGTCCACAATTATAGCATCGGACGGCACTCAATGCTACGGCATGCTCTCCAGTAGCATCAGCAGTGGGAAGATTTGAACTCTGTTCTTGCCTCCCTCTGTCTTTCACTTCCAGTGCAGCAAGTCTGTCGTGTTCGTTCAGGACGACGGCACACACTCTTTCCGCGGTCAGATCCTGAGCAGGTAGCGAACCAAGCTGACTGGCAACAACCTTGTAGGTGCGGTTCAGGCTGTTTATCATCATGAAGCAAAACACTTCCTCCTGTAGACGGAAATTGCGTTCCACCATCTGTTGACGTAGAAACTTCATCTCTGTCAGGTGCGCTTGAACATCTCCATCAGGCGCTAATCTCAGATTTGTCAACTTCTCAAAATACAGCAACGCTGAAGAACCAGCATCTCTCTGATGCGTTGTACGCAGCGCGTTCCAAACCTCTTGCGCAAATTCCAAATGCTGTATATGCACAAGCTGCTCATCTGAGACACACAGAATTATAGCAGTCCTAGCCTTCACATTCTGTGACTCCCAAGCACGCGTTGGTGCTGCTGGGATGGGATTCTCAATCACCCCAAACAGTCTCTGATTCTGCAGCAGGGCCTTCATCTTTACAGACCAAGATGAATAATTGTCATTGGTCAGGAGGGGTGGAGAAGGCAAGCCTCCCCCCTTCTTAGCATCCATTTTGAGTCCTTGCATTGACTCTGAAACAAACACAAGCCTCTAAAATCCAATAGCTGGCTTGTTTACTCTCTTTACACCTGGCAACTCTGACTCTGGCTGCGTTGGAAAGTCCCTTCCACCAGTTCGTGAGGACCTAGTCATAACAAAACTTTGCTTTCGCTTCTCTGAAGCACAAACTGACTTCCAGCCCTCTCGAGTAACTTTCCATTTCTCCTCTCTGAGGCACAGCCTTCTGAAGGACGTTGCCTAGCAACAGTGCATTCCTTTCCTCGGACAGGAAACCACAAAAATGCCTGGTATGCAGGCCTCTTCTAAGTTGGAGCTGCTTTCCCACACTCGCTCCTCCGTGAAGCAGAGAATGAATCAAGCTGCATTCACACTTTTAAGCCCTTAAAGTCTCATACCTTGAGCATCGGCTTAGCTGTCAGCTTCTTCTGGTCAGCTTCTGGCTGCAGAGAATCAGCCTCTCACTTCAGGCTTCCATGGAGCAGAGGAGGACAATTCACCAGCCTCTCATGCAGATGTCCGATGGACAGCAACCATCCGAAGGCTGCCACTGTTGGAATTCTGCCTGGGTCAGAGGAATGTGCCACAGCGTAGGCACCGGCAGATATTCCTGTCGACCTCCCCGCGTCTCCACTCTGCTGATAAGCAGGCGAGGTCCCGGCGATTCATCTCAGATATGTGAGAGGAACACACCGTTCATCCTCTCTCCCCTTTGGTGTCCCCCAGGAGGGGAAAGAAGCAGACAGAAAACTATTTACATCTTTTATTTCTGTCTCTCATATCAGTACAGAGAAACATGTCTGCACTCGACAACAGCAAGAAGAAACTCCTCCCATGTACTTCCAGTACGGGTCATATGACACACACACTGAGCTAACATCCGGTGCTCAGTACAGAATGGACTGCCCCTTTGTTTCCATGGCAACAGTCACAAACATCCTGTCTGGCTTTCCAGCCACAAGCAGCTGACTGAGCTGCTGGAGCCTTTGCTTGCTGCAGCATTGGTGCTTTATGGTAACACTGGGTGGAGCCTTTCAGCCCAGAGAAATGTACATTATCAGCAGCCAATTCAGCAGTGCTGAAGACAGACCATTTGTGGATATGCCTTTGCATTCTCAGGGGTTTTCATGGGTCGTTATGGATCAGCCTCTGAAGAGACTCTGTATATGACCCAAAGGTGGCCAGCCTTGAACATGGAAACTTCAAAAGAGAAGTGGTAAATTGAACCAGTGCAATGGATTTTCATCCCACCCGTGTGTGTGTGTGTGTGTGTGTGTGTGTGTGTGTGTGAATATCTACTGCTAATAAGGTAATTATCACTGTCTGGACTTGTCTGCTTTTCATTACCTTCCAACATCACGGTTTACAGTTCCCATTCCCTACCTTCCATATATTTTTTGCAACCTGGGAAAACACTTGATGCATCTGATGAGGTTGGATTGCGATGCACAGATACATTTGTGAGTCTTTAAGGTGCCGCAAGACGACACAAGCACACTTCCTACCCCTCTGGGGATTTATTTCTGCTGTTTGCTCTTGTATCAGCCCATTCACTTCAGTTTTCGCAGCTCTATTTAGCAGTATTGAATTTTACTGGCTTTTATTATGTTTCATTTTTTAAAAAAAAAAGTATAGCCAAATGTGGAAGCAGAGTAGAATCACCATGACTGGTAGCCATTGGTAGCCCTCTCTTCCTCTATAAATTGGTCTAATTGTCTTTTAAAGCCATCCAAGTTACTACTCATTGTTGCTTCTTGTGGGTGGGAGTTCCACAGTTTAACTCTGCTCTGCGTAAAGAAGGACTTTCCCTCCTCTGCCCTGAATCTTCCAGAATCCAGCTACATTGGGCACCCACGAGCTTCTAGCGTTGTGAGAGAGGAAGAACAACTGATTCAAGCCTGAAACAAAGGACAATAGTAAGGTCTGGAGATTCAACATATTTTTATTATTATGGAAGTCTATAAAATAGCCACATTGATATTTTTTTCCCCTTATAAGATCACGAAATACACAACATCCATTTATTCAACACGTCACAGGGGCGGGTTTGCTGGGACGCCCCCAGTGAAATCGACGGGAGCCCCCACTCCAAGCAAAGCAGCAGGGCTCCCGGTTCTTTCAGCCGAGCGTTTGCGAGAGAAATGGAGATTCCAGGTAGACCAAGCTCAATATTATATACACATGAAGAAACCACATGACACAGAGCACATCTTCACACGGCACCGTGAAATTCCCCTACCCAACAGGTGCTTATTTCTTTCAATATTAAGAAACGACAGACACAATATGAGCAATGGCAAGGGGGGCGTATCTCCTGCACATCCCTTAGGGAAAGGGCACTCCAACCATTCAGGGCCATGAGGGTGGCACAGGAGAAGCCCGCCCCCCGCAACTCCTTCCATATTGGGCCACATGCAAATAAAACCATATTAATTGCTTTCTTTTCCCTTGTAGACAAGTTTTTTCTTTGTTGTTGTTTTACAATAAAGAAGGAGGCAGAGCAGGGGGTGAGATATTCCATACTTTACTAAATAACAAATATTCTTTTTCTTAAAAAAAAGAAACAGGCGAACTTTTTTTTTATATACTAAATATCTATTTTGAATTATAACAAAAATAGTACTTATAATAACAATAACAATAACAATAACAATAATAAGTTTATAAACTCAGACCAAAAACAAAAACACCACGCCACCTTTGTGTATAAAATAATATAGCAAATTGGAACTGTGCCAGCAAATTAAAAAAAGACACACAAGACAAGACACATATTCTGAGACTCAAAAGTGCTTCATCCTGCAAACTGCAGTAACAATTTTAATATCTTTTCTTTTTTTTAGTCAAGTTATATTAGTTAGGAATGGTAAATCGAACAGGAGCTATCCTTGCCTAGATACAACGCACACGTATGCATATATATATAAAGTTTATAAATGTATGCCTCTTATATTTCTCCCCCTTCCCTCCCCCCCCCCATTACTGGTCCATCTTCTGGTGGGTCGCTCAACTTGCAGTGAGCATGTCTTTTCCTCTGCTTCCCATCAGCGCATGTATTTTCATGCTCCACTTTCCTCGCCATGCCTGGGTCAACCGACCACCCCATCGTTGGCCCATGCACCATTTGAAGAGTGCTGTCCCAGCACCCTCTGCAAAGGATTGTGGGATGCGCCCCTCAAAAGGGCAAGCGGCTTCACTGACCGCCCTGCCCCCCAACAATGTTCCTGCTGCCAGCCCAGCAACCAACCTCACAAGTTGCCCACTGGACACAAACCTCAGCACTTTTATATATCTGTGGATGGCATAGATCTGCTGTATTGCAAGAGGAAACAGATTGGGAAATCTTAGGGAGGGGAAAAGGGAAGCCAGAGCTGATCTGGTTAATGGAAACAAAAGGCAAAGGTGGATTTATCTTTAGAATCATAGAACAGTAGAGTTGGAAGGGACCAGAGGGTCATCTGATCCAAGCCCCTGCAAGACAGGAAGAAGAAGAAGAAAGAGAGTTTGGATTTGATATCCCACTTTATCACTACCCTAAGGAGTTTCAAAGCGGCTAACATTCCCCTTTCCCTTCCTGCCCCACAACAAACACTCTGTGAGGTGAGTGGGGCTGAGAGACTTCAGAGAAGTGTGACTGGCCCAAGGTCACCCAGCAGCTGCAGGTGGAGGAGCGGAGACGCGAACCCGGTTCCCCAGATTACGAGTCCACCGCTCTTAACCACTACACCACACTGGAATCTCAGCTAAAGCAGGGTTTACAATCCTATTCCATGCATCTTAAGATTTATGCCTCGCCAGGAGCGAAAAAGAGGATGGAAGCAGAGCAGACCAGCCTGGTGCCCCCAAAATGCTTTGCCCCAAATATCTGAAGGGTAGCGACGGCTCAAGCCAGGCCCTGAGCATGCAGTGGTTAATTTTTGGGTGGGGAAAGTGCCAGGGCTCAAGCCCGTCGAGGAAGTTATTTATTTGCTTATTTTTTTTTCATTTATTTCTTACATTTCTATACCACTTTTTCCTCTGTGGAGTTCCAGGCAGCCTGAATGGTTTGCCCCCTCCCCCCTTTTTGTCCCCACAACAACCCCATGAGGTGGGTTAGTCCAACCCCCCTAGATGGCAGCTAATGGTTTGGCATTTGAATTGGCTTTATAAAAGAATAATATTCCTTGCTTGCTTGCTTGCTTCCTGCAATCCACAAGTCCCAGGGGCTTTGAGAGTTTCCCTGCAAACTGGGCATGGCCGGAACTCTCTTGGCTGGTCACAGCTAACCAGGGAGGGCTGCTCAAAAGTATTTCAGCTACACAGAAAGTGCCTCCAGAATTTACCCTGTTTCTCCAAGGTTTGGAACTTTGCTTTCAGACATGACGGGTTCTGAACACCCGTAACTGATGAGGAGGTTATGGGATCTGAGAACCCGCAACACGTCAGAGCAACCACTTGGGTCCAAGGATCAACAATAATATAACAATTTTTTTTCAAAAGCAACAACAACCACCTGATGGTAAACATGGCTAACAATGCGGGCAACCATTGTTCTGAATTCAAAGGATGGCCCCAGAAATGTGGCTACTTGATTGGAAACCCATTTCCTTAAATAGAAATTTCCTTAAATAGATGGGGGGAACCAGGGATGGGGGCTTTCCCCATGGCAGGGTGTGTGAGAGTGTGTGTGGGTTCTCTCTCTTGCAAAGTAACGACAGTTTGGCTTAAGGGCGCAAGAGCACATTAAACACTCAACTGTGCCTAAGGGAAGTCTATGCAATGACCACCATGGCTTTGGGTTGGATGGTGGATGGCAGGATGGGACCAACAGAGGATTTCAACATGGGCGGCAGAGCTTCAGCTCCAGAAAACCATATTTTGCTCCTGAACCCCATCCTCGACATTTGTCACTGACCCTCGTCATCGTAGTTAGGAGGTGGCCACAGGCTTTGAAATTTGGCTGGTGACCAGAGAGTTTTGGTGCTCCCCAGACATAAAGAAGCTTCTTCTTATGAGAGTCCACAGGTCAGTTCTTCAATATTACACTTCCACAGCAGTGATTTTAAAACAGGTGTCTTAAAATCAGCCGGAAGAACAGGCCAAGGAGTCTCAAATGCACGGACTCCAAAGTCCCCCCACGCTCTGCTGAAGATGGGCTCCTAACTCATGCCTAAACCTCTGGATAATTTTAAAAAATCCATGATCTCCCTCAGCCATTTTTCTGACAACTTCCCCATGCGTGTCTTCAACACACAAGGAGCTGAGCATCAATGTGGTGTATAGCAGTTCCAACGCCAGGCCCTGTTTAAGCAGACATCCTGGTACCTCCTGGAGCCATGGGATGCAGCAAAGCCGTCTCTATGGCAACGCAAAAATGTATTCCTCCCACCAACACACAATACTGACTTTAGCCAGACCCCACAGAGGGGGTCCTCTTGGACACTCTCTCTAAAGAAAGCAAAAATAAAAAAAAGATATTTCCCAAATGCTGTCACAGGTCACTGACCAGTTTAACACTGATGCTTCGAAGGTCAGGATCTGCCAGAGGTCACTCGCTACCCCGACCCCGGTCAGGTAAGGCTTCTGGCAGAAGGGCAGGACACCCAGACCTCCGGGGGCCAGCAAAGAGCAGGGGGTCCTGAGCCCCAAGAAAGAGCAGCAGACAGCAGCAGCAGGAGCAGCGAGGAACCTCTCCTTGCAACAGAAATGCTTCTGTTTCGGATTATATTTATATATTTATATATATTTATATATATGTGCATATATTAACATTTACGTACTGTTTATAGCCAAGACAATCCCCTTCTGCTTAGTGTTAAAACAAAACAAAACAAAACAGAATCCAACCAGGTGGTCTCCGCAACCTGTTCCCCGCCTGCCCACCCCTCGCGCTAATGCGCCACCGTCGTTTGGCATATTCATCAGAGAAGGCTTTGCCCAAGAGGTGTCAGGCGGCAGGTCTCCATCGTCCATGGCAAGCTGGGCTTTTCCCTTTCCATTCCTCCATTCTGGGGGCCCTCAACCTCCCCAACCAAGAGAAAGCAAACCGAGGGTCCGGTTTACACAGTGGCGCCCAGCATGGCTTCTGTCTCTGTCAAGATTTCGTTCTGGTTCGAGTCGAGTCCGAAAAACTTGACCTTGAGCCCATCCACCGGGTGGACGACGGGCACCAGCGTGATGCGGGGGAAAGTTCTGGTGGCCAGCTCAAAGCGGCTGGTGCTGGCCAGCTCGATGGCCAGAGCCTTGAGGAAGAGCTTGGCCAGGTGCTTGCCGAGACAGGTCCTTACGCCTCCGCCAAAAGGAAGGTAGTGGAACCTGCCGTCTTTGTCTTCCGTGCGGCCCTGGGCAAAGCGGTCGGGGTCAAACACGTCCACATCCTTGAAGACGGGAGCCGTGTCGTGAGTGTCCCGGATGCTGTACATGACGCTCCAGCCTTTGGGGATTTGGAAGCCCTGTGGAGGAGGAGGAGAATTTAAATTCGGTTTTCAGTTTACTGCAGATTATTATTATTATTAGTAGTAGTAATAATACTTTGCCCATCTGGCTGGGTTCCCCCAGCCACTCTGGGCAGCTCCCAACAGAATATTAAACAGAATAAAACATTAAACATTAAAAACTTCCCTAAACAGGGCTGTCTTCAGATGTCTTCTAAAAGTCAGATAGTTGTTTATTTCCTTGACATCTGATGGAAGGGCGTTCCACAGGGGGCACTACCACCAAGAAGGCCCTCTGCCTGGTTCCCTGTAACCTCACTTCTCTCAGGGAGGGAACTGCCAGAAGGCCCTTGGAGCTGGACCTCAGGGTCCGCGCTGAATGATGGGGATGGAGTCGCTCCTTCAGGAATACTGGGCTGAAGCTATTTAGGGCTTTAAAGGTCAGCACCATCTTCTAAAAGTCAGATAGTTGTTTATTTCCTTGACATCTGATAGGAGGGCGTTCCACAAGGTGGGCGCCACTACTGAGAAGACCCTCTGCCTGGTTCTTTTGAATGTATTAGCATTTGTTCTTTCCCCCCCCCCCAAGACATTTTTTTTAGTTTTGCAAATGAAGGGTACAAATAAACTAAAAGATAATGATGATGATGATGATGATGATTTATTTATACCCTGCCCATCTGGCAGAGCTTCCCCAGCCACTCTGGGCAGCTTCCAACAAAATATCAAAATACAATTATGAGATAAGAGACTTATTAACAGACTGGTTACAGTTTCACCAATTAAATGGCATATTTAAGATAGACCGGATGCCCCTTACGAGAAACCTGCAAGCAGGATCTGAATCAATGAGCCCTCTCCCCACCTGTGGTCTCCAGCAATGGACATTTTAATATTGTATTTTAATCTTGTTTTTAAGTTGTATTTTAATCAATTGTTTTATACCTGGTGTTAGCTGCCCTGAGCCTGGTCTTGGCTGCGGAGGGCGGGGTATAAATAAAATTTATTATTATTATTATTATTATTATTATTATTATTATTATTATTATGAAGCATCGCTGGCTGGGAGCCAGATCACTTTATAGGGATCCCTTGAAGAAGAAGAGTTTGGATTTGATATCCTGCTGTATCACTACCCGAAGGAGTCTCAAAGCAGCTAACATTCTCCTTTCCCTTCCTCCCCCACAACATTCTCCTTTCCCTTCCTCCCCATCTGAAGAAGTGTGCATGCACACGAAAGCTCATACCAAGAACTAACTTAGTTGGTCTTTAAGGTGCTACTGGAAGGAATTTTTTTTATTTTCCCCCACAACAAACACTCTGTGAGGTGAGTGGGGCTGAGAGACTTCAAAGAAGTGTGACTAGCAGCTGCATGTGGAGGAGCGGGGAAGCAAACCCAGTTCACCAGATTACGAGTCTACCGCTCTTAACCACTACACCACACTGGCCACCACACTTAAGCTGCTGTGCATTTGGTGAATTTCCATTTCGGGAGGCATGTCGCCTGGGGAAACTTTTATGGAAAAGCAAGAAGGGAAGCAACTCAATGCAGGCACCATGTGCAAGGCGTCCTGCTCTATACAGAACTGAACCCCAAGCCACGTGCAGCAGATCTCCTGCCAGGCCCCTTCCTCACGCAGAGAGCCAGAGATGCTAGAGGGTTGTTAGGCAGGTCTCCGTACTCACGTCCAGCTCGAAGGTCTGCAGCACCGTCCGGTACCCTCCGGAGATGGGGGTGAAGAGCCGCAGGACCTCCTTGATGACGCAGTCCAGGTAGAGGAGGCTGCTGATGGTGTCCAGCTGGAGGGAGCCCTCACAGAGGCACCCGTTGTGGAGGATGCCTTTGCTCCTCAGCTCCTCCCGGAGCTTCTCCAGCACCCTGGGGTGCTTCAGGAGTTGCATGATCAGGGACGTGCTGGCGCTGGCCGTAGTGGCGTAGGCGGCAAAGATCAGCTCGAGGGTGCCATCCTGGAAGGCAAAGAGAGACGTGTGTTATGGGTGAGAGAGAGAGCGCCAGCACGGTGTGGTCAGTCCCATGGAGTCGCGGGTTCAAATCCCCATTATGGCATTCTGGCGCCCCTGCATTATAGGAATGCTTTTGGACCAGGGAAGCAGCTTGCTTGATCTCTGGGGGGCTGGAGGGATTTTCATTCCCCGTATCAAAGTTTGCCTTATCCCTTGGACCGCTTTAGCCTGTGAAACTGGCACTCTTGCAGGCCCCACGTAATACCCGACCCACATTTGGGAAGCACTCAGTCTTGCAGTGTGGCAGCACCTAAACCCTGCAACTCCCTGCCTATTGAGAAAAGGCAGGCAATTCATGTACAGTGGATGTTCAGGTTACGAACGTGATCCATGCAGGAAGCACATTCGCAACCCGCAGCGCCGTGTCTGCGCACACGCGGGTCGTGATTTGCCGCTTCTGCGCATGTGCAAGCACTGAAACCTGGAAGTAACCCTTTCCTGTACTTCCGGGTTTGGCACAGTGCACAAACCCGAAATCACGCAATCCGAAGCGCCTGTAACCCGAGGTATGACTGTACTCTTTTTGCTGCCTGCTTAGACAAGGCTCCCCAGACATGTAAAATGTGGGTGCACATTTTTAGTTGAATGTTTCAATGAGTTGTTTTTATGGATTTTGTTCTCTTTCTAAACTGCTTTAAGGTGGGTTTCATTCTTTCTTTCTTTCTTAAAAAATAAATGAATCCTTTTAATTTCCCTTAAAGTTCCAACAGATTTTACACATTTTGATTGATTGATTGATTGATTGATTGATTGATTGACTGAATTTATTACTTGCCCTCCCTCCCAAAGGAACCCGGAGCAGGAAACACATCAGAAACAAAACAATACGATAAAAACAGCCAGAAACAATCACCTAAATAAAAACAATTAAAAACACTTGAGCCGTTGTGGCTGATGCTGTTCAGCAGAGCAGCCATGAGACCACCAGCATCAAAAGCCCCTGAACTGAGTAGGACTGAGGTGAGCTCCACCCCACCCACCCACTCAGGGCCTGTGACCCCCAACCTCACCAGCCCCCCTGGAAGTGAGAAGCAACAATGGCAGCGACAGACAGCAGGGCATATCAAGAGTTGACTGATGCGCAAAGCCAGACAAGGCGCAGGGCTTCCTCTCCTGAAGAAACCATTTCTCACGGTTGTAGTATAGGAGAGGGAAGCCGCTCAGCCTCCCCTAGCCTGCTGACCTCCAGGTTCTTCGGATGAGAGCATGGCTGGTGTTGACTGGAGGCTGTTGTGACTTAGCATCCAAATGACCTAGAGGTCCCCAGTCTGGAGAAGGTTGGCCAAGTTGCGATGGGAAGGCAGAGGACCCTCGTAACTACGGGACCGCCTCTCCCTGTACGCCCCTCGGAGGACCTTAAGGTCCAGAAATAGCAACACCCTAGTGGCCCAGGGTCCTAAGGAAGTCAGATTAGCCTCAACCAGAGGCAGGGCCTTCTCAACACTGGCCCCAACTTGGTGGAATGCTCTGCCTCATGAGACCAGGGCCCTGCAGGATCTGATTTCTTTCCACACAGCCTGTAAGACAGAGTTGTTCCGCCTGGCCTTTGGCTTGGAATCCACTTGATCTCCTCCCCCTCTTTCCTTTTTCCTTTCTCCTTCTGTGATGGAACTCCTACTTGGGGACTTCCCTGGCTTTTTTCTGGCCCATGTAGGACCAGTCTGGATAGTTGGCCTTGGTGAAGACTTGACGTTTTCATCCCCAAAAAAGTTTTTGATTTGAGTTCCCACTGAAATGAGGTTGCATTTTAATGTTGCATTTTAATCTTGTTTTCAAGTTCTATTTCAATCCATTGTTTTTATATTTTGTGTTAGCCGCCCTGAGCCCCGGTCTTGGCTGGGGAGGACGGGGTATAAATAAAAAATTATTTATTATTATCTAAAAGTTGGGGAAATCTGGGTTCCTGCTCTGTCAACTCCAGCTCAGACTCCATGAGCCTATATGCGAGATTAATGTTTTCTGCCACAACACTATCCACTTGTTTACATTGAATTGCATTTGCCCTTTTACTGCCCATTCACTCAGAGCAACATAGGCAGCTGCTTTATGCAGAATCAGACCATTGCATCGCATCTACCTCAATATTGTCTACACTGACCGGCAGCTCTCCAGGGTACAAGGCAAGGTTCTCTCCCACCCTACCTAGAGCTCCTTTGGAGGACTGAACCTGCATGCAGAGGAGATGCTCTGCCACTGAACTACAGCCCTTCCCCCCAGACCATGTTGTTTTATTGCAAGAGAGGCCGTCTTTATCCTGTGCAAGAAGAAGAGCCACGGGCTCCTTGCGGCCCCCCAGCCCCGACCCACCTTCAGTTCCTGCATGGTGAGCTCCTTGCCGTGTTCCTTGCCACTTTCGATCAGGAGGTCCAGGGCATCGGAGTAGTCCTTGCCCTGCGTGTTCTGCAGCTTTTCCCGGATCGCTTTCTCCAAGCTCTTCTGCAACAGCTCTCGAGCACGGATTCCCTGGAGGAAAAAGGAGGAGGTTGGAACCCAGGAAGAGCAGCTGCCACACAGCAAAGCCCACGTCCTGCTCTCTTCTCACTCACAGCTCCAGCCTTTCCTGGAGCACCACAGAAGTATAGCAACCAGAACCGTCTTCCCCATTGGTGTTAGTGGTTCGTTGCGCCAGGGCGCCAGCCTCTCAGGGGCGCCCTAGCAAGTAGGGGAGCTGTGCGGCTTTGCCAGCAGCCTCCCCTTTCCCTGCACGCCCGCCAGCTGCGCCCCGCTAACTATATGGCTGGTGGGCATGCAGCTTCCTTTCCAAGCCTCCTCAGGAGGAGAGCCAGCCCAAGAAGCTGCGCAGCTTCCCTCCCAAGCTTCTGCAACTGCTACAGACGGCCCTGATCCCGGTCGTTGTCCTCCTCCTGCTTCCTGGCGAAAGACGGTGAGCAGCCTTCCCAGGCTGCCTTCTTGGGCGCCCCAATGCAAGTCCGCCAGGATGTTTTCCTGCTTGTTTGCCGCCACCACACCAGGGATCGGGGCAGTGGGGGAGGCAGAGGACATTTTCCACCACCCTCTCCCTTGTTTTGGAGTTGTGGGGGTGGGCTCTCTGGAGGGATCTCTGCACCACGGCGCCAGATATGCTTAAGACGGACCCCTGCAATGCAGGAATCACAGCATCAGCAGGTGAAACACTCAACACCTGCAGGGAGAGGGAGAGCAAACAGCCCAGCCGACCCTCCAGAATCAGAGCCATCTGCACATGCTCCAAGATGCTCTGAACACTACCTAATAGTGAGGTCAGTATATTCCCATGCTGTCTGCTCTGCCTGGTGACAGCTCTCCGGGGTCTTGGGCACAGAGACAGCTCCCCTTCCCATCGCCTGCTTAACTGGTCACTTTCATCCCAAGGATCGAACCCAGCGCCTTCTGTAGGCCATGGTGTTCTTCTTCCAAGCCACTTCTCCTGACCAAGACATCTCTTACCTTCCGGTAGCCGCTAAAAGGCAGGTCCACAGGCAAGGAGAAGACGTTCTCCATGAACTGCTGGTAGACCTCAAAGAGCTGGCTGAGGTCTTCGTCGGGGATCCGGAAGCCCAGCAAGACCCTGATGGCCATGCGGAAGGTGAGCTGCTGGGCTTCGTAGTAGACATTGATGGGATCCGGGTTGCTGCTCCATGCCCTCAAGGTGTCCTGGATCACAAGCTGGATCTTGGGCAGGTAGCTCTCCAATGCTTCGTGGCTGAAGATTTTGGAAAACACCTGAAATGGAAGGGACAGGTATATCAGGAAAACACCAGGGGAAACTTTCTGATAATTCGACAGTGGAACAGACATTGTTCCTTGGCTGCAATGGGGCACAGGCAGGAATCAGTGGCCCAGTTACACAGCTCCCCTACAAAGGAAGGTTGCAGGGTTTGGGCAAAGGCAAGTCGGAGGCAACATTGGAGAAGTTCATAAAATTATGTGCAGCATGGGAAATGTGGATAGAGAGAAAATGCTTTCTCCCTCTCTCATAACTCTTGGACTCATGGACGGCCAATGAAGTTGACAGATTCAGGAGGGACAAAAGAAAGTCCTTCTTCACTCAGTGCCAAGTTAATCTATGGAACTCTCTCCCACAGGATGCCTTTGAAAAAGAATTAGAGAAATTCATGGAGGAGAGGTCTATGGATGGTCACTAGCCATGATGGCGAATGTTCTGCCTTCACACTTGGCAACAGCAATAATGCTTCTGAATACCAGAGCCCTGGCACAGCGAAATGTCTTGGACCAGCCTTGCCACCCCTGGCAAGGAGTGGAGGGAATGGCATTGATGACCCAGATACCTGAACACCAAGAAAGGATGGATAAGATACTTCTTCACACAGCGCAAACTATGGAACTTGCATGAGAACATCAAAAGAGCATCTGCTGGACCAGCCCAAAACCCACGGAGCCCAGCATCCTGTTCTCAGAGTGGCCAACTAAATGCCGGTGGGAAACCAGGGAGCAGAACATGCGCACAAGAGCAGGATTCTCTCCTCGCATGGATCCAGCAAATGGCATTCAGAAGTCTTGCTGCCTCCAACTGTGGAGGGCAGAGTGCAGCCACCTTTGCTAGGAGCCATCGACAGACACCTCCTTCTAAAGATGGCTTTAAAGGAGGATTCAACAAGCTCATGGAGGCCATTCCTTTCCTGATGAGAAAGGAAAAAGGAAAGGGAGGAGGGGATCAAGTTGATTCAAAGCCAAAAGCCAGGCGGAACAGCTCTGTCTTACAGGCCCTGTGGAAAGAAATCAGATCCCGCAGGGCCCTGGTCTCATGAGACAGAGTGTTCCACCAGGCCGGGGCCACCACTGAAAAGGCCCTGGCTCTGGTTGAGGCTAATCTGACTTCCTCAGAGCCGGGACCTCTAGGGTGTTGCTATTTATGGACCTTAAGAGCCACTAGCCTGACCCTGCAGCCTCTTCTGATCTCCGTCAAGGCTCCCCTGGCCTCTCTCTTGCAGCCGGCAGTCTCTCCAGCCCTGATATTTATGTTCTGCCCTGCGTTGCCTCTCTCGCCCTCCCTCCGCCCTGAATCCTGGGCGGAAGGAGAATGTTTGCTTACTTTTTATTAACTGACATGTGCGACGCTGCTGCCGCCACCGCCGTGATCTGGGCCCCCCAGCTCCAGTAGCAGCGGGGAGCACGCGCCAAGGTAAAGCTCAGGCGGTCCTGTGCGATGCAGCCGTCTCCAGGAATCTGGCTCGTGTCAAGGAGGACTTGCGAGGTGGGGGGTTGGGGATTTGGGAAGGCAGAGCAAGCAAGGACCTCTCCGCTTGCAGGGCTGGAGAGATCCTTGCTCCAAGAGCCTCGCTTTGCAAGCTGCGTGGGAGAGAGAATTCCCTCCCCAAGCCACGCACACAGATCTGTTCAGCCACTGAGATCTGCCCAGGAAAAGGAACTGTTTCTTGGACGCAGCTCTGCCCTGCCACGGCACGGGGCGCCTTCTGCTCTGGTTTTGTTTAGTCAAATAACAGCCCCCGTTTTTTAATGGCCTTTGCCTCAGCGCCAACAATGCCTGCTTCATAAGGAGGGCTAAGCCTGACTCGCTAGGCGTTCCTAGGTGGGACGGGCACAACACCAGATTTAGGGCAGTCTGGGGACGCCAAGCCCAGGGGGCAGCAAAGAATTATATATTTATACAGGTACCTACTGCGAAGATCCTTAAGAAAGCAACTGTACCAAAAGGAATTACAGTGGACGCTCGGGTTGCAAACGTGATCCATGCGGGATGCACATTCACAACCCGCAGCAGCGCATCTGTGCACACACAGGTTGCAATTCAGCGCTTCTGAGCATGTGCAAAGCGCAATTTAGCACTTCTGTGCATGCGCAACCGCCGAAACCCGGAAGTAACCCATTCCAGTACTTCCAGGTTTTGGTGGTCCATAACCCAAAAAAACGCAACCTGAAGTGTCTGTAACCCAAGGTATGACTGTATTGTGAATGTGAACATAAATATTTGGGGGGACGTCAAATTTTGTCCTCACTTAGGGGTCTATATAACCCAAGTCCTGGTGGGAGGCATAAATTCCCCTGGATTAGAAATGAACAAACAGCAAAACGGAATCTGTTCTGGGATCTCAGGCCAGAGTTTGACCTTCTCCAAAAGGGACACAAAATGTCCCACAAGCAGGGTCAGAGCTCAGGAGTCCTCTCTGCTCCTGCTGAGCTTTCCAGCAACTGCTTTTCAGAAACATCGCTGCCTTTGGCTGTGGAGAGAGGACAGGAACAGATGGTGGCCTAGGTGGGCCTGATCCAGCAGCCTCTTACGGTCTCCCTGTAGGAAAGGAAGCCTGCCAAGAGGAAAGGCGAAGAGGTGCAGGTGCTCAGCCACATTTCGGTTTCCTCTTTTTATTCATTTCCAATATTTAAATGAAAAGGTAAAGGGACCCCTGACCACTAGGTCCAGTCACGGACGGCTCTGGGGTTGCGGCGCTCATCTCGCTTTATTGGCCGAGGGAGCCGGCGTACAGCTTCCAGGTCATGTGGCCAGCATGACTAAGCCGCTTCTGGCGAACCAGAGCAGCGCACGGAAACGCCGTTTACCTTCCCGCCAGAGCGGTACCTATTTATCTACTTGCACTTTGACGTGCTTTCAAACTGCTAGGTTGGCAGGAGCAGGGACCGAGCAACGGGAGCTCACCCCGTCGCAGGGATTCGAACCACCAACCTTCTGATTGGCAAGTCCTAGGCTCTGTGGTTTAACCCACAGTGCCACCTGTGTCTATATACCACCTAATGGCAGATGTCCTCTGGGTAGCTCAGCAGGGAAACGGAAGCCCACGAGAGGTCTGGGCTGCACTGCATCAGAGGAAGCTACTGCATACAGAGTCAGCCCATTGGCTCCACCTGCTAGGTATCGCCGGCTCCGACTGGCAGCAGTGCCTCTCTGGGATTTCGGGCAGGGAGGGTCTCCCAGACCTATGTGGAGAGGCAGGCAGGGATCGTACCAGCGGTACCCTGATTTCCAAGCAGATGCTGACTGCTGAGCTGCCGCCTGTCCCCCTAAGAGGGTCCTTCCCCTCTCAGCAGATCGGGGTAAAAATGGGGGGGTGCCAGAGTCCCTCCTCTCCCTCTTCCTTCCTCGAACCCCCTTGCAGGGCTCTGAAAAACCATCCCACTGTGGAAATCCCAAAAGGCTCTCTGCATTCCCCTCTTACCTGCGTACATTAATACCCCTGCGCCCTCTAGTGAGCAATTGCAGAATAACTCTTCCTATTCCCCCCCCCACTGCACCCCCACCCCAACAGGCCATCCGCTGCCTTCTAGACTGCACAGGTGTCCTGGGAATCGCAGAGACCTGACCAGTGGAGCGGAGATGAAAGAACAGGGAGACATGTCCAAACCGTGCCTTCTGCTTCTGCAAGGCCACCCATTGACACCTGAAGATAAATATTGGCAGAGGGGGAACGATGCTATTGCTAAGTGGTCAGGGGGGGGGGAGATGTTCACAAAAATGGAACCTTTCTTTAGCAAAAATAATCAAGGATCTGGATTGTATGCACCACACAGCAATCGAGTCTTTAATCTATCATGCAAAGCGGCCACAAAGGCGATAACTGGCTGGGTCTCTCCACAATCGAAAGGGAGTCTTCTGCAAATGCGAAGAAGAGATTGCAGGATCAGGCCAGTGGCCCATCTAGGCCAGCTTCCTGTGCTCACAGGGGCCAGCCAGATGCCTGCAGAAATCCAGCAAGCAAGATTTGAGTACAAGAGCGACATTCTCCCATCCGGTGGTTTCCAGACCTGGGATTCAGAAGCATCTCTGCCCCTAATTGTGGAGGCCAAGCAGAGCTAGGAGCCCATCAAGAGTCTTCTTCTCCTCCATGAATTTGTCTAATCCTCTTTTAAGGCCAACAAAGTCAGTGGCCGTCACTGTCTCCTGCACAGGCGAGTTCCACAGATGAACTATGCACTGCACAATAAATGACTTTATCTTTCCTGAGCCTTGCAACCAATAATTAAACAAGCATCGGCTTGGCAGGGAAGCTGGTCACTTAGACCCACCCAGAGGTTCTCCTCTGCCACCCACACACACACACACCCCACCTTGCCCCCCGTGACCTTGTGAGACTGTGCTTCGTTCCCTCCCCACATTTCCCTGCTACCTGGGAGACGGCGACAGAGGTGGTCTTGCCCCAGACTTGCTCAGGGGAAGCTAAGTAACATCACACACGTTGTGGTAGGGCTGGGATCCATTTCACATGGAACGCTGCGCTGAACTCTATAACCAAACCAACCCTGGAGCCACTCAGCAGGAATGTCTGAAATCCGGGAGCTTTTGAAGTTGTAGAATCGGTTGTTAATTATTATGTCTCCGAGTGCAGAAATTGCACAGAGACAGTGATATTTTTATACGCCCGCTGGAGACACTCTATCCGAGTTTTCTGGAGTGACGTTAGACAAAGGTATCTTGACATTGAAGGAGTTTCAGTCCCCTTGGACTCTCCCGACAACGTCTTTTACACGTCAGCTAGGGTGGCAGCGCCAGCTTACGGTGGTGATCCTTTTAGAGGCAGGACGTAATGGTTTCCCCAAGACATTTTACTGCCCCAGCAGCTAGACCACGTGCTCCCAGAGCAGCGCATAAGGAAAAGATGCTCTGGTGAGGCCATTCCTCATAAACAGCCACCCGCTTTCTGAAATTCTCATCCCAAAGATGCCTCTGGGATCATACTGGGGAGGCGCTTGGGGGTGACAAAATGTTTTCGCTCAGCCCTGCAGCCCAATCCTTGCACTCACGAATCCAGCTACACAAAGGGTGCGGCTTATTGTAATGCATAATTTTAATCATCTGACAGCTAAGACTCTTTTTTTTATGGGTGTGTGTTCAAAACCCTTTGGAATAGATCCACATGTTTTCAGAATTCATTTCATAAGTATGGCAAGCATCATAAAATCATGGAATTGTAGAGTTGGAAGAAATTCTCGGGGTCATCTAGTCCAACTGCCTGCAATGCAGAAGAAGGAACTCAATGCACTAAACCTAGGAAACATATAACATTTATTCAAAGTCATGGTCATTTGGTACTGGCAATTTTTTGGGTGGAGGGTTGTAATTTGAGTGGTGGTCTTTGTGGGCGGGGGGGAGAGGACGAATCCTGGGTCTTAATTGTTTTCTTTCTTTCTTTCTTTCTTTCTTTCTTTCTTTTTTTTTTTTTTTACTGTGCTGTGGAGCTCCTGCCACTCCCTTTATTAAAACTTTTTTAAAAATAAAGATTAGAAAAGGATGTTTACAGGGTACCTTGCAAAGTGCATGTTCCCTGCAAGGCACCTGCCAACTTCCTTTGTCCAGAGACATCTATGGGTCGACAACAGCATCCCCAAATCTGATGCAAATTTCTGCAATACGTCTGTGCCCCAAATTCTCCCCCACTGGAAAGGGAGAAGGCCAACAATAAAGGGGGGGGCCTGGAATAATAGTAGTAGTAGCAGTAGTAGCAGTAGCAGTAGTAGTAATAATAATAATAATAATAATAATAATAATAATAATAATAATAATAATAATAATAATTTGTTATTTATACCCCACCCATCTGGCTGAGTTTCCCCAGCCAATCTGGGCGGCTTCCAATTGAATGTTAAAAACAATACAGCACTAAATAATAAAAACTTCCCTAAACAGGGCTGCCTTCAGATGTCTTTTAAAGATAACATAGCTACTTATTTCCTTCACATCTGAAGGGAGGGTGTTCCACAGGGCGGGCGCCACTACTGAGAAGGCCCTGGTGGAAGATAAATTAATGGTGCAATCCTGCTAAGTATTTTTAATCAGACATTGATCCCTTTGAACTCAATTGTATTTTGCACCCTGGGAAGTGAACTTAGATCTGCAACCCCAAAACTCTTTTCCTGGTAGCACCGGTGTGAAGCCGTCCAGACTGGAACATTCTGGAGGCTGGAACAATGCAAGAGCCCTGCAGGATCAGGCCTGGGGGGGGCCACCCAGTCCAGCATCCTGTTGTCACAGCAGCCAACCATATGCAAACAGGATTCGAACTCCATGAATTGGTCCCATCCTCTTTTGATGCCCTAATATGCTTTTTGCGGGACAGTGATGTTCAGTGCAAAAGGGGGCAGCTCTTTAAAGAGCAGAGACGCCTTTGCCAGTCTCCTGAGGCTCCTTGCGGCTGCCAACACCAGAAGCCGCTTGCTCCAAAGAGGAGCTGAATGATCTCGACTCTGAACGTCCAACCGAGCCACCGAGTGGAATGAAAACAGGATATTTCAAGCTTTATGGTTTTCCTTAGGCAGAACATTCTTGCACCGGTGTCTCGGCGGCAGGATGTACAGTGCGCTCCAGGTATGTGCGACACAAGAGTCTTTGCTGGGAACCTCAGAGCCTCCCTCTTGTTTGGCTGTTTTTTTCTGGGTCGGGGTGGCGGGGGGAGGTGGGAGGGAGAAAGGGGAGACCTCCGGGTGACCTTTGGGTGGAGAGTAAATTTCAGATCGAGACTGGCACCACACAAATCCCCGGCTGCAGTTGCCAGATACAATCTTCCTGCAAATATTCAGCCCCCTTCTATACAATTGCAGCAGAGGGAAGCTTTCTTAAGTGGAAACATCAAACGAAAGTCAACACCAGGCCTGTTTACGTGATCAGCTGCCCTCCGACAACAACTGAACTCGCTTCAACCTCCAAGTTGTTTGCATGCCAAAGAGGTGAATCCAGGTTTTGAGGAAGCCAAGAGGAAATCAGCTGCCCATGGCAAGGCCGAACACTCTTGACTCACCTCTCTTTCATCCTGGGATGTGAGATCCAAGGGATGAACAGCAGCAGGGCTGTGAGCACTAGTGGGTAGAGCTTACAGGTTCCCAGGGAGCCCCACTGGGTGGTACCCTGGAAGGGTGCCTGGATATGCTTCCAGCATCCCCCAGAGCCCACAATGGACAACACACTGAAATTGAGCCAGGGATGTACTGCTGCAGGACAAAAGACTAATGAGACTTATTTGCACATGCTTCCTGTCCACAGCTCAGGAGATCACAGCACTGATCTCACTGTTACCAATATGGTGGTGCCAGGCTGCCAGGCTACTGTTTTGCAGGCCAGGTTTCCAAAAATATGTTGACAAATTGAAGGATTAAGAGGATGGTGAGGCCCCAGTCTGCAGAGTGGCCTTCTTGTGTGGGCTGGCGTATCGCTTTCAGTGCACATCTGAGCCACGCGGCACATAATGCACCACAGTTCAGTTGCACACCAGTGACGCCCTGGTGGAAAAGCCACACAGGAGGACCCACACGGCCTGCAGCTGGACACCATCTCAGCCCTGAAGTCTCAGTTCTAGATTCAACTCCGTCCCACACTGCACCAATTCTCAAAGTAAAGAGTGCCAGTGCGGTGAAGTGGTTCGTGTGTTGTACTAGGAAGTGGGAGAGACCAGGGTTCGAATCCCCACCCGGCCATGAAGCTCAGTGGGGGACCTTTGGCCAGCAGCAGCCTCTCAGTCTAACCGACCTCACAGGGCTGTTGTGGGGATGGGGAGAGGCATGCACACACCACCTGAGTTCCTCAGAGGGAAAAGGTGTATACATGGCAGAAGATAAAATAAACCCCAGGGCCTTTGATTCAATTCCCTCCTACTTTGTAGCAGCAGCAGCAGAAATCAGCCCCATCATTTCTCTTTTATGAGTGTGAAATTTCAGTGTGCAAACCCTGGCCTTTTATTGTCTTACTAGCCATGCTCTTTTAAATGCGTCTTCAACATTTCACCTCCTTTAGGAATGATTTATTTCAAAACGTTTAAGATAAAAAGATCACTCTTGCAACATTAAATGTATATTCTATACTTGACCTTGGCTTTTTAAAAAACGTATTTAAGCTAACGCTTTAGTTTCCTGTTATTTTATACTGCTTTGAATGAATATATTGCATTTGATTCTTCTTCTGCAATTTTAATTATTACTTTGGAATGACTTATTTGATATTTCGATGCGGCTTGTATATCGCTTTGAGATCTGTTTCCTTAAAAAAATGAAGCGGCATGGAAACGAATAATAATAACAGCACCCATATTTGTTTTTTCCCATGGAGAGAGCAGGTCCAGGGGCGCACTCCCTGGCGTGCCCAAATGTGCTCCTCCGTTAAAACGAGTAAAACAAATCAAACGAGCACAATTCCTAGGGCCTGTTTGGAGAGTTCCCAGGCACTCCGAATTGGGCAACCCTCTGCAGTAAATGCATGAGGAAAGGGGGCCTGTGCTAAGCTTTTGGATATGTCCGAAGGAACAGACAGGACAAGTGCTCAAAACATAAACCCCAAACAATGTGCTTCGATCAGAGAGGGCAGATTCAGGCTCCTTCCCCCCCCCCCTCCCGGTAGCAGCGAGGAACCCAGACTCTGAAAGCGCTTTGTCCTCCTCCTCCTCACACACAGGCAAGCTCCAAAGCCGCATCCACACAGCGCTTGTGCCGAGGCCTCCAGCCCTGGCCGCTGCTCAAGACAGGATACCCGAATTGATGGTTCAGTGGCCTTGCAAATCTTACATGCCGGTATTTTTGGCTGCTGGGGCCGCGATCGCAAGCAGGAGAGCATGTCTCGGGAGTCTGCCAGCTCCAGCGGAACAGAAAACAAAGAGAGGGCTCCCTGGCCTTGCACTTGGCCCAGGAGACGGGGCGGGGAGTGGGGAGAGAGGAGAGAGGAGGAGGAAGGGAAAAAACACTCTCCAAAAACAGCTTTTTCAGCTGCCGCTTGGCACCCTGCGAGTCAGGCAAGAGAGGCGGAATCGCTGATCTTTCTTTCTTTCCAAAGCCATGCACAGGAGCGCCGTTTGAGCCCCAGCCTTGAATGGGATGCCCAAACCATGGAATTGTGGAGCTGGGACCCCCCAAAGGTCATCTAGTCCAACCCCCTGACATGCAGGATTCACAGCTAAATGTGTGGGGCCAGAGCACTAGATGCTCTTAAGGCCAGCAGAAGGCATTGCACAGAGGAGGGGTGCTACACTTTGGAGAACATTGGCAAACTCCAGGTGCAGGGGAGGGGGAGCAAAGACAGCCTGAGGGCCATGTGCCCTCCTGAACAACTTTTCAAGGGCCGCATGCTCAAGGTGGATGGATTGGGATGCAAGGAGCAAAAGCAAGAGGGGCCGAGAGACAAGTGTTTGTTGTTGCCTCAGCACCCACCCATAGGGTACCCACATTCCAGCCAGGCAGACCCGTCTGTGCTCACACCCCTCTCTGTCTTATCATAGAACTGGAGAGTTGGAGGGGACCTCAGGGGTCATCCAGTCCAACCCCCTGCAGTGCAGGAATCTCAGCTAAATCACACATGACGGGTGGCCATCACAGCTGTGCTTACAAGGAAGGAGAGTCCGCAAGGCATCCTTAGGGTTCAAGGACTCCTCCCAGCCAGTCAAAAGGGCTGGAGGAGGCCATGGGGGGGTGAGAGTCCAGACAGAGAGAGCCCAGAAATGGAAGCAAGAAGAAATTCCGATGAAAGAAGAATGGCAGATGAAATTAATGGACTATGCAGAATTGGACCAAATGACAGGAAGGATTCGAAACCTGCGGGACCAGAGATTGACAGAAAATTGGAAGAAGTATATGAATTATTTGAAGAGCAACTGTAATCAACAAATTACGCTAGTAGGACAACAAGAAGTTTTGTAAGGAGAAATATACGAAGTGTTACAAAGTAGGAAAAGATAGGGATATTGGTTAGGAGTTTGAAATGTAATAGGGAAAATAAGAAATGCATACTAAGAGATTAGATTGGAAAATTTTCAGACAGGACTGATGGAAATCAAAAAAATGAATAAGATGTAAACGTATGTTTAATTAATGTTGAAAATGGTATGTTAAAAAAACTAATAAAAATTTATATATATATAAAAAAGAGAGTCCAGACAGAGAGGTTTGGGTGGGCACATTTGGCCCCTGCAAAAGAGCCGAGAGTAGAAAGTCAGTGTGGCATCGCAGTTAAGAGTCTTGGACTACAGCTGTGGTGACCCGAGTTCAAATCCCCAGTCAGCCAGCAAGCTCAATGGGTGACTTTGGGCCAGCCAAGCTCTCTCAGCCTAGCCTCCCTCCCAGGGTTGTTGTGAGGAAGAATGCAGAGGGCAGAGAAGGGTGGGGGAAAGGAAGGGTGCAGCCTGAGCAGACAACCACGCTCTGTGCAAAAAGAATACGACTAGGGCTGCACTGCAGGCGGGCAGGACAAGATGACACCCCCAACTCTACAAAATCCTATAATGCGAATAAATGGCTGCAATGCATCGCTTACTTCCTGGGGGGGGGGGTTAGGCAAAAGCGACGCATTGCAGCAGGAGGAATACCAGGAAGAATGGATGAAATTTAAAGACTATTTAGCTAAATATGTTAAGATAATTTAATTGGAAAAGCTTGAAAATATTAGATAGGCTTAGGATATAAATATGTAAGGATAAGATTCAAGATGTTTAAAGTTAAATTAGAAAGAATGGAAGATGTTAAGTGATCAAGTTAATTTTTTCAAAAAATCGGTTTTGGAAAACTGTTAAAATGAAATCTAATGAAATTCAACCAAGGGGATTTGAGGAAGTCACTTAATAATGTTACCAAGATTTAAACAGGATGTATGTATGTATGTATGTTTTGATTTTTTGAAAATCAATAAAAAATTTGGGGGGAAAGGTTACTTTGCATACAGTATTCTGGGCAAGAAGCTACGCGGAGCAGGGAAGGATGTCCACACTGAGCTCTCCACCCCTTATTTCAGAGGGACTCCTGCGGGATCGGGGCCATTGCCTGCTTGGCCTTTGGAATGTTCCGGGAGGGGAGAGAGCTCCCCTTCCTTCAGTCACCAGCCTGATCAGCCCTGGGGCAGAGAAGGAGAGGCTTGAGAAGGGCAGGGGAGGGGCAGCTGCACAGCATGGAGCGCATCCTTCAAAGGCCAGGCAGGCAGGCGTAGCAGGAGCACCAGTGAGCGGCGGGAGGCCCCCCCCCCCACACCTGGACACATGAGGCTCACCTGACCCTGGCAATCTGGAAATGCCATAATTAAAGGGCAGCCCCGGAGAGGCAGAACCCATTCTCTCCCCCAAAGGAAACGGTTCCAGCTGGAGGGCGAGGGCCCTGGCACCAAGGCTGCCTCTGGCTGGAAGGGACCCCTCTGCTGAAATCACACAGAAGCAATCTCCGGAAAGAGGCATTGCAGAAAGAACCTTTTGGCCAAGCCCCCTGATGGGCTGCATCCTTCTTCCATTTATTTCCCCCTTTTCTGCAGCAAAGAATACCCCACGAAGCTGGATGTTGGAAGATTCAAGGCAGAGAAGAAAGAAAATGCTTCTGCATAATCTGCGGAACTCCCTCCCACAGGAGGCAGTTAATGGGCACCGACTTTAAAAGAGGACTAGGCAAATTCCTGGAAGAGGATGCGGTATTAATGGCTCCTAGCCAGGGTGGCTCTGGTTGGCCCCTGTAAGAATAGGATGCTGGACCTAGTGGGCCATTGGCCTCATCCAGAAGGCTCTTCCACCAGTGACAACACTTTGGAGGTCCCAGGTCACAAGGTGGTTAGATTGGTCTCAACTAGGGCCAGGGCTGGACCATAGTGAAGTGAGAGCTGGACCATCAAGAAGGCTGATTGCTGAAGAATGGATGCTTTGGAATTCTGGTGCTGGAGGAGACTCTTGAGAGTCCCATGGACTGGAAGAAGATCAAACCTCCCCATTCTGAAGGAAATCAGCCCTGAGTGCTCACTGGAAGGACAGATCCTGAAGCTGAGGCTCCAAGACTTTGGCCACCTCGTGAGAAGAAAAGACTCCCTGGAAAAGACCCTGATGTTGGGAAAGATGGAGGGCACAAGGAGAAGGGGATGACAGAGGACGAGATGGTTGGATAGTGTTCTCGAAGCTACCAGCATGAGTCTGACCAAACTGCGGGAGGCAGTGGAAGACAGGAGTGCCTGGCGTGCTCTGGTCCAGGGGGTCATGAAGAGTCAGACACGACTAAATGACTAAACAACAACAGGGCAAGGGCCTTTTCAGTACTGGCCCCGACTCGGTGGAACGCTCTGCCACAAGAGACCAGGACCCTGCAGGACTTGACATCTTTCCGCAGGGCCTGCAAGACAGAGCTGTTCCTCCTGGCTTTGGTTTGGACTCAGTCTGACCCTTCTGTTTCCCTCCCCTTATGGTTTTGATCTATGGGCTACTTATAAAATGAGGCTGCATTTTAACCTGTATTTTAACCTGTATTTTAAATTGGCGGTTTTTCCCTATTATGTTATTACTGTAATTTTACTGGTGTTAGCCGCCCTGAGCCCGGCTCTGGCCAGGGAGGGTGGGGTATAAATAAAATGCAGCATTATTATTATTATTATTATTATTATTATTATTATTATTATTACCTGGAGAACATACCTTCTTCCATGGTAGCCTCACCTGCACGGGGTCTTGGCCACAAAGCCTGAACATTTTGCACCTGCCCAGAGATGCGGGTTTCAAAACCCACAGCTGAGCGTAACCGCTGAGACAGAAAACTGTCCAAGTAATTTCACAGCAACTATGAGAACCACCCACCCGCCTTGAAGTCGGAGGACGTGGAGGGGGCTCCCAGTTCAAGCTGCCCCCATGACGTCCTCCACCTACTGAGATTTGGAAATGCGTGTTGTTGGTGCAGAGGGGGCGAGAGTGGGAAGGAGCCTCTCTCTGTTCCAGAGGCAAAGCAGAAAAATATTTAGATGTACCTGAAAGCCCTTTCCGGTCTGTCCTGCCTTGCGCAGGAGTCCTGAATAGGAAACTGGAGGGGGCTGAAATTGAAGGGCTGTCCCTTCCTGCCACTGGCAGAGGGGCACACCCTGTTCCCAGCCCTCCTTCCCTAGCAAGACAGCCTCTCTCCGAAGCAGCAAAGGCAGGCCTGGAGGCCATCGCTGCATCGCGGCATTTCAGAGACAGGGGCCCATTCAGGGGAGGGGGCAAGATGGGGGTGGGAGGCAATTTGCCCCACTGTCACCCACCGCTGTTTCCAAAGTTCCAGCACCTTAGCACAGCTAAGCAGGGTCTGTTGTGGGGTTTCAAGAGATGGGAGCCTGGGGCGAGGAGGAGAGCAGAAAACAGACCTGTCCCAAATTAAACCCAAAGGGCACTCAAAGGCACCCTCCTGTTATGGCAAGGCCATCTCTCCATCACAACCCACGAACCCAACAAGATGGGTGGGGTATTATTAAAGGGACCCCTGACCATTAGGTCTAGTTGTGGCCGACTCTGGGGTTGCGGCGCTCATCTCACTTTACTGGCTGAGGGAGCCGGCGTACAGCTTCCGGGTCATGCGGCCAGCAGGACTAAGCCGCTTCTGGCGAACCAGAGCAGCGCACGGAAACGCCCTTTACCTTCCCACCAGAGCGGTACCTATTTATCTACTTGCACTTTGATGTGCTTTCGAACTGCTAGGTTGGCAGGAGCAGGGACCGAGCAACGGGAGCTCACTCCGTCGCGGGGATTCGAACCATCGACCTTCTGATCGGCAAGTCCTAGGCTCTGTGGTTTAACCCAGAGCACCACCCGCATTCCAGGGTATTATTATTATTATTATTATTATTATTATTGGCACAGTCTCATAAGAATGGAAGAAGTGTGTGGTGGTTCAGTGTTCTGATCTCACAGAGGCCAACCAGATCTCAATGGAAAACCTACAAGCAGGATTTGAACCCAAGAACAACCCCCCTCTGGTTTCCAGCAACTGCAATTCAGAGGCATCGCTGCCTCCAAATGCGGAGGCAAAGCATAGTCATTGCAGCTGGCAGCCCTCGATAGCCCTCTCCATCAATTTGTCCAATCCTCTCTCCTCCTGAGTGAGGGAGTTCCAGAGTTTAACTATGCACCACACCAAGAAAAGCATGGTCGCCTTTGAAACGGGATTTTTGAATCACTCTCTTGTGAGCTGCTGGGGCCCACCAAGGAAGAGGCAGCATCACCTAGTGGTTACAGTGTTGTGCTGGGGCCTGGGAGGCCAGAGCTCCAATCCCCCCTTGACCACAAAGCGCGCTGGATGGCCTTGGGCCAATTGCCGACTCTCCGTACTACCTCACAGGGATGTCGTGGGGACTAGGACCCGGGAGACCAGGGTTCAAATCCTGCCTCTGCCCCAAGGCTCAATGAGTGACTTTGGGCCAGTTGCAACCTGGGGGGGGGGCATGAACAAACCCTTAGCTCCTTGGAGAAAAAGGTGAGATATAAATGCAATCAGTAAACCTCACTGGGCCGGAGGACCCCCCCCCCCCATGCCTGGCTTCTGCTAACCTGGTGCCCTTCAGCCGCTTAGTGTGAAACGGGCAGAGGGCATCCCGTCGGAGAAGCCTGCGCGTCTATAGGTCCCAGGTCCGAGGGTGCCCTTCCAGTGGCGTAGCGTGGGGGGTGCAGGGGGGCCGGGCGCACCGGGAGCAACATCTGGGGGTTAGGGTTAGGGGGCGCAAATCCACGGGTTAGGGGACGCAAATTACTTGCCTCGCCCCGGGTGCTGACAACCCACGCTACGCCACTGTGCCCTGCTAGTTGCGGGGAGCCGTCGAGCGGCGCGGTGGCCCCGCCTGCGGCATCGCCCTTTTAAGGCTGGAGCCGCCGCCGCGCCGCCGCGCCTTCCAGGTTACTACAGTTCAACTTCCCCACGTGCCGCCTGGAAGGGGCGGACGGAGCCGGGGGAGATTCCCGGCCTCGCCGACGGAGGGAGGGAGGCAGCCCGGGGCGGAGCCGCCGCCGCCCGCCGTTCAGCAGGAGGACACCCGAAAGCCATTAAGCCCGTGGACGGCTCCCCCGACGGCAGCCCAGACAGCCTCGCCGCGGGGGTCGGCGGGCCGGGGGCGCCTGCGCCTCGACGGAGCCCCCGGGCCGGAGAACGACGAAGCCCCCCCGCCACCCTTGCAGAGCCCCGGTGGCAAAAGCCCCCCCCCCCGACGGCCAGCAAGAGGTTCCGGGGCTTAGGTAGCCCAGCCTGGGAACGCCCGTCCGGCTGCCCGTCTCAAAGGCACGGTCCGCTTCCCTGCGAGCCAGCCTTTCCTGGGGAAAGCGCTCTATACGTGCTCAGGGGCCCCCGCTCACGAATACCCGCTTCAAACTAGCTTTTCCCGCGGGACGCGCAGATCAGGGGATTTTATCGTGGAGCCCTGGGGAGGGTCCGCGAGGGTCTCCCAGAAGCGCGACTGAAGCCCCCCGACGGGCAGGCGACCTCGCAACCCTTTGCTGCGGAAGAAGCTTGCCGCGAACCTGCGCGTATTGCTTGCTCGCGAGTAAAACCTCACAGAGTGGCTTACGGGACGGTGGCCGCGCGCCAAGCGACTCGACGGCGACCGGAGGAAGGGAGGAAAGAGTTCTCCGTGGGGGAGGGGGGTGCCACGTGTGAATGCGCTGCCCGACATTCCCCTCGCCCAGTACCGCGTCAAGTCAGCGGAGCCGACCGACGTTCGTCCGCAACACGTGGCTAAGCGGCGGCGGCGGAGTCCCATCGCCCCTTTAAATTCCTCAAAGGCCGCCGCGTCTAATGTTGAGACACCGGGCGGGGGGGGGGGTTGGAAGAGAAAGAGGGAGCCCACGTGGGGCGGGCGAAGGGGAGGGGGCAGAAGCCGCAGCCCGCAAAGCATTGGGGAGGGGGGGGACGTTAGAAGATGACGTCGGATGGAAGAGCCCCCCCACACACACACTCCCCGAAATGCCCACGCAAAAGGGACCCCACCACCGACAGTTACTGTTGGGTGGGGGGCAACCCTCACCCCCCACATCAACAGATCAGCCTCACCACGCGAGCTCCATATGCCCCCCCTTCTCCTCGGATGCAGACACCCCCTGAACTCAGCCTTCCCCAAGGGGGGGGGCTTGAACTACAACTCCCACCAGCCCTCAGGTGCCTAAGGAGGATCCGGCCTCTAGCCGCACGGAGAGGCGGGCGCACTCTGCACATGCACAGACGCTCCAAAGTGGTGGGTCAAGAGAACACTCCCTGCTTCTTCCAAAATCCAGACTGGAGCGACCTCTTCGTTCAGCCAACCCAAATGTCCCCCGAACTCTTCTCCGGCCAGGTGGGAAACGGGGCTACGGGGGGCCGCGAAATGAATTTTGGGCACCTTCTCCGTGCCAGCCCCGTTTTGCCGCCTCCTTCGCTGGCTCTGCTTCCCCTCCAGCCTGGCAGGAGGAGAGTTCAGGACAACTCCAAACCTCACAGGCGGTGTTACGATATTTTTGGTCAGCCTAACAAAAGATGCATTTTGGAATTTTTTTTTGTAATTGGCCAGCGCAGCTAACGTAACTTACTGGTTGCCTTGGAAAAGGCTCCCTTTACAACTCTTAGCAGGTAAGGCTGGGGGGGGCGGGGGGGCTGCAGCTTTGCAGCAGAGCTAAGTTTTGAACTTGCTCCAGAAATAAGCCCATCCTTATTTTATCGTGGTCACGGGGCACCTTAGATTGGAAGTGATCTCTCTGGCTGCATCTCAACATTCTAGCTGGAATCTCCCTCCGCTAAGGCAGGGATTCTCAAAAAAAAATGTTCTCTGGGCCAGCCACACTTTCAGAATAAAAATTTGCTCGTGCCACACCATTTTTTGTTATTATTATTGATAAGAAATACATTGCGGGGAGGAGAGAAACAATAACCAGTGCTTGGTTTTGAAAACTCTGCAAATAAAAATACTTTATTTTGATACTATACTGCACAATGCTACACTGGAATGTTTCAGTGTTTCTTTGATTGCCCTTGAATCTTCCTGCCACACTTGGCATCCTTTCCTGCCACACCCTTTGAGACCCACTGTGCTAAGGGATAAGAAGAAGAAGAAGAAGAAGAAGAAGAAGAAGAAGAAGAAGAAGAAGAAGTGCTTTTTTAAAAAGGGAATATTCAAGGATACGCAGCACCAGCACCTCTTTTCGTCATTGTTAAAAAGTGCTGCACTTAACTGTAACAACTTCAAAAAAGCACTGATAACAATAATAATTTTATTATTTGTACCTTCTGAATGGGTTGCCCCAGCCCCTCTGGGCAGCTTCCAACATATATAAAAACAAAGCACAACATTGCATATTAAAAGCTTCCCTGCTTTCAGGTGTCTTCTAAAGGTTGTATAGTTCCTCATCTCCTCGATGGGATGGCGTTCCACAGGGTGGGTGCCACCACCGAGAAGGCCCTACGCCTAGATGATTTAGTTGCGATTCCTGCATTGCAGGGAGTTGGATGAACCTGGGTGATCCCTTCCAGCTCTACAATCCCCTCTGGCATACACATTCTCCTTCAAGACAGGCTGCCGCCACCACTCTTACCTTCCTCTTGTGCCGGTGGATGTCCCCGATGGAGTTGGCGACAGTGTTGGGCCCCAGCAACATCCGCGTGCTGCGGGGCCACTCGGTGCTGACCAGGCTGTGCTCGCCCATCAGGATCTTGCGGACATTCTCGGCGCCCGTCACCCGGACCAGGGGGCGGCCCAGCAAGTGGGTCTTGAAGACGTTCCCATATTTCTCCCTCCGCGAAGACTGGAAGTAAGAGCCCTGAAAGAGGCAACCGGGAAAACCCTCCTAAGTTGGGATAAACCCGCTTCCAGTTCTGAGGTCCCTCTGGACACCAGAGACATCCAATTTATCACCGTCATCCCCAGATATTTGAAAAGCACTCTGCCTCCCCTCTCATCTCAGCTCTGTGAGCACCCGGTGAGCCTGCCTAAGCCACAGCACCCAGCCCAGACTCACAATATCTGGGATTATAAAGCATCTTTGAACATATGCAGAGCGCCTTTTCTTTGTTGCATTACAACACAGAGAGAATTGGGGAGAAAGGCTCTGGCGCAGAGTGCGGCTTTTTGACTGGCTCAAATCATGTCCTTGCCTTCCTTGGGGAGTTTAATCTTGGGGTGGGGGCATTCAACTCATGCCACCCTCCTTCAACAACCTTGCATGAGTGGGTCCACAATTTCAAGGAGCATTTATGTGCAGGGTATAATCAAATTTGGGGAGAGGCTCTTCCGTTCACAAAGGTCAATACCCCAGCCTTCTTCCTGAGCAGGGGGCTAAGAAGCAGGAATATAAGAATATTATATCACTAAGAATTCTGGGCCGCCTTGTTTTCCTTTTCCCTCCGCAGCCCTTTTTTCTTTGGTGTCATGTCTTTTAAAATGGCTAAACTTTGGGGGAAAGGAAAAAGAAGCTGCCGTATACCTAGTCCATCTAGCGCACTATTACCTACACTGACTGGCAACAGCTCTCTGGGATTTCAGACGAGGGTCTCTCTCCGCCCTTGTGCCTGGGGATACTGAGGAGTGACCCTGAGCCTCACCTTAGTTGCACCTGCCAAGTCACCTGGATCTGCTGTGCTTGCATCTCTACCCCACACCAGTGGATGGGGGTGGAGGGTCTTTTAAAAACTGTCTGGCAATGTAAATGCTAAGTGTTGACATTAGAGGGGAACAGAGAATGTGAGGCTGTGAACAGGAATCCTCCATTCACAGATTCCCAAACCGGAACATTTCTAAATGAATGACAGGTGGAGCGTTGGAAATATTATCACTGGACGATGCTTGGGAAATGGGGGTGAACAGTGGCCCTGGTCTAGGGAAGAAAGTGTGAACTGCAGCCCTGCTGAAATGTATCCTGCAGGGCCCAGATTGCAGAGCAGGCGAGAGGGTCAGGGGTTGGGTCCACAACCCGGGTGAGGCTCCCCTCCTCCCCTGTAGCTCGGTGAACTTGGGCAGAGGAGATCCAAGTTCAGCCCTTCCTCAGCTCACCTGCCCTCTTCCTTGGTCAAGCCCACAAACATCTTCTAGATCCAGCAGAGCTCCTGCAGATGGAAGCCTGAGCAGATGGCTTCAGGAAGTAAGCCAAGTTACGTGTCGCAAATGAACACGTACACCCCTTCCAAAGATGTAGGGGCACCAGCAGATGGGATGGGGGAGGGAGGCTACTGCAACATTGTCTCTCATCTACCAGTTCTCTAGAAGCATAGGGTGGTAGAGTTGGAAGGGACCCCTGGGGTCATCCAGTCCAACCCCCTGCAACGCAGGGATCTCACATCCAATACAGGTGGCCACCCAAGCTCTGCTTGAAAGTCTCCAAGGAAGGAGAGTCGTCGGATTCTCCTTTCTTGTAACTTGAGCATGAGGAAAGGCCCACAGGGACAGGGCAGCCCTGAGCCCACCAAGGGCTGCAACTGACAGACCACCATTCCTCATCCATTCTATGGGCACAAGGCTGTCTCAACATTATCCGGATGGTTGTGAGGAACACAACTGATGCAACGGCTTGATAATTAGCGCTAATGAGCTGTGTTTAATTCTGGGACTCTCGCCTGACCGGGAAGACCTGTCCCAACCAAAGCTATGAGGGATGGTCATTGCAATTGCTTGCGGGCTCTCTGCACATGCTCAGGTGTACATTCTGACCTTGTAAGCCCTGAAAAGAAGACTTGGGGTTCACTATGAACCTCGACAAAGGCCCTTCAATCACGAGGCAGTTACATGTGAGGTGAAGTGCACCCAGTGGACCTTCCCAGCACCCTTAGCAAACTGGAGTTCCCAGGATTCTATGGGAGGAATCATGTGCCTCAAGCGTGCAGTGGAGGTGATTTTATGTGGGTCAGATGCAAGGTGCAGATGTCACACACAGCTTGGGAGGGTTCTCGCTGTTGTGGCTACTCCAGAGTCTGGCTAATGGCCGGTGGAAACCGGGGATCCTGCCCTCTCCTTTGCCTTGCCCTCTTAGGGTTGGAAGGGGAAGGATCCAGCGCATGGGAGTTTTGGCTCCCCAAAATATTGGCGGGTTCCTTTCATTCAGGCAGCTGGTGGGATGAACGCACAGAGCGCGTCTGAGCTGACTTAATTCCCCCAGCTTTTACGCAGACCCCTATCCCAAATTAACAAGGATAAGAGAGCCGCCCCCCCCCACTCCACAACCGCCCCTCTCCCCTTTGCTTCTAGCCCCATAAAGCTTCTTCAGTCATGTGCGTTTTTCGGGTCGGGGGTGGGATGTGGACCGACTGCCTTAACGCACTGCAATTATCCTTGACTAAGTCGTTGGACAGAGTTTGGGGCTTTTAATAACTTTCCCACATGCCGGTCCGGTCCTTAGCAGGGGAGGGGGCGTGACAGCAAGGAAAGGCGACCTGAGCACCCCTCCCCTGCCTTCTCCCCACCCCTCACACATCCTACACACACCTCTGCTACCTCCCCCACCTCCAATACCAGCATCAGGTTTTTTAGGGGGTTTACGTGCCCTATAAAATTTCGGAGAAACTGTGCAAAGGCGTCTGCCCCTTTAAATCCAGCTCTGCGGCTCTCCCCCGAGCCGCTGCCGGGTCTCTAAGCGAAGAGGGTGGCGGAGCCTTTGGGGGGCAGGTGGGGGGCGGCGGAGGGGGGGCGCCCGTGTGTGCGTGCGTGTTTTTAAACAAAAGCACAGTTGTGAAGTTCAGATGTTCAGGTGACCCTGTTTCTTGATCTGCGTAAATATAATTAAAGTACTTTTTGTGGCATTAATAAAGGGTTATTTGTACAACATTTCCATCACTGTACAAAGGCCGCCTTTATGTGGCGAGAGTTTTCGAGCCGGAGTCCAATTTATACAAAATTTTTTGTATTTTTAGCCCTGGACTCTGTTTGGATGGAGCCTTGTGGAAAAGGGAGAACCCTTTCTCGGTCCCCCTGTAAAAATCTGATAAATTTCTTTTAAAAATAAAGCCCTATTGAGTGAGGGCAGTTAACCCTTGCGCTGCTGGCAGGGAGCTCCCCTCTCTACCCCCTCCATCCACGGAGGTCTCTCGTGCTAAGTCTGCGATGCTGTTACTTCTGAGTTTAGAGACGAGGACCCAGAACAGGGTTTTCCTCCTGCTGGCGGAAGGAGGACCCATCGCGGCGGGAGGTGTTCCAGAGCTGCACCCTCCGCGGGAAAAGGCAACCTGCTCTCCCCCCCCCCCCACCAGCAAGACATGAGCCATGGGCCATGTCGCAGCATCTCTGAACAGAGATACTTTCCTAAGGGGCTGCGGTGGGGGAGTTTAAGGGTTCTAGAACGGGTAATAAAGTTTGTGCATTTCGGAGAGGTGCGAGACAAGGAACTGATGGGTGTCCTATTGAAAGGCGGGTTTGACTTTTGCTGGGTCTGCCTTCTCTCTCTGCTCCCCACCTGGCATCTCCCTCTCGGTTTAACTCGGGAATCTCCACGCGCGCGCACACCCACCCCAGTGACCGCGTTCCTCGAGAGGTGGTTCAGCATTTAAGAAGGTTAATCCCGGGTTAATCTCCCGATTATCTCGACCCGGGGGCTTCCCCGCTGCTTTGCTCAGCGACTCTCGAGATCACCCGGGCGGCTCTCGGGATTCCAGGCAGAGGGAGCTGCCGGAGTCCGAGCGAGGCGCCGCTGCTGACAGCGCCACCAGCCCGCCCCCTCCCTGCGGTCCTCCCCGGAGCCGGTCCTTACCTGGCGGCTCGAGGAGGTCCCCAGACAGACCCCGCGCCTTAAAGGGGCAATGCAGCCCGCCACGCCGGCGCCTGCCTTCGGGCCTGAGCGGGGCTTCCTACACTCTTTGGGCTGGGGGGGGGGGAGAGAAGTTTTTGAAGAGAGCCCTCCTGGAAACGGGGAGGAGACCGAAGCGAGCCCAGCGCCCCGGCACCACGCTCGGCTGAAGGGAGGTCACCAGTTCCAGCCCCGGCTGCGAGGGAGGGCGCCTGACCGTTAAGCGGATCCGGCCCCTTCCGAGGCTGCAGAACCACGCGGCGCGGCTGGAGGGGCTGGGGGTGGGGAGACCATTCGCTTTGCAAACCCCTCAAGGATTGGCTGGGACTTGGAGAAGCTCGCCTGTCGCGCGCAGGACTTGCTCTCGAGGAAAGGGGCCAGAGATCGCGCGCGAGGGAATTGCACGTCGCAAGCAGCAACTGTGCAAGCCACACGTTTTGTACGACGGCGGGGAAACTCCAGCAGCCACACGGTGCGCCCTAGCTGCCCAGGACCCCCGGAGCTGGCCGGCCGGGGCGCCCGGCGGAACGGTGCTAGGAGGCCTCCGGCGAGCGTGGCTGCGTCTGCGCCGCTCTCCCGCCCCCCGACGCCGGCGGGCTTACCTGCAGGAGCCAGTGGAAGGTCTCTCCGACGAGCGGGAAGCCCATGCAGCCCTTGGGGATGGGCAGCTTGCAGCTCTTGTCGCGCGTGGCGGCCCAGCGGAGCTGCCACAGCTGCTGCGAGACGGCCAGGAGGAGCGTGACCGAGACGAGGCAGGCGACGACAGTGGCCAGCGCCGAGAGCAGGTCGAAGCCCTGGAAAAGCATCTTGCCCGGTGGCGCTGCTTCCTCTGAGGAGAGTGTGGGGGGCGGCCCCCGGGAAGTAGCCGCCGAGCCGCGCACCGGGCCGGCGGGGGAAGGAGAGAGAGAGAAAGAGAGAGTCGTAGGAGCGGCGCGCCGGGGAACGAATGCGCCCCGGCTCTGGGCAATTTGTGGCTTTTAGAGAGATTGGGGAGGGGAGGGAGGGGAGGGAGAGATATAAAAGCAGCTCCTCCCCACTTATAAAAGAATGCGAAAAAGGGGGGAGTATCAAAGGCGAGGAGGGGGCAAAAAGAACCTCAAAGAAACTCCGGTCCCCAAAAGCGACTCTTCCCAATTCTCCTGCTGCTGCTGCTGCTGCTGCTGCTGCTGCTGCTGCAAACTCTGGCAGGCTTGCGCCAAAAAAAACTTCACAGAAACTCTCAAATAAGGAGGAAAGGGGTTTCTGTTTGTTTTGCACCAAAAAACGGGGAGGGGGGGAATATAAATAACGACTGCAGGGTGGTGGTTGTTTGTTGTTTGTTTGTTTGTTTGACTCAAACGGGGGTGGGGAGGAGAAGCAGAGCAGCAGGAGGAAGAGGAGGGCGGGAAAAAAAACCGGCCCGGAGGAACTGAGCGAAAGGCAGACGCGTCTCCAAAGCCCAAGCGAAGGCGCAGCGAGCTCTCCGGAGCAGGACGGCTGTGTTGCGCCCGGCGGCGGCTGGCTGCGGGTGTCGCTCCGTCCAACTTGAGCGGCTCTCTTGAGCGCCTCTGCCGGGGGCCGGGCTGGGCTAGGCTGGGCCGGGCTCGGGGGGAGGAGGAGGAGGAGGAGGAGAGCGGGCGGACGGGGGGAGGGCAACGGCGTCGGCGCTGCTGCTGCTGTTGCTGCCACTTTCCAGCACTGCGCCTCGGCCGGGAGGAGGAGCCGCTTCGCGCCGCGCCAGTTTGCGGGGAACAGCCCCGGCGGGTGTTTATATAGAGGCGGCGCGGGCCGGTACTCTGCCGGCGGGCGGGGGGGAGCCCCTCCTCCCTCCCCTTCGAGGCGGGGGCGACTGCGACGACGGGAGGGGGGCAGGAGGCCGGGCGCTGGAGCGTGCCAGCTCTGGCCGCGGGCCCGCCGGGAGAGACGCGCCGAAGAGCCTTGCTGGACGCCCTCCGCCGCCAGCCGTCGGCGCTCCGTCCCTGCGGAGAGAAGAGCACACCGAGAGTCCGTCAGCCACGGAGTGGGGCCGTCCCTTGGCCAGAAGATGGACCCCCCAACCTGCCGCCCATCCCGTCTGCTGCTGCTGCCGTCGAGAGAGGAGAGCCGGCCAGCTCTCGAGGGGAGACCGGAGCGTCCCTGGCGGAACCACCAACGGACCACCGAGGGTGCGCCGGGTGGCCCCCATCCCTTGAGTGGCGGAGGGGAAGGAAACGGTCTCTAGCGAAGCGCCGCCGACAGAAGGCGAAGGAAGAGGAATCGTTTCTCTCAGGGCCACCGCCGGCCACAGGAGCTCCCTCCAGTCGCTGCTACATTTCGACCCTGTCGCCCAGAAGCCAAAAGGACGCCCCAAAATTCCATCACGGAAGGGTCCGTACCCTCCACCGCTTTTGCTTTTATTTTCTGGGGTGCGGGGGAGAGGAAAGAGGGCAGTGGCGCGCGAGTCGCGGGGAGGCATTCACCTCTTAACAGTTCTTTGCTTCAACGCAGGTCTCTCTCTCAGGAGATACGGGGGAAACCGACCATCCTCTCCCGCATCTCATGGGAAGATCTCCTGCGCAAGCCCTGTTGCAAGGGGCAGGAGGGAGAGGGAGAAGAGGCATTGCAGGCACCTCCGGTTCATTGCAAGAGGGGGTTGTTTCTTGGAGGGGTGCCTTGTGCAGGAGAAACTAACGCGCTTTGCAAAAACGCCTGACTCTGGGCACTTTCTGGATCCGCCTGGCTGGGAAGCACCTGGGAAGCCAGGTAAGGCTCCCTTCAGGTGTAAGGAACACAGGTAGGACACGAGTCTTTCCAGCGTGAGCGGGGTGGGGTGGTGGGGTGGGGGTGGGCAGCGCTGTGCAGCAACCTGGTGGAACCTTAGAAAGTGGCACATTTTTGTGGCATAAGCTTTGGTGGAGCCCGTTCCACCCCCTTAGATTCATGGTTATACAGCAGAACAATTGGCGGTACCATTGCAGTACAATCGGCTTAATTCTATAACATTAGGTAGTGTCGTGTAATAGATGGACCAACTGTTTTACAGAACCAACTTTTAAAACAAACAAACAAAGGGACACACCTTAAATGCACCTGAAACATGTTTGTTTTAATCTAAGTCTGCTGGATCAGCAGCTCCCTCACTTAGGTAGCCAGCTGGAGAGGCGGGATCCGGACTGTGTGTCAGAGTCACCCGGATTTAGATCCTAAGCCCACAGTCAGGGGTTTCTTGGGTGCTTTTTATGGAGGAGGGGGGCTGTCAACTTTTTATTGCATTTCACAATAAGGTTTTCTTTTTGCTGTTCTTTTAATATTACGTTTTCTGGCGCACTGTGCCATCTTTGCTTTTAGGCACCCAGGAAATAAATCACCAAACATGATGATTGCCCCCACAAATACGAACCTTGAATGCACAGCTGTGAGAGGCTCACTGGAGACCCTCCCCCCATGGGGATTTGGCACCTGGCAGAGAGGAGCGAGGTGCCCCTAAAGTGCCTGAATCAACAAAGGTCTTCAGATGGGGTCCCATGTCCACACTGATCACGGAGGGACAACGATAGCCAGGGATGGCTTGTATGAGTGAAAGTCCCTTCGAGAAACGGAACTGCCCTGCTACAAACGCCCCTTGCATTTCAGCAGAGACAACCCGTGCTGGCAAGATCCACGCTGGTGGATCTTGAGCAAAAGTCATGGAAAGGGACTCTGCAGCATCGCGACAGAGATGGAATTCTGGAGAGATAGTCAATGCACAAACAGAGTGGTCTACAGATTGGTGTGTCCCCCCCCCTTTAACCCCTAAATACATCTCAGGGGTCCAGCTCCCTGGGAAAAGGTCCTTTCTTGGGGGTTTGTTCAGGCACATCATGCTTAGCCCACCAGAATGCCACTCCCAAGAACACTGGTCTCTGTTTTTCCCTAGCAGCCAGAAGGAATAGCACGAGTCAGGGCAGGTAACAGAGACTGGCCCATCGTGCTGTTGGGGCAGCTGCCTCTGCTTCCTAGATGCCAGCCGTTTGCCAGTTCCAGGGCCAACATTGCTCATTTACTTGCTGCGGTTGTATCCCTCCATGGAGCTCAAGGTGGCATTGGTGGTTCTCCCTCCCCTCATTTAATCCCCACAGCAACAGCAACCCTGCAAGGTATGTTAGGCTGAGAGGCAGTGACTACCCCCTCCCAGGTTACACCCAGTGAGCTTCATGGAGGATTTGAACCCTGGTCTCTCCCAGGTCCTGGCCCGACACTCTAACCACTGCACCACACTGCCTAGCTTGAAGCTGCACACGGGGCCTGGGTGCAAACATAAAACAATCCATACTGATTTGGTTTTGCTTTTTGGCAGGGGGCTTGCTGACCTTCTCCATCAGCAGGAATAAAGAATGGGGAGTGGGCAGAGCTGTGCCCAAGAGGCTCATGAGTCAAAAGAGCCTTTCCCTTTTGGGGTCTCCCCAGGGGGGCTTTTTCAGGAAGGCCCCACCTGTTGCTGTGGAGGGGTTTCAAAGGGGGAGTGGGTTTCAGTTGCCTTCCTTCTCTTGCTACTGTTGTGGACTTCAAGAAGATGCGTCTTCCGTGGCCCAGCCCAGTTGAGGTCTCCTGATGTTCTGATGGTCAGTTGTCCGTGTGGAGTCCACGGGCTCAGGATGAATTAAAAGCCCAAAGCAGACACTTTTCGGACACAGCCGAGGCTCACAAGAGAGACCTTTGCCGATGTGGCTTTGTGATGTCATGCTAGAAAGCACACAAGACCCCAGGCACAGAGACCCAGAGCCCTGGCCTGCCTCCCCCCTTCTGCCTTAACAGCCCCATCATAGCTCAAGAGAGGCTCAAAGGTGACCTCACAAAATCACAGAGCTGTCTTGTTCGAAGGGGAACCAGGGGTCATCTAGTCCAACCCCCTGCTATGCAGTGGATTGGCTCACTTGTAAACAGACTTGGATTTGTGGCAGAAGCATCATGTACATCATGTTTAAAACAAATGCAGCCAGTGCATTACCAACACAAACACTTGCAATCTGAAAGCAAGGTAGAAATCTCCTCTCTCCTGACATCAGAGACAGACCCTGACCCACAGACACAGCACTGCAGTCTTGTGTGTTTAACACCAACCAATCGAGTGGTCGGTGAGGCCAACTCTGCATTTTCTCTAGCGCCCCCACCCTCTCCAGAAGAGAGCCAATTGGTCAGGCAGCGTCTGTGGCCCTCTGTGGGTGGCGCCCAAATCCTGCTCCAGCAATCTCAAGCCCCAGACAGGTTTGCCTGTGCATTTCCCAAGGCAGCAGTGGATCTTGCCCACTGCCCATGAGCAGATTTCCATAGCAGGTTCAGGTTCTCAGCTGGGGAGAGGGAGAGCCATGGAAACGGGTGTGAAAGGAGACCCAGGAAGCCACGGTTCATGGGGGCTGATTTGGGATCACAGCAGTTTTGGAGATCTGCTTGACCACTGTGCCCCCAAGTGGGAGAGTGACTAAAGAGCCTAAGACTGGGTTGGGGGGGGTGATCTTGCCCCACGCTGCTCCAAGCTGTTTTGCTTTCCCTTACGTTTTGGGGCTCAGTCACAGGAAAGTCAAGAAGGAGTTTCACACACAAGATGCCAAAGAACTGTAGCCCCCAAGCACAACAGCGGTGGGAAGTCTCCTTGGCCGTCTCCCATGGATGCTTTAGCTGAGATTCCTGCATTGCAGGGGGTTGGACTGGGTGACCCTGAGAGGCCCCTACCAACTCTGTGATTCCTGCACAAACCCCACTGCAAAGAGTCCGAGCTGTGAAATCAGCAAACTTCTGCTTTTGAGCAACTCCCATTGATTTCAGCAGGGCCTGTGCTGGAAATCATGTCAATTCATGAGACTGGCGGGGTCATATGGCTTTGCGGCCCCCACCCTGCTCCTTCAGTCATCCTCACAGCCTTCTCAAAACAAAGGGAGCCTAAAAGGGTCGACTTGTATCCCCCAAATTCAACTGATGTCCCACAAAAGAGGAGATTGTTTTGTCTCGACAGCATTTCGCCCCCAGCCCCAAATCAGGGCTCTTCCGCAGCCTCCGGGGTCTGTGCAGGGCAGGTGGAAATGGCCCGGCCCCAATCCAGCCCCCAAATCCAACTGCTTTGGCCCTTTGCGATTACAGATCTCCCAGTCCACTCTTTGCCCTGTAACCCCACCTGGTGGACAATCCGGGCTGCGCAACGTTTTGTCATAAGCTCTTCCCTAGAATGTTGTTTTATTTGTTTGGTATTGAAAATGCCCCGTTTGCTTTCTTTAAAAAAATATTATTATTATTATCATTACTCTACTGATCCAATCAATATCAGTCATCTGCCTACATTCCTGACTCTGGATTCAACAAGAGGGATTTTTACATCTTTGGTTTTTGTGCAAATGCACCTTCTATTTTTGCTGATGGCCACAGGTGGGGGTCTTCCTTGCTGCTCCCCTCATCCCAGTTAACTGTGGCCCTGAGACTTGCTGCAACTGCCACTCAGTGTGTCTGAAGCTGCCAGCCCCCCCCCCTTTGGCAAAGGGTCTTAAATTTGCAGGTGAACCTGGAGAAGGAGGGGGAAGGAACATTCGTTTTGCAAACAACTCCTTGGGATCTCATTGGCCAGTTTGGCTCCTCTTTGGGGAAAAATCAGCGAAACAGTTATGGCACTTGGCAAATAAGAGCCTAAGGACAGCCTGCAGGATGAGGCCAGTCTACTCCAGTATCCTCTTCTCACTGTGGCAAACCAGATGCCTGTGAGATCCAAGCACCAGAACCTGTGGTTTCCACTAACTGGGATTCAGAAACATTCTGGCTTCCAAATGTGGAGACGCAGCAGAACCGTCCGGCTAGGATCCACCAACGGCCCTCTCCTCCTCCGTGAATTTGCCCAGCCCTCTTTTAAATCCGTCCTGCCGAAGGGAGTTCCATAGCTTAACACTCTGCGTTGTGTGAATAAAAACTGACCTGTCCTGAACTCACATGATTCCAGAAAGCAAAGAAGCCCAAGGGCTTTTGTCATTCTAGTCTCTGACACCACTAAGATAATGTTTTGTTTGTTGTCTGCAAATTGACATTGGGGAGTTGGAGAGAGAGAGAGAGAGTTACCTTGATGACTGGATCCGGCTGTTCACAGCCCAGTCATTGGGCAAGTCTCTGCATTTGAACGCAGCCAGGCTGATGCCAAGGTGAGGTCACAGCCTCCGTGAACTTGGGACCCTGTGAACTTTGGGTCACCAGAGATTTTCACCAGAGCTTCCTTCTCTCCGGCTCCTCGGCTCATTTCCGAAGCTGAGCGATGCATCACTAGTTCATTGAGTCCTGCCCTGCCCTGGGCTCTCTAGTGTGTACATAAGACTGCATGGCGCTTAATCTCACTCTCCCGACAACACCCAACTGGCCTGCCTAAAATCTGCCCTTCTTGACATGGCTTTCATCCAACCACCTCTTCTCAATAAGTCGTCTGGCCTTTGGGGAGAGCAGTGGCAGAGCAGTAAATCCCAATGGGAAGGCGTCCTTCACGACCCCCACCAAAGCCATGTCCCTTCCAAGAAGTATTTTCCAGGCCATGCCGATACTACAGCTGCAACGCCAAGCCAGCTATTCCCTCCTTCTTGCTGCCTTCCAGTCTGCAGGAACATGAGAAGAGCCTCCCTGTACCAGGCCCAGGCAGGGATGCGGATGGTGTTGTGGGTTAAACCACAGAGCCTAGGACTTGCCGATCAGAAGGTCGGCAGTTTGAATCCCCGTGACGGGGTGAGCTCCCGTTGCTCGGTCCCAGCTCCTGCCAACCTAGAAGTTCGAAAGCATGTCAAAGTGCAAGTAGATAAATAGGTACCACTCCAGCGGGAAGGTAAACCGTGGACCTGGGAGAAGGGGATTTTGGTTTCCCAAATGTGGAGGGTGAATTGAAGGCACAGGGCAAAGTTGAGAAAAAAGGCTAATGGGAAAAGGAGGAGGGCAAGTTCAAGGCAGCTCTGAAAAAGATGGGGGAAGGCAGCTGCAGGGGCTGGACTGGATAACCCACTGGGGTCCCTTCCAACTCTGCAATCATATGATTCTAAGAGGTTCCAGCGACTGGCCTCACAGCAGCCAAGAGAGGCTATATTTCTTAATACAGGGGGAGAATGGCTCAGAAATACTGGAGAATTCGACTCTATCATCATCATCATCATCATCGTCATCAGTCTAAAGTCCAAGGGCAGGTTAAGGTAAAAAGGTAAAGGACCCCTGGATGGTTAAGTCCAGTCGAAGGCGACTATGGGGTGCAGCACTCATCTCGCTTTTCAGGCCAAGGGAGCCAGTGTTTGTCCGCAGACAGTTTTCCGGGTCATGTGGCCAGCAGGACTAAACCACTTCTGCCACAACAGAACACTGTGATGGAAACCAGAGCACACGGAAACACCGTTTACCTTCCCGCCACAGCCATACCTATTTATCTACTTGCACTGGTGTGCTTTCGAACTGCTAAGTTGGGAGGAACTGAGACAGAGCAGTAGGAGCTCACCCCGTCGTGGGGATTTGAACCGCCGACCTTCCGATCAGCAAGCCCAACAGTTTAAAGCAGCTTTCAATCACAAAAACCACAATGCCAATCTAAAGCGAATCTAAATGTTAGCATTGTTAATACACTGTTATTGCAATAATATTGGCATTAATATTGGTCTGCTTTTAAAGTAATGGAAGCAAGGATACAGGACGGTTGGGCCGGTCTTTTAATGGACAGCTTTTTGTTTTATCATTTACGTATTAAGCATATTTACTGCACATGCGCAAGAGGCACCTGAGCCGCTTTCTGCAACCATGGTTTCCAGCAACTGGCATTTGGGAGCCTTGCTGTCTCTGAATGTGGAGGTATAGCACAGTCCTAATGTCCAGTAGCCATCAATGGCTCCCAACTCCCTCCCTGGATTTGTCCCACCCTCTTTTAAAGCCATCTACCGGTAAGTTGGTGGCCTCCTGTGGCAGGGAGTTCCACAGATAAACTCTGTGCTGCGTAAAGAAGTGCCGTCCTGAATCATCCAACATTTTGCTTTTAGAGCAGAAGCAGTACTTCAGTGTTTATGTGTGACAGAGAAATTATGACCCCCCTCTTAAAGGTAAAGGGACCCCTGACCATTAGGTCCAGTCGCGGACGACTCTGGGGTTGCGGCGCTCATCTCGCTTTATTGGCCGAGGGAGCCGGCATACAGCTTCAGGGTCATGTGGCCAGCATGACTAAGCCGCTTCTGGCAAACCAGAGCAGCGCACGAAAACGCCGTTTACCTTCCCGCCAGAGCGGTACCTATTTATCTACTTGCACTTTGATGTGCTTTCAAACTGCTAGGTGGGCAGGGACCCAGCAACGGGGGCTCACCCCATCACGGGGATTTGAACCGCCGACCTTCTGATCAGCAAGTCCTAGGCTCTGTGGTTTAACCCACAGCGCCACCCGTGTCCCTGCTCGACCCCCCTCTTAAAAATCCCTAAATTTATTTCAATGCCCAGGTTTTTACTATCCTGCTCTCTCCCTTGATTTCTCTTCTCAGCTGCCATGGTGTAGACACAGTTCTTCCCCCTCCATGCTGCCCCCCCCCAGTTTCTTCAACTGGCCGAGAATGGGTGGTCCAGTTGGAAATGGCACTGTGACTGTGATGTTGCTGCACTGCTATCCCGCCAGATAGGGCTGTGGTGGATCGAGCCCAGTGAGGGCAAGTGAAGATAATTAAGGGCGATGGCTTCTGAATGGCCCTCCCTCTGAAAGCAGAAACACCTGCAGCCCAAGTGAAACGCGGGGAGCTCTCTACATTCAGGTGCTGAAAGAGGAGCAAACTCTCCCCCTGGGGGGAAACATGCTCCCTGCCTAGAAGCGTGGAGTTGCAGAATGGGAAGGGTCACCCAGGTGTCATCTAGTCCAACCCCAGCAATATGGGAATGACAGCTAAAATTAGCCCTGACTCAAGCCTGTATGAACCAATCTCAGCTGTGCAATCCATGATCCACACTTTGAACATTTCATTGAAACAGATGTGAGCTACACAAGAGACAAACTGGCAAATTAAGCAAACAGGTTAGTGCAGGGGTAGGCAGACTAAGGCCTGGGGGCCGGATGTGGCCCAATCGCCTTCTCAATCCAGCCCACGGACGGTCCAGGAATCAGCATGTTTTTATATGAGTAGAACGTGTCCTTTTATTTAAAATGCATCTCTGGGTTATTTGTGGGGCATAGGAATCCGTTCATTATTTTCCTTCAAAATATAGTCTGGCCCCCCACAAGGTCTGAGGGACAGTGGACCCTGCTGAAAAAGTTTGCTGACCCCTGGGTTAGTGCAAAAGCGGACAGGTTTTGCCAAAGCAAAATCCCCTTGCTCGAGGAGCTCCCATTCATTTCAATGGACGAATGTCTCCCATTCATTTGGGGGGATACCAGCCTCATGGACTGTGTCCAAACCAGGGCGGCATAGTGGTTAGAGTGTCAATTTAGGACTTGGGAGACCAGGATTCGATTCCCTGCGCAATCATGAAGTTTGCTGGGTGACCTGGGGGGGGCGGGCACTGCCTAACCTACCTCGCAGGGTTGTTGTGGGGATTAAAGGGGGGAGAGAACCATGCACCCCCCCCTTGAGCTCCTTGGAGGAAAAGCTGGGAAATATAAATGCAATAAACAAACAAACAAACCAAAACTCTGCTACCATCAAAACACATGCTCCTGGCTTACATCATTTGAAGAGCAAATTTAAACTTGTTGTTGGACTCAATGGCCCTTGTGGTCTCTTCCAACTCTATGATTCTATGATTCATATTCACCACAGTTCCTAGCAACAGATCCCCATCTCTGTCCAGAAACATCCAGCAGAGAAGGGCAGTCGGTTTATGACTTATTCACCTTGCCAAAGAACCCCAGTGGCCAAGATGGGATGCCCTGCAGGAGAACATCTCAGGAATCCCAGGGAAGGTCCATTTTGTCCAAACATGCCTAAGAACCTCAGAGGAGACCCACAGCTGGATCCGGCCCACAGCCCATCTGGGACGCTTCCCATTCCCACAGTGGCCGGCCAGATGTCCAGCATATGTCCGGCTGGCCCAACAGACGCCTCTTCTGGGAAGCCTCTGAGCACAACCTGATCACTAGAACATCGTCCCACTTGGCACTTCCAGCAGCTGTGGCTCAGAGGAACAGCTAGCATGCTCTCCGACATTTCTCCAATGAAAATAGGGATGTCCTATTCCATTATTATTATTATTATTATTATTATTATTATTATTATTATTATTATCCCACCTTTCTGACTGGGTGGCCCAGGCACTCTGGGCGGATTCCAGCATATATAAAAACATAATAAAACATTAAACATTAAACTTCGCTATGCAGGACTGCCTTCAGAAGTCTTCTAAAGGTTGTATAGTTACTGATCTCCTTGGCTCATGGGTCACAGAACTCCAAACCCTCCAATATTTATCCAATGAAAATAGGGACATCCTAAGGAAAGCAGGACACTCCAGAATCAAATCAGAAACCAGGACAGCGTGTGTAAATTCGGGACTGTCCCTGAAAAACAGGGACACTTGAAGGGTCTGAACTAGCAATATTTTGCTTTTAGCAAAGTATTGAATATTGAGTATCGATGTTGAAAAATAGGGGTGGGTATGACTCTGTGTTTTCCTTCCCTCAACTAATTTTGCCACTGGAGAGGAGCTGAGAATTTGATGGGAACAAGCTGGGACCCTTCAGCTGTCTTGGCCTTCCATCCATCCCAGCCAGCAAGGCCACGATCCCCTCAGCCCCAGGAGCCAGGCTGCCTGGTGCTGATGGGAGTTGTAGTCCAAAACCTCTGGAAGGCACCGAGTCACGGGGTGATGGGGGAGGCTGATCCGGAAAGCTCTCTCCTGCGAAGGCGCAGAGAAGTGACAGCGATTCTGCCTGAGGCTACTTGCCTCTGAGCTTTACAGAAGCATGACAAGTAAGCAAGTGAAGTTAACTGCTTTGAGAACTTATTTTTGGATCTTCACAGCTGTGGATTCATCATCATTCTGGTTGGGCAGCTGGTAATATTAAGGTAGGTAAAGGTAAAGGACCTCTGAATGGTTAAGTCCAAGCAAAGGCGACTATGAGGTGTGGTGCTCATCTCGCTTTCAGGCCGAGGGAGCCGGCGTTTGTCCACAGACAGCTTTCCAGGTTATGTAGCCAGCAGGACTAAACCGCTTCTGGCACTCGGAGGACCATGATGAGTGCCAGAGCGCACAGGAATGCTGTTTACCTTCCTGCTGGAGTGGTACCTATTTATCTACTTGCACTGGCGTGCTTTTGAACTCCTAGGTAGGCAGGAGCTAGGACAGAGTGACGGGAGCTCACCCCATCGCAGGGATTCGAACCGCCAACCGTCTGATTGGCAAGCCCAAGAGGCTCAGTGGTTTAGAGTTTAGACACAGCACCACCAGTGTCCCTAGCTGGTCATATTAAGGTCCTGTACAGCAGAACAACTCAACAGTGGATTATGGATTGTTAGAGAATGTTGCATGCTAGTCACTTTGGGATGATCAATGCACAATATAAAAATATTGTTATAACAGGGAAATCTCTCTCCCCCCCAATTTTTTTTTTTAATCTACTGCAATTGCAATCAAGCAAAGTGTTAGCCGGAATCCTCTAAAATAAATCTTCCTTTATAACTGCACCCAACACCAGCAGGCCACCTTTAGCCCAATCCAGAGATTAGAAGAGTCTGCTGCTGCTGCACACCTCAAGTGTTGTTTATGGGATGCAGTGGGTGCATTTAGGCTTGCTCTGTTCCTCATTCATCTGTGATGAGGTTGCTGAATATGATTCCCCTCCCATCATCTCATGGAGCAGATTAACACAAACAACAGCAGCAGCAGCAGCACCCCAATTTATTACAGCAGAACCACCTGGTTCTGAAACGTATTGGCTGAGTTAAAGGCGCCATCCACCCGTATCTAGTCACCATCAATTCATCAACGAGAATTATACAGGTCCTTAATAACTGATATTTAGAAAGGTGATGCGAGCTTTATTTTGTTGTTTTATTGTTGTTTTAACTTTCTGAAAGTCTTAAATAATTATTAATTCTTCTTACTGATAATTTTATAGTTTTATCCTTTTTTGTAAACCACTTTGAGGTTTGTTTGTTTGTTTGTTTGTTTGTTTGTTTTTCAAAAACACAATCAAGTAGCTTTTATGGAATAGATATGATATGAAATAAGCCTCCTTAGAGCTGGGCATTCCGTGCGCTCGGCTTTAGCTATAGTTTTCTTTTTAAGAAGGGTTTTCTCCTCCGTTCTGCAGTCTGACCTACTAAAATGGCCCATCCAGGACAAATCCGAGCACACCAGTCTGGATCTAGTCATTGCACAAAAATGAGGCGGCTCCTCATGACTCCTTGTGCCAGAATGTGCTGTCTTCTGACCCGTGTCCAAATGCACATTCCATGGAAAGAGATGCAGTACAGCGGACCCTTATGGGGACAGAGGTGTGATAGGTTTCATACGGATAAAACAAAGGTTAGTAACCAACAGCGACTACTTGCGTGTTTTCATCAGAGGATGGAGTTATAATTGGGTTTAAATGCTAGCAGTAGTTTCTGCAAATAAGGCATTACGTATGCCAAGTTATAAATTATGTGCTATACCACCATAATTGCAACTGAATATCCAATAGGAATTTTAAAGGTTTTTTAAAACTAATTTTAAAGCCCAGGGGACCTTTTTAAAAAACAAAACAAAACCTGTTTTCAATTGCCACTATTGCATTTTGAAAACTTTAGATTATACTCTCTAGAGGCTGCTATCATCAGAATGTCGGGACCTGACTGAAACATGTCGCTGGTGTTCTGGTGTCCTAAGACGGCAACTCTACCCCACTTCCATGCAAATTTCTTTATGTAAGGAATAACAAAATGAATCCAAAGTTCTCGGTCAAAAGAAAAAGGCGTGGGGGGGGGGCAGAGGGCGAGAGAAAGAAAAGATTTGGAAGCGAAACTGCTGATTCCAGATTGAAAAGTCCTAGACGAGGCTGGCATCTCCCAGCGGGAGAATGATTTCGAAGAGATGGAAACTTTCAACTTACCCAAACCCGGCTTGAAGACAGTTGCAAGCCGCCTTGTCCGACAGATTCCTCCAAGTCCTCTTCTACATGCTCAGCCTCCAGCAGAGATACCTCAAGGAGGACCTTTTATAGGATAAATGGAGGTTCGATGTCAAGTCCAAAGAGAATTCAGAGGCCTTCAAGAGGCATGACAATGGACAGCAAGCCCTGCTTGCGCTCGCCCCCACCGGCTGTGGCTCCCAGTGAATTTACACATTGCAGATTACAGACATTACTTTTTCCACTGCTCCCCCCCCCCACACACACCACTTTTTTTTTTTTTTTAGATGTTCAATTGAGCATCTCAAATATCTCACCCCCTTTTCTCCTTCCCCATCCATAACAGTTTTTGAAAAGAATCGGAAACCGGTGTGTTTTTGCAAAGAGTTTATCAAATTACCTTTGGTGACAAAGAGCTAGAGTGCATTTTCTTGAAGGCTCGACAATTGGGGATCCATCAAGGAAAGGGAAAGAATGGCAGAAAACCAGGGGCTTTTGTCAAGCGTAGAGAGAGCAATCTCCCCCCCCCACCCGCCCCGTGCGCCGAAAAGCTCTTTTAGGAGCGCTCAGTTTATTTTTGCTTTGGAGAAGGCCTGTTTTTATTTACCTCTCTCTCTCTGCCTTTTGAAGTTTGAGCAGCAGATGAGGCCAGGTTGGATATGGGGACGTCGAGAGGGTGCGGGCGGGTTCTGTGGCTGTTTTTTTTAATTAAAAAGAGAAAGAGAGCAAAATCTGACAATCTCGCTCAGAACAAGATGTCAGTGTCTAAAGAAGCTCTTTAGAAATGAGAGGCTTTTGGGGATAATGACCCCGATCTTTCCAAGATTGCATGGGAACAGGTGAGCCTCTTCCTTTTCCTTTTCCCCTCTTTGTTTCAGAGGGATACTAAAGAGAGAAAGGAGCCAGATCATCCTGATATTCTCCTTTGTGCCGGCATTGTGGTTTTGCTTGAGAAAATTGCTTCTTGGTCAGCGTCCAGACTTTATTAGAGGCAACGGCTGGGGAACACAAAGAACCTCCGCCTCCTCCTGCTTTGCCTTCGTCCCTTGCCTAAAAAGTAGGCCTCATCCCCTTTCCTTTTTAAAGGCTTCAGCGCAACTTCAGGGGTGCTTGGGAGAGGTGGCCGAGGGCAGAGGCTCCTTCCGGGACCAGGGAGCCAGTTCCATGGCAGCACTGACTGCGCACTGTTGTTCTGGTCGCCTCAGCTCAAAACGGAGATGGCAGAGTTGGAAAAAGGCAGCCAAAATGATGGACTCCCTCTGTGAAGATACATTGGGGCTTGTTAGTTAAGAGAAAAGGTGAGGGAGAGGTGACATGAGAGCGGTTTATAAAATTATGCCTGGCGTGGAGGAAGAGAAAATCTTTTCTCCCTCTCTCATGACACCGGAACTCATTGAATGAAGCCAAATGTTGGAAGGCTCAAGGCAGATAAAAGAAAGTCCTTCTTCATGCAGCACAGAGTCAAACTGTGGAACTCCCTCCCACAGGATACAGCAATGGCCACCAACTTGGATTGCTTTAAAAGAGGATTAGGCAAATTCATGGCAGAGGAGAGGGTTGTGGCTACTAGGCAAGATGGCTCTGCCTCCAGAGTTGCAGGCAGCCGTGCTTCCGAATCCCAGTTGCTGGAAGCCACAGGAGGGGAGAGGGCTCCCCTTGGGGGGCATCTGAGTGGCCCCTGTGAGACCAGCATGCTGGACAGGATGGGCTAAGGGCCTGATTCGGCAGGCTCTTCTTGTGTTCTTACACGGGAGCATCTTGACATGCAAAGGAAGGCTGCCCAGTGTTGAGAGCCAGTGTGGCATAATGGCTAAGAGCAGTGGACTCGTAATCTGGGGAACCAGGTTCGCTTCCCCGCTCCTCCAGATGCAGCTGCTGGGTGACCTTGGGCCAGTCACACTTCTCTGAAGTCTCTCAGCCCCACTCATCTCACAGAGTGTTTGTTGTGGAAGGGAAAGGAGATTGTTAGCCGCTTTGAGACTACTTAGGGTAGTGATAAAGCAGGATATCAAATCCAAACTCTTCTTCTTCTTCCATGGCTGACTGCCATTGTGACCATCTCCTCTCTGTCCCCACAGAGGTTCACCAGTAGTGGGGGAGACCTCCTGGCTGCCCCATAGTGATTGCTCACATGGCTTATGCAGCTGGGCGAAACCCAACCCAAACTGGACCCAGCAGCCCACTGACCTGACCACCCTCTCAATCAGCTGGTGCTAGACAGATACCTGTGGGGTCGTTCCCAAGGTCTTTGCCCAGCAATGGTCACCCAAGGCCGTCTGCCTCAGCCACTGTGGCTCAGGGGTCACTCATCCTGGCCTTTTCCACTCCTGCACAGTGTTAACGGGAAGTTAATCAGTAATATGAAAACATACACAGCAAACATGAATTTCCATGCCCATTTAAGCAGCAGCAATAGATATCCAGTCCCGTGTCCTTCCCTCTTCTTCAAAACCCCATGCAAAGAGCTGATAAAAACTCCCAACACCTCAGAGCAGAGGTCATGCCAAAAGTGTTGTGGGGTCAGCACCAAGGGTCCCGCTGCCACAGATCTCACAGAGTGTGTTTGCCACTAACAGGGCACCCCCCTCCCCAGGTCTTGGCCCTTGGGAAGATCCATAGGGGACCTCCTCACCACCACCTCCTGGCACTTTTAAAAATTGCCAGGCCATCTATCTCCTATTTATGACCCTCCCTCTCCAAAGCACTGCTCACAAAGGCATAAATAATTCTGCTAATTATTACTGTGTGTAAGGAATGCGTTTTTGTTGGGAAACGAATTGTTTGCATGACTCGGGTCAAATAATAAAGCTTTGCTCCGTGTGAATAAGCCAGCCAATCTCCCCCAGCCCAGGAAGGTATGCGTGTGCATATCGAGGGAATTCTCTTATTGTAGAAAGCGGAATGCCAGGGGTGGGTAAGGGGTTTGCGAGAGTGAGAAAGTCTTTCCCGGAACAGAGAGGAGCAAAGAGGCTCAGGGGCACAGAGGCAGCCAAGAAGAGACAGGAGAACTGGAGAGATAGAGGAGGCAGGTAAGTTGACAGAGCGTAAGGAAATGGACCCGGTGGTATGAAGAGCGCCCCACTGCTGGGGGCTTGTGCAGGAGAGGGTGCTGCTACCACATTTCAAACGATGGAACCCCACATCCTTGTCAAAGCTGCCCACCACCTAATGCATGACGCCCCAGTATTTGCAGAAGGAGCACAATTTAGGATGGGGCCACCAGAAGAGGGGCCTCCTCCATTTCCAAAGTGGGGGTGTGGGCTGTTCCCCAAAGCTTGGCCTGAACAGACTAAGGTTGTTTTGTGGCACCTGGCACTGGGGCAAGTGAGGGGCACAAAACATCGCTTGCTCCAGGGCTGGTGACAGACAGGCCAACCTGGGCTAAGGGCACCGCAGCAAACATTGCTTAAACTCAGCAGCAATTTCTGGCATTTCCCGAAAGAAATCAATTCAGCAGAAAACAACATTTTGCTCAGGGTTTTCCTCGCAGGCTGTAAAGTGCAGAAGTGCATTGCAGTCACCTTTTTGGTTAACTGAGAACCTTCTGTAGGGACCGAAGTGGAAAATGCACAGAGAGCAACTTGGTTTTCTCACTGGGATGGTGGAGGATAAAACAGCAAGAACCATGTGCTGTTATTTATAATATGTTGTTCTTTTGTCTGACTTCAGAATATGTGCGCTGTTTCAGCTTTTCAGCTTTGCTGTGGCATTTCTGGCTTCAAATTTATTTCTTCATTAAAAGAAAGAAAAACCCTTTTAAGTACCCCCCCCCCATAAAACATAAAGGCAATTGTACGATTACCTTCATGCAAAAAAAGGGTCCTCTTTCTTGTCCTTTCTGATCAGGCCATGTGGATGTTCGTAGCATCAAAGCAAAACTCCTTTCTGTTTGACTCCCTTTTACCTAAACACTGAGCTGCTTAGGTCATTTAATCATCCCGTTTTCCTCTTATACAAATACATGCAATTGTTAATTATTTGCATATAAGCAAATTCATACTAAAGTTGCCGGGAAATATCTCCAGCTTCTTCAGATCCAATGTATCTTTTAATTGCACTTCTGAAGTTTCATTGTTTCGGTTCTTCATCACTTATTTTTTTAGAGAGCTCATTAACAATTAAAACTTTCTGGTTGCTATTATTATTTTTAAACAAAGTAAAATAAATTTGTGAAAGTGATGCGCTTTTGACAAAAAAAAAAGTTTCTCTGTGGGGAGAGGGGAATGTTCTTATTACCAATTTCGTTGGTACCTCCCCCTCCCCCCCCCATTAATACAAAGTCATTGGGATACCTCAAATAACAGGATCCCACACAGAGGAGACCCAGACCCAACCCCTTTGCACATTTCAGAGGGCTGTTTGGAATTTTCTGTTCCCCCTTCTCCTCTCCCTCTTTTAAGGATTTTTGCATCACTGCAAGAATACAGCCTCCATTATTCTGCACAAGAGGCGGTCTTTGATGAAATTAAAAAGCTATAACGAGAAACATCTTATGCAGCTAATGAGGGAAAATAACTCAGCTGAATTTCCCTGTGCGTTCCAAATGCCAGCGTAACCCGAGACCAGAACAGCCAGTGAGTTAGGGGGAAACATATCCTCATTACATATATATTTTAGATAGATGGAGGTTCACTAATGCTGCTCTTAGGAAAAAAAGGAAAGAAATCCAGATTGATTAACATTTCTTTTGCTTTCGCAGACGCTGGGTGACTGAGCACTCTGAGGAGTTTTAAAATTTGCTCCTTGAATAGCTCCAAGTCCTGCTAAGTGGAAATGAATATTGCAGGGCAATTCAGTTAACAGATCCTGAGGTCAAGGAGGGGGCCGGACTCTTTAGACTGCCCACCTGAAAGGGGAAAAAGCCAGACCCATAGAGCTTCCTTTGTTAATTCATTTGACACTTGAACCATATCCTGGAGGAAAAAGCACCTTGTCTGATTACAAAACAAGAAGGCAAGTCAGGCATTGATCAGTCTCTGCTCCCGCCCACAGACTTCTCTGGTGGGAAACTGAGGCAAGTTTGAAATATCTGGGCCAAATCCTGCTAAGTCTGTAAGACAAGCATAGAAACTTTTCACAGTGGCCATACTAACTAATTAAACTCAAGTCCCATTTTTAAAATTTTCTTTTTTTCTTTTTTAGTTCACACACCACCTTAAAAAAAAACAATTTTTTTTGGAAGAAGCTGCGATAGACCAAAAGATCTGTGGTCTTCCATCGGCGTAGTTGCAAATGATGAAGGCTCGATATGCAAAATGTCCCTTTTCCTGTATATTTTACAGTCCGGTCCCCCAGTCTCCCACTGCATTTCAAGTACGTGAGTGGAACTTGCTGTTGACTGTCAAAAAGAAAGGAAAGCCTCAACAGAGAGAGAGAGTTCTGCAGCCATATTTTTTAAATCCCTTGCTCAAAACAGTTGCAGCCTCTTTCCCCGACCCTCATCTTAATCGACACTCAGATATTCCTCTCGTTTAATTCATTCATCATCCTTTGTTTGCAAAGAATCGTGGAAGATTCTCCGCCTGGGACGGAGTTGAGCAGCGTGCAACCCTAGAACACGCAGCAACGCCCGGTCGCATCCAGAAGGGTACTTGGCCTCAAGGAATCATCCACTGTGCATATAGGAAAGGCTACAGCTCCTCTGATTGATATTTCTCCCTCATACAGCTCACACCAGCATCCGGCCAAAGGGTCTACCTGCACAAAATGATCCGTCAAGGGTCTCTGCAGTCCCCTTGCCTTAAAAAAAAATAAAAATAAAACCTGTTTTTTCTAGACAAAAGGAAGGTGGCCAGAGGAAGTCAGTGCAGAGAGAGAGAGTCTTGAAATGGAATTATTCAGCATTTCAGATGGTGAATCTGTGCTTCTTGAATGTGGCAGGTAGAGACGGCAAATAGTTACCCTACTATTTACCAACACCATCAATTCCCTTATCTCATCCAAAATACTATGGCTAGAGGTTTTCCCCCCACTAAATGTGTACAGGTTATCAAATTTTGACCTCTCCTGTGCAACCATTGATCTCTCTCTCTCTCTCTCTCTCTCTTCCCTCCCCCTCCAATTCCCACAATTAATGCAGTTCCACCCACAGCACAGAGATTATTTCCACGGCTGCTGAGACTAAAAGGAGTCAGGCGAGGAACAGAAATAAACCCTACAAACAGAAACAGAAGCAGCATCAGAAAGAAAGAAAGAAAGAAAGAAAGAAAGAAAGAAAGAAAGAAACGTCACCATATTTGCACACACGCAATGATTTCCTGACTACCTCTCCTAAAAAAAAAACTTTTAAAACCCCAGAAGTCCTAATGGTCTTTTAAAAAGAAAGAACTAACTATTTAAAACTTTTGCAAATTATTAAAACCCTTAAACACTTTAAAACACTTAGCGAACTATTCCTATCAGTGAAGTTATTGGTATCTGAAGAAGTGGGCATGCACACCAAAGTTTATACCCAGAGCAAACTTAGTTGGTCTCTAAGGTGCTACTGGACAATTTTTTAATAATGAAGTGCAATCAATTTGATGGAGACAAATAAATGGACCCATTGTAAGTGTTTAAATGGAAGTTACACAATTTGGAAGGGATGTTTTGGACTCATGCAGTTCACATATCCCAATTCCATCATTCAGAATTGAGTCTTCTCTTGGCTGCAAATCTGCAACAAGTCAGCCCTGCAAATTTTCTCCATCGGCACTCCTAACGATGGGGTGCAGCAATAAAAAACTTAAGGTAAACGTGCACATCCAAAGCTTTATATTATTTCAAAATTATGCATTGCTAAAATAAGTCCCCAGAGCACACTCACTCTCACATGTGAGGATTTTTTTTAAATTGCTGAAGTTCTATTTTTATGAACACCTCCAAACAATTATTTTTGAGACATTCCAGTGTTGTAATCAACTGCCATTCAAGTACGTTTCCCTGTCAGCAACCAAACATTCCACTGCAAGTAGCTGTTATTTAAAACTTTTATTTCAAAAAACAGCTGCTATGAGAAGTCCAGCCTTTCTTGAACCAGCAGTTTTGCTGGTAAGTGGTCATTTTATAAAACAAAACAAAAAAAAACAAAAACAAAAAAACCCAACTCCTTTAAACCGAAAAGCTAATTTCATTCTGGCACCTAAATTAACAAATGAACAACAAACTTTGTATTTCAAATATTGGTGAGACCCTTTAAAATTCCTGCAGGGAAGACTTCTAAAAATATCTGCATTGATCTAAAAATTTCCAGATTTTGTGAACATCAAATTCAACATTTTATGTCAAAAAAGGCAAACATTTTATGTTTTCCTTTCCTTCTTCTGAAGGCTTTTATTATATAAAAGATAGAGACTGTGTTATTCTACACCAGGCACGCAACAATATTTGTTGTTGTTGTTGTTGTTGGCATTTTCAGCACTCGGGCAATTGTTTTAATTGATTGTTAGCTGCAGAAAGCTTTTAGGATGGGTGGGGTTACAGATCCTTTTTAAAAGAAAAGTCAAATGTGACCAAACATTATCAGGAAAAGGAGCACTATAAGCAAGGAATTCATCAGTTGCTCCATTGCAGCAGCAACACACACACACAGAGACACACACACACACACACACACACACACCCCAAATAACAAGAAAATCATGAATTGCCCTGAAGTTCAAGCGGGAAGTTCAAGAGAAGAGAAGCAATGTGTCCAAATTGCTGACTTTAATCATTTGTGAGTTTACAGATATTTTAATGTTTAGGGTTTTTTTATTTTAAAAAATATACTGGGTTATTGGGAGGGGGAGCTGCTGCCCACTCCAAACCCTCTGAATGCCTTAATTCAAAATTTGCTGCCTTCCTGTTGGAGTTACTGCCTTGGGGGGCTGAATTGATTGCCTTTGATTAAATGCTTCCTATCCGACGAGGTCCCTTTTGCAAGCCATAAATGCTTTAGGGGTGGGCAAGGGCAGCAGACCCCCGAGAGAATCTTCCATTTCTTTTGATTTAACTTTAAACTGGGGGGGGGCAGGGAGAGTGTTCAATTCTGTCCCATCTAGAGAATTTAATCCTTTTTGATATTGTGGCGGTACATTCCATTTATTAAAAAATATTCTCTGGGCAACACACAAGGGTAATGTCATCACAAGATTAGGAGGGCAACACAATGATTCAGCAGTTCAAATTCAAAGCAAAACGTTGTTCAGTTTGTAGAAACTAAGATGATGTTAAATAATGATAAAATAGTCTTAAAGATGTCAAAGGCCTTAATTTTAAAAAAATTGCCTGGTGCCAAGGAGAGAGTAAAGCAGGTGCCAGGGAGCAGAGTGGAAACTGGGGAGCAGGATCACTCCATCGCCTCAGCTGAGATTTCCATTCCAAGTCCTGTGTCACTCAAAGAATTGCCAAAGTTTGTTTTCCTCTTCCCTCCAGATCTTTTTCCTTTCCTGCCTTATCTTTTTGACTGCAAGCATGTGGGCAGAGGCTGTCTTGTTGCTAATTGATCTTACGGAAGCCGCTCTGGGAATCTGTTTGGCTGAAAAGTGGGGAGGCAGCAGAGAGTAGTGTTCTTTAAATAAATCAAAATAAATAAATAAATCAAAAATTTGCTGCTTTTTAGGTCCTGGCCAGTTATATTCCACCCAAAAGGAGGAGGAAGATGGCATATTTTCGCAAAGACATTTGCATGCACGGGCTGATCTATATGGATAGGTGCAAAATTAGACAGGGCAACTGTAAATTAAATGAAAACCCAAATATATCTCACAATAGCTTGGAAGAGGAAGCTGCGTGTTCCTGCTCAACACACCTGTGGACCAGTTGAGAACAGCGTGTCCCGTTCCAAAACTTCTCCCTTTCCTGGGCTCATTTTACTCTCAGGCAGACTTGGACTGGACAGATAAGAGGACTGTAGAGGAGGACACACCCTTCTAGAAATTTTGGCTGAGAGGTGGTGGGGCTTCACGCTGCCCCCCCCCCCGGGAGTACAGGTGTCTGGCCCTTCGTGGCTCACCTGTGGCGCTCTTGGTGCTTCTGCCCTACAGCATCTCTCCTTCCAACACCGCCCCCCCCCCTACAAGTCTGAATCCCGGCCAGTGCTCTTCTGCTGGAGGGGGGGGGGGGAGCCTTGGGCAAGCCCAGGCAGGTGAGTGAGAGGGTGGGCCTGGAAGCTGTTGCAAAGGAATGCACTGCACCCGGTGGGGGTCCCTGGGGGGGGTGCTGTGCTTGCGCCGGTTTGGGGGTTCTTTCGCAGTCCTCGTTTTCCACCTCCCTTGGCTAGAAGCTCCTCATTAAACGCTGCCACCGCTTCCTGAGCCCCCCCCCCCTTCCACCACACCAATGCACAAAGGCCCACCACCCACCCAAGGGAATCCGTCTGGATTTGATTTCTTGGCCTCTTGCTGCTTTTATTTTTATTTAAATCGCTTCCATGGGCACCTTCCCTTTTCTAGGACAGGGTGAGATTCCTTCAGTGCCTTTGTTCTCCATCATTCCGACCCCCTGATTTATTGAACTATTGTTTCCCTTTAATTTTCCTTTCAGCTCTTTTGCAACATGGAGTGGTTTTGCTAATTGGTTCCAATTCACCCCGGCTCTGCAAAGGGTCAGAGAGCGACCTAATTTGATCCAGGGCTCAGGCCCAGAACTGGTCTGCGTTGCCACCGCTTGGCCTGGAATGTGCGAACTGACAGGAAAGTGTTGCTTCAGGTCATGTGCAGAGTGCGTTTCCTTTGCAAAGGAGTGGGCACTGCCCCATATTGAGATAAAATGGGCAGCCTCTAGGACAGGAGCGCAAGTCAGCACCAATGCTTGCTTTTCCTAAATTCAGTCTCAGAGGTTCTCCTGCCTGGCCTTTTTTTTTTTTTTTTTTTTTTTTTGCTATTTAACTCTGGTTTAAGGTCTGTTTCAGAATCCAGTTTCTGTCCCAGGGCTCAGCTCCAGAATGTGGGGTGCTCAAATAAGGAAAGGTCCCTCACTGCAAGTCACTTTCCAGATAATGAGTTTAGGGACTGCAGAGAATGCGGCAGCTAGACTGGTGACTGGGAGCGGCCGCCGAGACCACATAACACCAGTCCTGAAATACCTACATTGGTTCCCAGGACGTTTCCGAGCACAATTCAAAGTGCTGGTGTTGACCTTGAAAGCCCTAAATGGCCTCAAAGGCCCAGTATACCTGAAGGAGCGTCTCCACCCCCATTGTTCTGCCCGAACACTGAGGTCCAGCTCTGAGGGCCTTCTGGCGGTTGCCTCACTGCGAGAAGCCAAGTTACAGGAAACCAGGCAGAGAGCCTTCTCGGTGGTGGCACCTGCCCTGTGGAACGCCCTCCCACCAGATGTGAAAGAGAACAACAACTACCAGACTTTTAGAAGACATCTGAAGGCAGCCCTGTTTAGGGAAGCTTTTAATGTTTAATAGGTTAATGTAGCTTAATGTTCTGTTGGAAGCCGCCCAAATCCAGCCGGATGGGTGGGGTATAAATAATAAATTATTATTATTATTATTATTATTATTATTATTATTATTATTATTATTATTACTGTTCCTCACCAGGCTTGTTTTTCCAGGTCCTTGGCCATCTTGGTTGCCCTCTTGTGCTCTCTACTGTTTTGTTGCTGCTGCTGCGGCGGCTTGAGCCTGGTTTGGAGAGGGGCCTTCCTTGATGGCTTTTTGATACACAGGCGGCAAGGAGGCAGGCAGGAGCCCCTTTGGGAGACGGATGGTGCTCAAACAGCCCCTTCTCCCTTACAGCCAGTCTTAACAGGAGCCCAGCATTCATCTGCATTTGCAAAGGCCTCTTGGGAGTGATGGATGGCGGAAGGCAGGCTGGCAGTCCATCTCCACAACAAGCCGGGCTCTCTTACATCTCCCCCTCCTGGCGGCATCCTCCTCCGCGGGCATTGTGCTCCCGGCCTTTCACCCCTCAGCCCATCAATAAGAACGGGGAGGATCTGAGGAAGGAGAGCGACACGGACCATCCGTCTTCATTAGGGCCTTTTCGGCTGCTCCCGCGTCCGAGTTTGGCTGGGAATGGGGAGGACAAGGAGGGCGAGCTGGGCGGCTCTTTTGGCTCTGCCAACCGGGCTGTCAAAATGCACCGGAAGAGTCAGTCACCTGCTTTGCATGATGATGATGATAAATTATTTATAAGGGACGCGGGTGGCGCTGTGGGTTAAACCACAGAGCCTAGGACTTGCCGATCGGAAGGTCGGCAGTTCGAATCCCCACGACGGGGTGAGCTCCCCTTGCTCGGTCCCTGCTCCCAGTTCGAGAGCACATCAAAGTGCAAGTAGATAAATAGGTACTGCTCCGGCAGGAAGGTGAACGGCGTTTCCGTGCGCTGCTCTGGTTCGCCAGAAGCGGCTTAGTCCTGCTGGCCACATGACCTGGAAACTGTCGGCGGACAAATGCCAGCCCCCTCGGCCTATAGAGCGAGATAAGCACGCAACCCCAGAGTCGGTCACGACTGGACCTAATGGCCAGGGGTCCCTTTACCTTTTAAGGTGCTACTGGAAGGAATTGTTTATTTTGTTTCCCCAGTCAGAGGCACTGATGCTTCTAAGGCCATCTGCTGGAAACCTCAGGAGGGGAGAGGACTCTTGGGGCCGGATCCTGCTTGCGGCTTCCCCACAGATTCCTATAGGCTTCCCATTGAGGCACCTGGGCGGTCATTGAGAGAACAGGAGGCTGGATGGGCCGTTGGTCTGATCCTGTTTCATTATTATATATCCTGACATGTGTTTCAACAAGTTTGCAAGGGGGCAAGGAGGTCACATTGTGTGGCTGGATGCATTGCTTAAGAACATAAGAAGAGCCTGCAGGATGAGGCCAAAGGGGACCCATCCAGTCCGGCAGCCTGTTCTCGCACTAGCCAGCCAGAGGTTTGTGGGGAACCAAGAGTAAGCAGCAGTGGCGTAGCGTGGGTTGTCAGCACCCGGGGCAAGGCAAGTAATTTGCGCCCCCTAACCCGTGGATTTGCGCCCCCTAACCCCCAGATGTTGCGCCCGGTGCGGCCGGCCCCCCCTGCACCCCCCACGCTACGCCACTGGTAAGCAGGATCCAAGCACAAGAGCAACACTCTCCTCTCCGGCAGTTCTCAGTAATGGCGTTTGGGAGCCTTGCAGGACAGAGACAGCTTTTCCAGGGCCTTGCAAGGAGAAGGAACCACTTTGCAGGAAGGAGTAGCCTTGGGAGATTTCCCAGCAACAACACCCCCCCCCCGAGCTAATAAGTGTTTCCTGGCACCCAAGAGATCCATCCTTTGTTACTTTCCTTCCTTGTTTGCCAGAAAGCCTTATCTGCGAGAGCCCAGCCTTTGATCTTAAACATGACTTTAAGAAAAGCACGGAGGGCGGGAAAACCAGAAGTTAAGAGGCAGGATGGATTGAGCTAAGGTGCAAAGGTCCATGGATGTCACTCAGGGCTTTTTCTAAGTGGGTCACTAGCCAATCCAGGCATCAGAATGAGCAGGGTTGACCCATAGCAGGCGTGGAGAACTTTTGGCAAAAGTCCCCTCTACCTGCCTTGTTCTATTTGCAAGCCCCCACAATCAGCTGCTCAGGGTAACTTCCCAAGGGCGAAGCTTAAAGGTAAAGGGAGCCCTGACCATTAGGTCCAGTCGTGGCCGACTCTGGGGTTGTTGCGCTCATCTCGGTTTACTGGCCGAGGGAGCCGGCGTACAGCTTCCGGGTCATGTGGCCAGCATGACTAAGCCACTTCTGGCGAACCAGAGCAGCGCACAGAAACGCTGTTTACCTTCCCTCCGGAGCGGTACCTATTTATCTACTAGCACTTTGACGTGCTTTCAAACTGCTAGGTTGGCAGGAGCAGGGACCGAGCAACGGGAGCTCACTCCGTCGTGGGGATTCGAACCCCTGACCTTCTAATCGGCAAGTCCTGGGCTCTGTGGTTTAACCCACAGCGCCACCTGCATCCCTTTGCAAAGCCTGGCGGTCAGCTGAGGGACAGGACTTCTGTGCACAAAAGGGGTCACCTGGTGTCACTTGCCAGACACAGCCTGTTCCCCAGGCCATCAAACTATCCAGCAACACTTAAACGCAGTAGCCAATAAATCCCGAGTTCTAGGATATGGTAAGAGTACAGTGGTACCTCAGGTTACAGACGCTTCAGGTTACAAACTCTGCTAACCAGGAAGTGGTTGCTCCAGGTTAAGAACTTTGCCCCAGGATAAGAACGGAAATAGCGCGCCAGCAGCACAGTGGCAGTGGGAGGCCCCATTAGCGAAAGCACGCATCAGGTTAAGAACCGTTTCAGGTTAAGAACGGACCTCTGGAACGAATTAAGTTCTTAACCCGAGGTACCACTGTATATTTATTTATTTGTTTCGTTTATTTCATAAAACATATACACCGCTTGATTGTAAGAAAAACCTCAAAGTGGTTTACAAAAAGATAAAGCAATTAAATAATAAGCAAAAATTTACAACAATAGATGAAAACATACAAAAAGTTAAAATACTAAAGAAAAGGTTAAATTCCAAGAACCTGCATAGACTGGTCTTAACAAGAACTTTTTTAGCAGGTGCCAAAAAGAGGACAAAGGTGCTTGCTTGATATCGAAGAGGCAAGGAGTTCGAAAGTGCAGGTGCCGCCACACTGAGCAGCCAAGTTTCTACAAAAGCAGAACACGTATTCTGATGCACCTGAAGTCACCCCAATTCTGCTGGTGGAAGAGGTCGGTTGGGTGAATGTCAGGTAAAGTGATCTCGTAGGTAAACTGGTCCCAAGTTGTCAAGGGCTTTCTATACTAGTAGTAACTGAGAGTTTATTAGCACATACTGTGTGGAAATCCAGAAATGTTAAACTCGGGGACTCCCCACCCCGTCCCAGAACTCAGCTGACGCATGGAAAGGAGGAGGAAGAGGTTCAGGTGTTATGACCAGGATCTCAATTTAATCACCTGATAACGTTTAAGGATTTGGGAAACTGGAACGCTGTGAAGGTATCAGGACGGCAGGCAAGGCTGGGTCATTGATGATTCTAAACCAAGGTGGTTTTATGTCGTCCCCAAAGGGCTTGTTCTGCTCCCCGACCCACAATCTGGCCTTGCTATGAGGGCAGAGGTCTGTGGAACTGTGGGCAGAGGTTGTCTGAGAATAATTCTGGGGTATGTTGTCCTCTGTCAGCCAGCAATAGACAACTGTTCTCTCCTCGCCACATAAGGATACCAGAGCATTATTGAAAGTATTCATTCATGGGTTGCAACTTTTGCCCTGGAATCAGTAACTCTTTGCAGTACCGGTAATCCCTGTGCAAAACACATCCTAAATAGGTGCAAGTCATATAAGCATCAGGGTGTTTTATACATTGCTTGGCAATAATTTCAAAGTGGGCTAAGATAATTCCCTTAAATAACTTGTTGACATTTTGAATCACATACATCAAACGAGGTTAATTCTGAAGGCAGAGGGCCTTCTCAGTAGTGGCGCCCTAACTGTGGAATGGGGTATAAATAATAAAGTTGTTGCTGTTGTTGTTGTTGTTGTTAACTCGCAAAACATTAATACAGTGGTACCTGTACACTTCAGGTTACAGACTTCGCTAACCCAGAAATATTACCTCGGGTTAAGAACTTTGTGCGGCGGCAGCAGGAGGCCCCATTAGCTAAAGTGGTGCTTCAGGTTAAGAACAGTTTCAAGTTAAGAACAGACCTCCAGAACGAATTAAGTTCTTAACCCGAGGTACCACTGTAGAGCTGATGTTTGGAGTATAAAAATGTATTTCATGTGTACAGAAGGCCAACAAATGCAAACTCTCTATTTATTTTGCAATGTGAAAGTTACCATTTGTTGCATGTGAAAAGGGATATTTCATATAGTTGTAAGCTTACACTCTTTTACCAGAGTCAACGGAGAAGCTCAGGCAAGTCTAAGACCCTTCCACCTCTGCAATTCTATGGTTCTACGAGGCTGGCTTAGGTGGCCCCCTTCAGGACTCCCCAACTGCTCTGTGAGTCTTGCTTCAACCTTCCCCTCTACAGGAGAGCAGGATTCTGACTATCTCTGCAGCCTCCAGTGACAAGATATATATGAGCCCCAGCCAGAGAAATCACATCAAGGTGTGCAGCTCAGAGCTCCATTGCTTTCTCCTCAGGTCTGTGGAGCTTCGGAAGCACAGATGAATAATTGGTTTGGGGGCTCTGTGAGCAGCCGAGGCTGCAAGGGAGAAAGGCATATTGCTAACTCCTCCTTTATTTCTCATGGGGAAGCAGCCATCCTTGCAGCAAAGGCCACCAGAAGTTCTGCAAGCCCCTACACGGGGAAGTTAAGACAGGGTTGCCATATTTCAGTCAACTTTTCCAGACGTACGGCAACCCTGAGTTAAGATTCCCCCTGGAAGCGGAAGCAAAGCCCAAACACTCCGGGAAAAGCAGCGGCAGCCCTAATGGAAACAGATGGGGCTGAGTTGTCCCTCCGTGGGGTCATTAACACTTCCCTTTGTCACAGCGACGTTGAGCAATAAGGCCGCCCGGCCCCATCCGTGGCAAGATCCAATAACCTGTCCCGTCGGCAGAGAGACAGATGAGCCCCTAGGAGGGGATGGCGGGATGACAATTTGTCATCCCTGGTGCGGCTTCACCTTGGGCGGAGGAAATGTGATCAGAGCCCAGCGGCCCCTGCCACCGTCCGCTGCGGCCCCCGTGGCACAACGGGGAGAGTGGCGGTGATTTACAGCCCCGTCGTCCTAATTGCCTCCTGCCTGGCAGGGTAATGGATGGCCTCGTCGCGCTGATGGATGGCTCTCGCCGAGCTTCATTCAGTTAGGGGGCCTAATAAGTGTGGCTCCTGGAGGAGCGAAGGGAAGATGGAGAGCGTGTCAGAAAGGAGGGGACCTGTCTAGACCGACCAGGCAGGGCAGGCGAGAAGTTAGGAGGAGGTCCAGAGGTAGACCACAGGACGCAACGGGGAAGCTGCTGGGCTGGGAGATGGGCAACTCTGAAGGCAGGTGCTCAAGAGGGTTTGATGGTTTTAACCCTCAAGTCAAACTGCATGGGGCTCCTCACCTGGCAGGGCTCTCCAGAGCTCACCTTGAGCTCTTGCCGCTGGAGACTGAGACCAGAGCAAGTTTCTGCATGAGAAACAAGTGATCTGCCCCTAAGCCAGGGTCCCACATCTTCCATACATTGGGGTGGAGGAGTGAAGATGGTGGCACACAGCTTCTTGACTACATCTCTTCTTCAGGAACGCCCATCACTCTTTGGAGAAGCTGAAGACGCCTCTTGACACACAGTGAAAACCATGCTCAAGGTGGCTGGCAACATATCAAAAATTGCATAACTACAAGCATAACAATAGTGGTCACAAACATATCAAAAAGGACACAGCTGAATTAAACTTTGCAGTGTTAAATGGTGTGAGGCAGGCAAGCGAACACCAGGGAGAAGGCCTTGTCTGCAGTGGCCCCTGCTCCACGGAGGGAACAGCCGTCAACTAGGTGGCCATTTTGGTGCCAAGTGATGCCCCCTTTTCTCCCCCCACGCCTTCCAAATAACCCAGATGCTCTGGGCCTTGGCTTCTTACACAGAGGATGCCACAAGTTCTGGTTTGTTGCATTTCTGTAGGGTTGTCATTCCCCTGCATTTTAATGGTTTTGTTTCACTTCCTACTCTGTTTGGTTTTTTATTGCAATAAGTTAATGACGGCTACTAGCCATGACGGTCATGTTCCCCCTCTGACTCTGAATACCTGCTGCTGGGAATCGCAGGTGGGCAGAGGGCTGCTGGGCTCATCCCCCACCCCCTCAAAGCAGCTGGCTGGCTACCGCGAGATCAGGAGGCTGGCGTCTTAACCCCTCTGCACAAATCCAACCCACAAATCCAACTCAATGGTGTAACATTGGAAAATGCCAATCACTTCTCCTACCTCGGCAGTTATCTTTCCACAAGGGCCAACACTGATGTCGAAATCCAGCATCGTCTGAGCTCTGCGAGTGCGGCTTTCTCCCAATTGAAGTTCAGAGTGTTTGAGGACCGGGACATTTGCAGGGAAACCAAAATGCTTTTTTACAAAGCTATTGTACTACCAACCTTACTGTATGGACCACTTATAAATGCCATCTCCAACTCCTTGAAAGATTCCATCAGCGGTGTCTCCGAAATTTTTTACACATCACTTGGGAAGACAGGCGAACTAGTATCAGTGTACTGGAAGAAGCAAAGATCACCAGTGTTGAAGCAATGATTCTTCAACATCAACTTCGTTGGACTGGTCATGTTGTGCGGATGCCTGATGATCGTCTTCCAAAGCAACTACAGTACTCTATTCCGAACATAAAAATGGAAAGCGTAATGCTGGTGGTCAACAAAAGAGGTTCAAAGACTCTCTCAAGGCAAATCTAAAAAAAGTATCGACAACTGGGAAACACTGGCCTGCGAGCGCTCCAGTTGGAGAACAGCCCTTCCCAAAGGTGTCCTGGGTGTAGAAAAAACAGAGCTGACACGGGAGTTGGGATGCAAGTGAGATGTGCAGGAACAAGCTGATTGCTAGCTTAGCAGAGGCTCTTTTTATTTGCAAGATATGCAAAACCAGCAAGATACATTCAGGGCTTTGCCCTTTACACTTCTCCAATCCCAAGCCGCCTGGGTGTTGCCTTGTTATCTACGCAACCTGCTTCACCAAGTCATGTTCCCATTACAAGGGGGGGGGGAGAGCAATACCTTTGCAAAGGAGGTAAAGGTCAGGACATGGAAGACAGCTGAGGAGACAAAAGGTCAAGGAGTGGGCATGGCGGCTAGACAGCTGTGGCTTGTCTGATGCTGTGGGGGAGGGTGTGCCCTCACCCTGCAACGCCATCCCTACAATGGGCTTTGAAGGCACTCGAACTCAGGACGCAAGGGAGAAACATGCTAAGAGGAAGGCACGCTTGGCAAATCCACACCGTGATCAACTCCCATCCGGAAACCAATGTCCCCACTGTGGAAGGACGTGTGGATCCAGAATTGGCCTCCACAGTCACTTACGGACTCATTTTTAAAACCGTGTTTATGGAAGACAATCTTACGCAGCTACGAGGGATCGCCAAAGAAAGACTGCTGTAGATACTATATATTTTTGGCATCTTTATTTTAGACCTTCTTATGATTTATGTGAAAATTGTTCAACTTTGCTGTGTGCTTCTGGATGCATTTTGTTTATTGTTTACGACTACTTTTGCAATTATGCAAATCTTTCCACGCTGTGAGCTGCCTTGAGCAAGGTCTTAACTATGGGAAGGCAGCATAAAAATAAAATGATGATGAAGACAATTCAATGGGCCTCCTTTGGCTTGATCCAGCAAAGCTCGTTGTATGTTCTTGTATTTCCCAGAGAACTTCGTGGTGTGGGGTAGCAGAGGAATAGAAAGAAACATTTCAGATCTCTTTTGAAATCCATGTGTAAGTGGCTTATTCATTTAGTTAAGTACTGTCATATTCCCTTGCTCACTTTACAGCAAGCAAACTCAACCCTTTCCCATCTTGTTAGATTTTGGTGGAAAGTCTCCGTATGAACTGATCTGTTTCTCGCCTCATTTAAAACCAAGCTCTCTTTCCCCCGTGGATCATTGTTCTCCGGCCATCACCTGCATTCTGGTCAGTGTGGCTTCCAAAGCCCTGCTGCTGAATCTCCTGAGACCTCAGCTGAACAAAGTTTCCTAGAGCAAAAAACAGTTTAGCAGCGCCCCCACCAAGTGTGCGAACCTCGGTTCGCTCCCAGGACACAGAAGAGAGCGGAGAGCTCAGATCTAAGGTCTTGCCAGCAGGTCCGGCTGCTCAGTCTCCTCTTTTGCGAAAAAGGAGAGCAAGGAAACAAAATGCACAGAGAAGAATCACACTTCATTCTGCACTTAAAGGGTGGCAACAATTTTGTCCTTGCATCAACTGTTCAGAAATGTGATTGAAAATAAATAGATAGATAGATAGATTCTTTATTGTCATTACACTAGTGCAACATTGCACAAGTGCAACGAAATTGGATGCCATCCCTTAAAAACAACAAAAGCAAAACAACAGCAACAACCAAACAAACCACCTTCCAACCACACCCACACCCACACCCATCAAACTCCCAGGTCTCACTATCGAGTTACAGCATTCAAAAAGGCCACAGCTCTTGGATAGAAACTGTTTTTCAGTCTATTTGTCCTTGACTTGATGTTTCTATACCTCCTGCCAGAAGGCAGTAGTGCAAACAGACTGTATCCCGGGTGAGATGGATCCTGCAGGATGTTGTTTGCTTTCCTAAGGCAACGGGAACCGTACAGTTCTTCCAAAGGTGGGAGAGGGTGACCAATAATCCTTTGGGCTGTGGTTATGACCTTCTGGAGCACCTTCCTCTCCCTAGCTGTACAACTGGAGAACCAAGCACAAATACAGTATGTAAGTATGCTCTCTATGGAGCCTCGGTAGAAGGACACCAGCAGTCTCTCACTCAGATTGTTCTTTTTTAAAAGTCTGAGGAAATAAATTCTCTGCTGGGCCTTCTTCACCAGAGCAGTGGTATTTGCGCTCCAAGTCATGCCCTGATCCATAGTCACTCCCAAAAACCTGAATTCCGCCACCCTCTCCACCCGTTCCCCGTTGATATACAAGGGCTGAATGTCCGCCTTTTTCTTCCTGTAATCCACCACCAATTCCTTGGTCTTAGCCGTATTAAGAGCCAGATTGTTCTCTCCACACCAAACACACCAAAATACATTTTATGTTGTAGTATTCCGTACTTCCAATTGTGGGTGAAGTGGTGAGGACAGGAGAGGGGAGCCTTGAACTAGACTCAGTTCTATCTAGAGAGGATCTCCCCATCACCTCTCGTTCTTAAGATGTTTGCACACAACTCAGCAAAGGGCAGGCAATGTGCTGGAATACTGTCTCCTACCGGAATGACTCTGATGCTTTTTGTACGGGGAATGTTGATGTTCCGCAAGTTATTGATTATATGTGGGTTGTTCTTTTGTATCAGCAGCACCTCTTATTTTCGCCTCTGAATGACAGGTCTTCAAAATATGTGCTATCAGTTCCATTGATTCAGAATTCACATACCAGAGGCGTTTGCTGGGATTATCAAACCACTCTCTGCCTGGATCTTCAGCTCTGCCTTGCTCCCATGTAAAGTGAGCAGTTTTTGTTGGTGCCCATCGATTCCACTGGCAGACCCTTGGCCAGGTGGGGGGCAAGGGTGGGGCATCTGGAAAGGGGAAGATGGTGAGGCTAACTTTTTGCCTTCACATTCTTACCTTTTAAAATAACTAATTTGGTTTGCACAGGAAAGTACAAATTATTATTCAAATAAAACAAGTGGTGGGGCGGGGCGTTTCTTTAAGGGAGCCACAAGATTTCTCCTTACTATAAAAGCCAGATCCGTGTGCAGGGAGAGAGTGAGGTGGATTTTGTGAGGGAGAGAGAGAGAGAGAGAGACTTGCAGGCAACCCAGTGAGAGATGCTCAGACAAAATCGCACACTCAAGCTCTTGGATGACATGGTTTTTAATAAAAATTACGACAGAATAATAAATGTACAGTTCAAATCAACATGCTAAAATATCTAATGCCATTCAGACAGCAGCCCCATGCAGCCCCCGTTTCCCCCTTCTTAAGATCAGTAGCTGTTCTAGCCCTCTCTGACAGAAATCCCTTTAAAGTTAAAACTTAAAATGTACTAAACATTTCACCCTTTTTGTGCAATGACTTGTGCAAAAAAAAGCTGTTTTCACCACATTAGTTTACAAAATACTCCCCTCAAAATAAAAAACGGAAGACACCCAGAAATAAAAAAGCACACAGATAAATGAGCAATTAATAAACGTACTACCGAGAAGCTCATGTGTCGGGTGCGGTTGTGGTTGTTTTGGGGCCGCGAACAAGTGGTCTTCTGACTGCTTCTAAGATGTGCTATGTGCTTGCGACCCAACGCCTGCTGCAAGCCACTTCTCAAAGGATTTCCAGGTTTGTGGTGAATTATGCCGTCGCTTTTGCGTGCTCAGAAGACGGCTCCACCAAAAATGGGCCACAAGAGCTGGCTCTTGCGATGGTCTGTGTGTCAAGCCAAAAGGACGGGCACTACTTGCTTCCAGAGGCCCCAGAAGAGGCCAAACCATTTGCCTACTCTTGACCGCTTGCCCTGGATGGCCAGACTCTCAGACAGTGGCACTAAAGCATTTGCTTCGAGACCCACCAGCCGGCTTCCTTACAACCACCCCAGGACGATCACATTTGCAAGCCCTTAATGGAAACGGTTTCTGCAGGAACAAAGAGCCCGGCTTTAAAAAAATAGTAACAATTTAAAAAATACCTACATACAAAAGGAATATTTAAAAAACAAAAAACACAAACAGCAACAATACAATGGAGAGGGGCTTTTCTTTTTTCCCTTGTGAGTTTGAAAAGTGGGGTCAGATTTAACCCAAGTGCAAAACCAGCAAAGAACTTTTGCTTTGATCTCCAGCAAAGTGTCGAGAGGAAGGATGTGGGCAGGAGAGGTCCCTGCGAAGGAGGCGGCTGGGGAAGAAAGGCCACCCCCCCCACACACTCTAGAGCAGCTACAAGCCCCTGCTGGGGGGCCAGGGCGCTTGTACATACGGGGCGCCCAAGAGAATTTCGCCAGTCCTGCCGCTCTCAAGTCTTAAAGGGAAGAGGAAGGAGCAGCAGCCAGGACTAAGCTCGCTTTGCCACCCTGAGCGGCTGCATGGCAGACCCCAAGAGAGCTGCTCCAGGACCCCGCCTGCAATTCTGCAGGGAAAGCCTGGGCACCACCACCCCCTAGGCCCCCCCCCCCGGCAGGTTTCTGCTCGGATTGCCTGGGTGGCCCAAGGCTGGTGGCTGTTCTTCACACACACACACACCCCACTTATTCTCCTATTAATAATGATACTTCTCACCCGCCCCGTCTCTCCGTATCAAACCATGGACTGCGGAGGAGGCAATTCATTCACGGGGATTTCTTTTTTAAAAAACCAGAAAACGTTCTCCCGCTTTGCTTCTCTAAAGGAAGCCGACTCACTCTCGCTCGCTCTGCCGCAATGATTAATTCCCTTTTGAAGGGACGGGGCTGTATTGCCTGGAACAAAACGCTAATTGGGAGCAGAGCACCAAAATTCCGTTGCTCATCCCCGTTATGTGATGGGCGGTTTGGAGTTGGACCCTCCTGAAAGCGGACAGTCAGGACAAATATCTCCTTTAGCTCCAGAGGGGTTTCCCCCCTTCTCACGCCAACCAGCCTTTTCTCCGGATCAGGGCCAGGAGGGGTTCAGTTTGGGCTGCTCTGCGGATAAACTGGTCCCACCCAGATCCGGCAACCCTCTTTCCATCGAGCACCGTGGAGGCTGGAAGGAGGGCCTGGTCGGAGGCTGCGGGATGTTTGTGGCTGGCTGGGGTCTCCAGCGGAGTCTCCCTTCTGGCTTTTGCTCAGGAAAGCAAAAGGAATGGGTTGGTTCCTGACACAAACTGAGGCCTCGCCTGGAAGCAGCCAGCTTGGGAACTGGGAAGCCTTCGAAGTCCAGGCCTGCCTGCTGTCCAGCTTTCCCCGTTTTTCAGTGCTGTAACTACTCCCAGGACAGGAGCCGCAACCCCCCCCCCCCCGTGACCTGGTGTCAGTTTTGCAGAGAGCTGCTTCACCCCCCCCCTCACTCCTCGCATCCCCTGTTGTGGCTTCACCCCACCCCACGCCAAAGAGACCTGGTCAGAAGAACGGAACGAAGATTCACCAATGGAGGGACAAATCTACCTGCACCAGCTCAACTAGGGGGAAAGAGCCTCTCGCGGAGATCACCCCCTTTCCCTTTTGTGCCCCCAAATGTAAGAGGCATGGAACACCTGTGGCTGCTGCGACCAAAAGGAACTTGAGCCGGAAATGGTCATCCAATTCCTCCCCACAGGTGATGCCTGGCCGGAGGGGTGAGATTCTGGGAGATGCGGGAGAAACATCCAAATCAAAAACATCGGAGGGACCCAAAGCCACACGCCCCCCCTGCTCCAATCTCTTCTGCCTTTGGCAGTGGAAAGAGAACCCCCGCCATATAGGGACAGAGGCGGACAAGGCAAAACGGTGAGGGGGACTCATGTGGTCCTCTAGACAGGGAGGTTTTTTGGCCGTTCCCAACCACATCCACTCCATCGACAGACATCGTCTCACGACACACACACACACACCTGCTTCTGTGGGGCTTTTGTCTTCCATAGGACTCCTGACTGATTCCAATGCCTAGAAGGATCATGCAGAAATTTGGGGCCACCAGATCTTTTACTTCAGGAGGCCCAGTAAGAAGGCCCCCCACCCCTTTGAAGGTTCAAGGGAGCTCAGGGCAGGGAGACCCCCCCCCATGCTACTAGGAACATTTCCTGCACGAGTGTAACTGGATAGGACAGGAATGGTGCCCTGCCCACCTGTGCCACCCATGGCTAGACAAGCTGCCCACTAGCACTAGACTGGCAACCCACCTTTCCTAGCCTGATGTAAGCAGAGCTGCCCAGTGGCTCTCGCCCCCAAATTTCCCACTGTGGCCACAAGCTTGCCACAAGCCAGCCCTCCTTTCCCAGGTAGGGAAAGAGGGGGCTCAGGGGACTGGGAAGGGCCCCTCCTTCTGGCTGTGAGATTCTGCTAGGACAAGGTTTTATTTTAAAGGAAGACTTTTCCACCGCATTCCTACAAGCCTCATGGCTGCCCCTCCGTAGCTGCAGGAAGCATGGAAGGAAAATGTATTTCCAAGGCAGACCTGCTCACAAAGTGGGGCTCAGGTACCCCTAATGCGGACAAACCCTTAGAAATGCACCCCTGGGGGACGCTGCTGAACTCACAGGCAAAGAAACATTTAAAAATAGTGTCAGAAGAGCAAAGTGGAAAGGGCCAGGGAAAGCCATTGCCCCAGGTAGGATGGGCAAGGCAGCGGAAGGAAAACAGCCCCCCGCCCCACTAGAGGCCAGCCTGACCCACAAAAACTTCCTCTCCCGGGGAAGCCATATGGGGAAGGGGTTGATCCCAGCAGATCCCCTTGCCTGCCTTAATGGATAAACAGAACCCGCACCGAAATTACACTGCTCAAATATCTCCGTTCCTCATTCTTAATGAACTGACTGTAGGCCTGCAGTGAGAATTGAAATTCCATTTGGAAACAGCCAGAGTTGAAAGGGCGTGTGTGTTTGTGTGTGTGTGCACGCAAAGGTGTGTGTGTCTCTCTACTCTCCCAGGAAGTGTAAGGGCCAATTTGCTCAGCTGTTTCCCCCAGGAGAAGTGACCGCCCCCCTAAGCTCTCAGTTGCAACGCCACAAAGGGATGCTCTGAACATCACAATGTGCTGCTTTCTGGAAAATACAAAGCAAGGTGTTTGGGGCACAGGTGATGCCAGCTGCCTTGCCAAGATGCCCAGCAAAGGAGGTTTCGCGATGCAAACATCACCACCAACCAGCCATGGGAAAGGACCCTCGGCCAATCCTCCTGCTACAGCCACACCCCAAACAACCAATTCCACATTGCAGGCAAATAAAATGTCTCTTTGCTGAGGCACATTTGGAGCCCCAACCGTTTAAAAAAAACCACCCGACGCTGTCAGCAAACACCAGAGTGATGGACCCACTGGCATTTGGCTTCTGGAAGGAGTTTACGGGGCTCTGGGCTCCTGGATCATGTCCCGGTCTTGACGAAGAGGCCTCAAAGACGACACAGGAACAGTTGGCGCCTGCCAGGCCCTCGCCTCTCCTTCCCTCCAGCAGCCATGTTTGTCCACGAGGAAGGGCTCCACGAGGAGGGCGCGCTGGTGCCTGGACAAGCCTTCTCTGTGTGCCGCTGGGCATGCCCCCCCCAGCATTTCCAAAGCCCCACCCAGGCAGCCATGTGGCCCTGCCCGACCCCACCTCACGAGTGGTGGGTGTTGATGAGGCCTCGCAGCTGCTTGGCCACCGTGTCAATCAGCTTCTGCTTGTCCCGCTCGTTCTTCCGGAACTGCGCAAAGACGTTGTTCTTGCGGCTCGTGTCCTTCATCCTGCGCAGGGAGGGAAAGCGAGAGCGTCACTGCCTCGCAGGCAGAAAGGCTGCCCAGGCGTCCGGCTTCCGGGGCTCCCTTGGCCCACAGCAATGCCAGCCGGTGCCCCTGCGCCCCCCTTCTGCTGCTGGGGAAGGGGCAGCTGAGAGAGACAGAGCCCCCTTCACCCAGGTGCCAAAGGGGCCCTTTTATTCACCCCCTCCCTCACCCATGAAGCTACATGATTGCCTTTCGCCACGTGCGCCCAATCGACTGCAGAACTGGCTCTGTCACAGGTGCCACAAATACCTGTTCTGCATCTGTAAGAACTCCATATTTTAGTGGAACTTTGGAACTCCCTGGCTATGGGCACCAGGCAGGTGCCTTCACTGTGGGATGTGATACATAAGTAGCAGTCAAGTACAACATTCCCAGTTTTCCTAGAGTGGACATGCAGGGGGATGTTTGGTCCAGGCAGTCGAAAACTTCCTGTTTCCTCCTGGATTGGGACATACTTCCTTTTGCATGTGACTAGAGGTGGGCGTGACCTTACCTGTGCAGGTAACAAAAGCACAATGCACACAGCCCTCCCCTCCATCTTCCTTTCTTTGTGTGAACAGCAGTGACTGCCAGTCTGCAGTCACTGGGATTAACCCCCCATATGGGGTAGAGCCACATGTACCTGTATATACTTTGTAACTAAGTCTGCCTTCTGGGATCCAACTGTGAACAGAATGTGAGGAAACTTCTTTTATATACTTTACACAAGATTGTGGCGTGTTTATGCTTTTAGGGGGGATATAAGGGGACTTACCAGGAATCTGATACTGAGAGGTTTAAACAAGCCTGCAACCAGCTACATGCTGTGCGTTTAAAGGGGAATGTAAAACACTACTAAGTCATAGAACTTGTTAGCGTAAGTTAGGAAGGATATTAATAAATAATATATCCTCTCCTGCCTCCCACATTCACTGTACTCTTTCTGGCGCCTGCTAAAAGCCTTTCAGTTTAAAAAAGCCTACCCAGACATTTAGAAAGTTGCTGCGAATGTTAATCTGTTTTTAGTGAGTCGTTATTCTGAATTCCTGAAAGTCATAAATTATTGTTGATTTTCCTTAGGGATAATGCCACTGGTTTACATTTTCTGTAAACCACCGTGAGCTTTCTTAAAAAAATCAAAGGCTGTATAAGTTTTATGAAATAATAATAGCACTTCTAATGGACAAAGCAAATTGGGGTCTGCCCCTGCTTCCAGAGAGGGGTCTATCCTGCCCCTGAGGATTCAACCCTCAGCTCTCTGCATTGCCCAGGGCAGGCGGGTGATTTGTGAGGACCTGAGTGCGCAACACATGACAGAGCTTTGGGAACTGGGTTGTGGTGGCTCCCTGGGCTGCTAAGAGGGAATTGATACCACATACCAGAGCCACTGCCCTCCAGATCCCATGAATTCAGGAGGGCACCCAATTGACGAAAGGTGCACAAGACAGATTTCTGAAGGCATGAAGTGGGCTTCCTTAGAGAAGGGAGAGGGCTCAGGAAAACCTCTTAGGCCAGTGGTTTTCAACCAGTGTGCTATGGCCCCCTGGGGTGCGTTGAATGATGGTCACAGATGCAGTGGTCAACACTGGCCTCTGTCTCTCTTTCCTTCCCTCCCTCCTCTGGTGTCCTCTTGCATCTCTGCCTCCCAAAGTCTTGCACAGATGTTTACTGCAGAAGCCCTGACCATAAGCTTTGCAGGTGAATGGTGCCTGTGAGAGCCACCTCTCTTTGGGGCAGGGTGGGGGGCAGCTCAGAGACCAGGGACAGCAGCAGCGGCTGCCCAGAGGACACCAAAGGGAGAGGAGAGAGGAGAGGAGGGCACACTCTGCAAGGGTATCCAAAAAAGGGTGAGAGGCTGCCAGCTCTGCAGGCAAGGGGTGACCTAACTGGGCTCCTGAATGTAGTTGGTCAAGGGAGCCGTGGACCCAAGAAGGTTGAAATCCTCTGTCTTATGCCCTTCCTTGGTCTCCAATTACTATGCAGTTACAGCCCCCAGAAAAAGGGGCAACAGTAAACTTCTCTTGAACATATCCGTCTTTTATTTGGGTGTGGAATTTTTGACATTAAGAAGAGTGGTCCTGGCTGCCTACTAACACTCATTTTTAAACTTCTGAGTAGGGAAACTGCCCTCACACATGGGACGGGAAATGGGGCGGGTGGAGGGCTACGGCAGCCTAGCCCAACCCAGCACCTTCCAGATGTTTTGGTCAAGCAGACTGGGAGTCATGGGAGTTGTAGTCCAAAACATCTGGAAGGCTCTGGACTAGGCTAGGCTGCTCCACGCCAGGCAACCCACCATCGGAACATCAGGAATAAATTACGGGATTTGTGGGGGACATCCGAGTGTGCCTGAAGCCTGACGAAAGGGTCTTGGTACCCAACTGTGTCTCCCTGTGGGGCTATCGGGCTACAAATAACAGCGCAGGTAGGAGGGAATTAATGGCCAGGCGCCTTTGCCAAAACCCTCCGCCAAAACCCTCCTCAAACCGCCCAACGTTTTGTTGGAAGCTCATCTCTAAATACAGAGCAACCCTGGCTGAAATTGCCATCCCGCTTGAAACGGCAATTAGTGGATTGGAGATGATAAAGTTACCAGGAGGGGCTGCTTCCAGAAGGACCTGGAGCCTTGCGCCCACTGAGTGCTCCACTTAAATTGCACAATAAAAGGACTCACAGGGAAGAAAACTAGAGGAGCCCCCAAACGAGCCACATACTTACTCTCGCGATATCCTGTGGAAGTGAGGAAGGAGAAAGAGAGAGAGAGAAACCGAGAGAGGAGTTAAGAAGTGGCTTCTCTGGCCACTGGCCGCCTGGGCAAATCTACCCTACAGTGACCCTACAAGCCATTCTGGTCCCGAGAGACGGAGGGAGGGAGGGAGGGAGGTGGGATGACCGAGCAGCAAGGATCCGCCACCAGCAGCCAAGCCAGGACTCTGACGCACATGCTCTGAGCTGGGCCCCAGAGCAGCTACGCAAGAGGGGTCCCTGGGGAGAGGCATGGCGCCATTTTGCCCAGGGAGGCTCCTCTGCCCAAGCCAGGAAGCATCACCCAGGTGGGCTGGCAAAAGGATGAGCAGCACAAAGGAAGGAAGTCGGAGCAGGTTGTCAGGCTCTTGGGAAGTGTTGCGCTTTGACAGGCGTCCATTATGACTTCTGGGGATTGACCCAGGCCTTGCCCACCCCTTGCCAAAGTTGGGAGGTGGGGGGAGATAGAGACATGGTCCATTGGGCCAAAAGGATCCCCACCCCTGTTGTACTGGCGCAATTGCAAAGCACCCAGCATCCTCCCCAAAATTGATTGGCTGCTGCCCAGTCGAAGAGAGAAGGGCAGGGATCCCGTTCCTCAACATCCAGCTGTGTGGAGTTGAGAACCACTTTTCACATCCAGCGAGCCAAGACACAGGGGAAGGCAAAGAAGCACCTCCTGGTGCGAATTCAGCAGGGAACCTGCATCGGCATTGGCAACTGCGTTCATTCCCATGGGGGGAGAGACATGAAATGGTGCCATTAAGAGGGACTTTGCATGCTTGGTCAATCTGCACCCTCTCCAAGAAGAACTGGGCATCCCACACACAAGGACAATGTCAGTCAGGTTGCCTAGCCAATGAAGTGTATCAGTTATATATACCTGTTTCTAAATTTCCTGATTTCATTTGTATATTGGATTCTTCAATCGATCAATTCATGCATTCTTATAATTAAATGAATATGAACTGGAAGCGAAGGCTATGCAGTTTAATGGGGCGATGTGGGAGAAGTCTGTGTTGGATTATCACTGTCCAACATGCTCTGGCAATGCCCCAATGTGCAGAGCGGTCTGTTTGCGCACACCTCTGTGTGGAGCCCTGGTGATTTCTGCACACTTCTGCCAGCCAGCTCGCTCTGACCGCCCCATGCGCACACACAAAGCGGAGACGACCACCGGCGGCAGGGAAACCACCCCTGCGCAAGACACACAGAACAGCACAAACACGTCACAGCCGTGGCAAGAGGCTCCGGGGCAGAGGGCAAGGGGTGCTCAGCAGCCCAGCAGCCTCAGCGCAAGCAGCAGCAGCAGCAGCAGCAGCAGCCAGCCTCCTCCCTCCTGGAAGGCCAGGCCAGGCAGCGGAGGCGATGGAAGGAGCCACCAGAGGGAACGCGGCTGCTTGTCAAAGCAAGCGTGGGAGCCAGGAAACCATCGGAAGAATGTCTCGGCTGAGGCACTCACTTTTCCAGCAAGATCAGCGCCGTTGTGGGATTCACGCGAAGGTATTTGCAGGTCGGCTGCCCGTAGTCGGCCAGGTATGTAGACCAATCCCACTGGAGAAACAGATCTAAGAGCTGAAACACAGAGAGAGAAACAGGTCACAGCTTAGAGGAACATCGGGGGGGGGCACACGTTCAGAGATGAAACACGGCCCCCAGAGGAGGGGCTGCTGATGCCCTTGGCTCTGGGCTTTGGCAGGGGCCCAATGCCTCACCTGTAAAATGGGAATGCCAGCAGCCCACCCCACAGGGCTGTTAGGAGGGCTGCTGGCAAGGATGCTTTGAGAACTGGGATATTCTTTCCGGGGAAGGGTCAGCGAGGGTGAGTGTGTTCCCCCCCCACCCCCAGTTCTATAATGTTTTCTGACCCAAGGCAGTCTGCACTCACAAAGCGCGACAGAGGCAGGGAGGCAAAAGGAAAGGAGGATCCGGTTCAGTGTGTTTCTGCTTCCAAGGGGAGCAAGCAGCCGGTCAGGCCTGGGCTGTGGGGTTGGGGCAGTGGAAGGGAAAGATGACTGGTGCAGGAAACCAGGGGCAAAGTGGGGCTGAGCAGGAGGAACCAAGGACCAAGAACCCAGGGGAGCCAAGGGGCAGAAAAGGCTGTGCCAACCGTGGCCTGGCTCCCTGAAAAACCAAGCGCCACAGAGGGGGTTTTTCCCTATCCAGAGGCAGCCTTGTGCCGAGAGAGGAACAGAAACTCTGCATCCTAAAGGAAATACACGTCCCTTGGTCAGATCATTTGGGAAGCAACAGGGCATAGATGAGCAAAGGTGCCGTATTCTCACTTAGAGGAAAGTTTACTTGTGTTTTCAAAGGTTAACTGTTACACCACAAACTGGAAATCTCTACAAATGAGCCTTGGGCTCCTCAGGTAAACACCTTTCCCTTGGGGCCAGAAGAAGATCAATCAAGCTGGCAATGGTCAGAGCTGTGCAGATGCCATTTGAGACACCACCCTGCCCTCCCTTGCTGCGGTCAAACAGCTTTTGCCAACCTGCTGCCTGCCAGGTGTTTCGTACTGCAAATCTGTAAGGGCCGATGGGACCTGTAGTTTAGCAGGGGGCACCAGGCCTGGGAATGTGGGACTGGAGTTTCTTACGGCACAGTGCGCAGAAGGAGGGTGGCAGAAAGGGGTGGTGGCACTGCCGTGCGAGAAGCGCCACCTGCGACTGCGCAGGGCTGGCACAAAGTGTGCAGAAGCCCAGAGAACAGGGCGACAGCCTCCAGCCTCCCGGTCACAACTAAGCAGAGTCTAGACATTGCAAGCCGCGCATTTTGGACACCCTCAAATCTGGCTGCAGAGCCCTCCACCCGAGCCTTGGGCCCGCGGGCAGAGGAGCCAGGGTCAGACCAATTTGTCCCCTGGTGATTGTGGTGTCCCCCCGCTCTGCGCCACCGGGCGCCCTCCCCCAGCACATCCCCCTGGGGAGCAGAGAGCGGCTTCCTCCTGGGGCTCGCCCCACCCCAGCGCCACGAAGGGGAGCGGCAGTGATGGATGGCCTGTGTGTTTTACAGCCGTTGAGCCCTATCCATCTTGTGGACACGCGGCCTCTGGCTTGCGATGCCTCCGAGGGCTCCCTCCTTCCCCTCGCGCAGGGCGGCTGCTGCGCTCGCAGAGCAACCAGAGGGGCGGGAAGTTCTCTCGCCAGGAACTCTGACAATGCAAGACGATTTATCTGTCACATAAATGCGGTTTTATTGGTTTTACTGTTTAAACTTTTCACCTCCGCAACTAAATCGGGGGCAGCGGGGGGGGGGGAGAGAGAAGAGCCTTTTGCACAAGGGCATCCCTGAAGCCCAGGCTCCTCCACGCATTCTGGCAGCCACCTTCTGGGGCAGATTCCAAAATAAAAATATGCAAATACCATTAATTCTTCAAACCAGAGAGTCGGCGGTGCAGCTCCATAAATCAAACTTGACAGCCCAGAGCGCACCAGGGCGGCGGGGGGGGGGAGGGGAGAGGGGGAGCCGCAGTTTGCAAGTTCAGTGGGGGCTGCGCGGCTCAAGCGCTGCGGCTGCCGGTGTTTCTGCATGCCGTGCAGAGAGACATGCAGGAGGGACGGCGGTGACCGTAAACCTGGTGCATGTCAGGGAGACAAGGCGGCTGGCTGGGTGGGGGACCTGGGATGGGGAAGAGAGGGAGAGGTCCCAGAGAGTTCAAGGTGTTTTCAGTGCCAGATCGCCCGTCAGAAGCTCTTCCAAGACCTGGGATTGCACTCTCAGGGCCAGAGGGGGGGGGGAAGGCCTTCAGTCACAACCTTCCATTTCACCCCAAGATGCTGCATGCAGCAGACCCTGTCCCTCAAACTGACTGACACCCCCAACTTCATCCTCCAACTTGGATGTCTTCAATAGAGGACTGGGTCCATTCATGAAGGAGACGGCCACTGACGGCTCCCAGCCATGAGGGTTGGAGGCAGCGATGCTCTTAAACCTAGTTGGTTTTTAAAGCACAGGAGCGAAGAGGGCTCTTGTGATCAGATCCTGCATACATCTGGCCAGCCCCTGCGAGAACAGGATGCTGGACTAAGCAGACCACTGGCCTGATCCTGCAAGGCTCTTCTTAGGTTCAGCCCTTCATTGTGCTACAGCATGGGTCGGCAAACTAAGGCCTGGGGGCCAGACCCGGCCCAATTGCCTTCAGGAGCCGGCCCACAGACGGTCCAAGAATCACCATGTGGATTGGCATGGGGATTCTGATTGTTTGGGCTGCGCCATTCCCCGCCCCCCTCACACACACTGCAATGGAACCTCCTCCCTCCCTCCTCCTGGCTTCTCCCTGCCCTGCCTAGAGGAGGAAGGGGGCTGGGCCTTGTTGAGCAGCGGTTGGCTGAGCGCCATTTTAGGCAGCCCCTCTCCGGAGCCAGCCCTTTTGCGCCACTCATCGTCCCTCCACTGCCATCGCCGCCAGCCCCTGCCGCTCACAAGGCACAGGTAAGCAGCCACTGGGGCTCAACTGGGGCTGTGGAGAAGGGAGGGGAGAGTCAGGGGGGGTCTTTCAAAATATAGTCCGGTCCCCCACAAGGTCTGAGGGACAGTGGCCTGGCCCCCTGCGGAAAAAGTTTGCTGACCCCTGTGCTACAGTTAGAAAACCAGAGCCATCTTCAGGGGCTAGGCAGTGCAGCTCTCTCCCCAAGTCTCCTCATGAGGAGGTGCAAGGGTGTGCCTGGGCCCAATCCCTTGAGGAGCAGCCTTGACAGTCTGGCCCTGAAACACTCCTTCTTCCTGGTCACAGCACACCAACTTCCCTTCCAAAGCCCCCAGCCTTTGCCATCACTGGCAGCAGGAGCTGATGGCATCTGGTGAGAGGGCAAAGGGAGGCTTCCCAGTCACATGAACATTTGAAAAAGGGGAGGTTTGCATGCAAGCCTGTCCCAACGAGTAACAAAGTGCAAGAATCCCATTAAGCACAATGCAATTACCTTGCACTGAATACGTCAATCTCTCTGCCAGCTCGACACTGGCACATCTACACAGGTTCGGTTAAAACAGTACCAGCCACAACTAAAAGCTCTCCAGCCCAGAGACATCCCAGGTGGATCTACAAGGCTGCTGCTTCTGACACACGACCTTCCAATCGCAGAGCTACTCCCTGCCACGCCATCCCCATCCCGGAGACCACCCACAGCCACCGAGACACGTATTGCCAAATCCAGGACTCTAAATCAAGCATTGTTTCAGCCAGAACTGCAACGAGAAACTCACTGCCATGCCTGGCCCTGACCTGATCCCAGACACGCAGTCCTTGGAGGGTGAAGAAGCCACCCCACAGCTTGGGGAGCAGATAGGGCTCCCCAGAACCAACACTGAGGTCCCGTCAGAAGAAGGTGGTGCAGCCACACTCCAAGCATGAATGCTGGAACTGAAAGTTCTGGTCCCGACCAAAGAGCAAAGCCACAGCATGTGTCCACAGGCCCAGGGCTGATGTGTGAGGACCCCAAATTAAGGACCTCCTCATGAGTAAGTGATGCCCTTAAATACCTTCCCCACCAGCAGTTTTGGATTGGGGCATAGTCTAAGAAGCCAGAGGATATGAGGCCTTGCTCTTGAGTCTTCTGTTTGCAGGAAGCAACGTGAGTTCATCTCCTTCGACCCCAGACTGTGGCCTGACCTTGACCCTGGGTGTCGAGTTGGACCAAGTCCAGTTCTCAGTGCTGGACCTTAGCTTGCCTGGACCTCAGAGCACACCCTGCCCTTGTTGGTGATGATTTTGGGAAGAGGCTTCTTCCTCTGGGAACCCAGCACCCACCATGACAGCATGGCGCCCCGCACAGCAAGTGGGCAGTGAGTCCACACTGGTGAGCCCCCTGCCCCAAAAAGGGGAGACTGCTCTCCCAGAGAAAATCCCTGGTGGAAAAGAGGATAAATGGAGAGGTGAACCAGTGAGGAAGGACTAAAAACCTTGCAGCGTGATTCATTGCCAACTAGAAAGACCACCACCAGGCCGCCAATTCCAGTCCATTGCAATTAGCAAAGGCGGCTCAGAAGCAAACAATTGATCTTTTGGAGGTGAAGCCTTTGGGTCTTCTCTGGTTTCTGTGAGGCTTCCTTCCACAGGCTGAGCAGACTCGTCCCCAAGTTCACCTTTTGCGGCTCCGGCTGCACGTCTGAGACCCCCTTAGGGCCTTGTAGGCCGTCACTCTTCCCACAACCAGGAGAAGGGGCACCCGACTAGCTACGGACACCCTAAAACTCTGGCAACACCACCCCACCCCACCCACTGGTTGTACACTTAATCCGAAGCCAGTCCCAAGGGCTTTACAATTAAAGGCCAGTTTGCACATCACACATTTTAGGTGTGCACACTGAGACAAACGCAATGTGTGAATGAAACAAGCAAATGCCTGGGAGCACATGAATTGCACAGGGATGCTCATCAGAGGCTGGAACTGGATCCATGCAGCGAGCACAGAGGAACAGTGGACCAAACTCCAGAAATGCCCTCCTTGGCTATTCTATGATGAACATGGCATGCCATCTTGGTAGAGTTCATCCCAACCAGGGTGCCAACCTCAATAAAATATGGGGTGGCAAGTAAGCCCCACCCTACACAACTGATCACATGACACAGCACACACACACACCATTTGAATAGCAACGCTCATCAATTTTTGGGGGGCAGCCCCCTCAAATATTTTATTGGGGGGCAAACAGACCTTGGTCCCTAGGAGTTGGCTCCTATGATGCCAGCACTTCACCCCCTTGTGTTGTGCTGAGAGGGGGATGGACATGGAAGGGGGGGCCAGGTTTGAACCACGAGCTCGCTGCCCCCCTCTGCCGCCTCCCCAGGGGTGACTCAGAAGTTCCATGGCCAGGAGATCTATGTGAGAGAGGGGAGAGGGGCTGGCACGTGTCCTTGGTGAGCCAGGAAGGGTAGCTGCTGAGGCGTCAGATGACAGCTCCCCGAATTACTGCCGGCTGGTTTTCAAGAGGCCGGATTGTGGCCAAGGACATCTGTTTATATCCTCAGACAATCCTCGAAAGGCTCCAAGGAGAAACCTGGAAGGATTCAAGTCGGGGGCAGGAGAGAGAGAGAGAGAGACGGAGTTTAACAGCACAAAACCCTCCGTCCACTCACACCCGTACCTCTCCCCCCCCCATCTCGATTATTTTTGGATGTCCTCTGCCTGCTTTTAGGCTCCTGTCTTTATTAAATTAGGGTTCCAGTGGATGGAGTCCAGAAACCTTCACATCTGCACTTGCTGCCGACGAGCTCTGCCATTTTTCCATCTGTAAATGCTCATAAATTTATTCCCAGGAATCGCGCTCTGTTTCCAGTAACTCCAAAGTGTTATTGTGAGAAGGCAACCGGGGAGTCTCTTCTGACCACTCTCGTTTTCAGGCCTTGGTGTTGAAATGGCTCTTAAGGAGGAGAGGCCCGCAAGCGCCTTTCTTCTGCTGGCTTACAGAGCAGGCTGCTCCAGCTCCCAGGCACGCCGGCCTCCTTCGTCCGCGGCTCCCGTCCTTGCAGGGCGAAGATTTGGACTTGCCACACCGCTGCCTGTTTGCCTCTCTAAAGAGTTGCAGGGCTCTGCGACTACCAGTGGCTGGAAGCCACAGGTGGGGAGAGCAGCTGTTGTGCTCAGGGGCTTCCCATTGGGGCAACTGCTCAGCCACCGGGAGAATAGGATGCTGGACGTTTTAATTTGCTTTTATTTATCAGATTTACACACTGCCCTTCATCCAAAGACCTCAGGACGGTTCACAAGATGGGTGCGCAATGACCCAGCAGGCTCTTCTTATGCGCTTATGAAGGGTCCACAGCTCAGTGGAAGAGGAGGAAGGGAAGAAGGCTTCCATCCTTGGCATCTCCGGCCAAAAGAAACGCTCGGGCAACAGGGGCTGGCAATGATTGCCCAGCCTGGCTCCCTCTCTCCCCTCACTGAGCTCCAATTCCCAGCACCCTTAAGGAACTACAGTTCCCAGGATCCTTTGCAAGAGAGGGAAGTCACATGATTTCAACGCTTGGTGTGTTTTTCTGCCCAGGATGCTGGAGAGGCACTGCCAGCCAGGAAGGGATGATGGGCTGGGTGGGTGGGGGAATACAGGAGGCCCCCAGTCCCTCATCCTAACCCCCTGGAGCCCTAAACCCCTGACCAGTTCTGGAAGCAGAGAACCTGGCCTGACCCTGGCCTGAGGGGAGGACGGACCCTGAGCAGAGGCTCTAGCCAATGGCACTAAAGGGTGAGAAATGCTATCCCTATTGGCAATCCCAGGAAGGTCCTGAGGACCAGGAGTGGGTGCGCTACCTGGAGAGGGGCTTTCTCTCTGGCTCTCATACTTTGCATTTTTCTCTCCAGACTTCAGGAGCCAAGGAGTTCTCTGGCTCTGTCGCCAGCCTCTGCAGCTCAGCACCTGCAGCTGACAGCCGGCAGCCACATTCCATGGGGAGGGTCCCCGCTCAGCTGCTCCCCCCTGCAGTGGGCCCGCTCCGGAGGGAGGGAGGCAGGCAGCGTCAGCAAAGGGCAGGGAGGGTCTGGCAGGACGGAGAACCACATGGGGAGATGAAGGAGAGCAAGTCTCCCTTCAGAATGCCCCTCTCGCTGATTCAGGGGACTGGATGTCCTCACTCCCTACAGATCACAGAACTGAGCCCTGGCTTTTTCTTGGGTTCCTCCCTCTCCCTTGCCTGCTCCCCGCCCCAAATTCACTCTGTTGCAAAGCCACAGATCAGTTGAGCATCACCTCTCTGCCTGCAAACACCCAAGAGATGATGGGCAGCATCCTATTAGCCCTGAATGTTGGAAGATTCAGGACAGACCAAAGAAATCCCTTCTTCACGCAGCTAATAGTGAAACTAGGAAACTGGTTCTGGCAGGAAGCAGGGATGGCCACCAACTTGGATGGCTTTGAAAGAGGACCGGACAAATCCATGGAGGAGGCGAGGCCCATGGAAGGCTCCTTAGCCAGGATGGGGCAGCGATGCTTCTGAATCTCAGTTGCTGGGAGACACAGGAGGGGAGAGCCGCTCTGGTGCTCAGATCCCTTTGGGGCATCTGGTCGGCCCCTTGGAGAAGAGGATGCTGAATGACGAGAGGGGCCACTGGCCTGATCCAGCAGGGCTCTTCTCTTGCCCTCTCTGTGTGATGTATCCATGAAACGAACCCTGAGGCCTCTGCCATTCGTCTCCGCGTCATCTCATCTGCCATCAAAATCACGGCTCCTCCCTTGTCTCTGCAGCATCAGGTCGGCTGTTTAAACCAGGGTTGTTGCCATAACTGAGAACCATGAGACGGTGGCCCCCCCAAATCGCTGGATCTGTCATGTTCCCCACCCCACCCGGCCACTGGGAAAGGCGCAAAGGACCCCAGTGTGGTCGGCAACTATTCCCGGCTCCCGTTTGGCGCGTGCCAAGTTCTCCGTGAACTGCAGGTTCCTTTTGTTTACCCGGCGAGGGTGGGGCAGGAGAGGAAGAGGTGACCTCTCCCTCACCCCCTCCCGTCTGTATGGGACTGACGCTGCTGCTGTCACCTCCCAGTGAACTTTCAGATTATCTCAGAAGAGCTTCACCTTGCCTTGAACTTGTTCGCTGCTCCCCAGCGCAGTCACGTAGCATTGCTTAAACACTCCAGCGCCACGCAGCCAGCGACTCCGCCAGCTCTAAAGTGGGGGGCGGGGAGGGGAGACTCGCTCGTCCCCTTCGCCATTCCCAAAACACAACGCTGTGATGTGGCCCGGGGAAGCCAGATAGAGAGAGGGGGGCACCCTGGCACACCCCGGAGTTGGCCAGGGAGGGAGGGGACCCCAGAGCAGGAGCTGGCAACGCAGGAGACAGTGAGATGGAGGGGGCGCCCTGGCTGCCAAACCAGGCCACGCCCAGGGCAAGCAGGCCTAGTGAGAGAGATGAGGTCAGCCCACTTGCCCGCTGGAACCCGGCTCACACCAGAAGCGGAGGGCGCAAGGGGCAGTTTCAGAGCAAAAGAGGGGCAGCCCCCAAAGTCTCTTTGGGCCAGCTGCTGATTCCCTCACCCCACCCCTCTCCAAGCTCACTTCTGGACTAGGGCTTGGCCTTGGAGAAAAGCACAGGGGCAGGGGGTGGGAATGGGGGATACCACAGACGGGAGATAACAGCAGCCGGCAGGACCAAATCTGCCCCCCAACTTCTGCATCCCTGTTATTAAAAAAGGAAAGAAAAACCCAGACCCCAGAGCCCCCATTTTATGCCAGCTTCAGGGAGATCTGGGTTCAAATAAGGCAGTCAGCTGGTGCTACCTTCGTGGTTTGGCTGCCAATGACCAAAAGTCTTTTGTTTCCAAACAACAACTGCGAAGGTGAACTGAAGCTTCCCACTCTAGACACTTTTCAGCATGTAAACTAAGCGAGCACAGATCCCTTTTGAATCCATTCCTAGTTCCCGGGGGTGGGGGGAGGCTGAGATTCCAAACCATAACCTTTAGGTTCTGTATTAATTAATCCAGCAGAACTGCCAGCAACTGTCTTCCACATGCGCAACTCAGGGAAGAGATGCAAAGGACACCCCCCGTCCCAATGAAATATTGGGGATCCATCCTTGAGCAACGCCACCACGCTTGCAATCACGGCAGCCGACGAGAAGCCCAGGCAGAGGCCGGAAACAATGAGCGTTGGCACACGGAGGGGTGGACCTCATTGCACAAACTTCATTGCACAAACAGCTCCAGCCGGCATGTTTCAGAGACATCCTCAAGTTGCACATCAAAGGGCAGCAAAAAGAAAGAGAGAGAGAAGATCCTGGGCACGGACTGGGGGAGGTGCTGGCCTACGGTCCCTGGCCTGCAGCGAAAGCAGCCGCCTGTGCCGCCAGCATCCGGCTCCAAGAAGCCGCCCTCAGGTAACCTGTCAGTGCATGTCAAAGTGAGTGGCAGAGGGCAGCAGGGTGGGAAGGGAACGCCAAGGGGGAAAGGCAGCCCTGGGTCTGGCCTGACGTGTCGGCAGCCTCAATGCAAACAAGCTGTGAACTGGAGAGGGCAAGGAGGAGCCCTGCCTGGTGTGAATAAGGCCTGTCACCAGCGGCAGCCCTGGCCAAACACGGGCGCCGCTTGCAGAGCTGTCAGATTTCTGAAAAGGGAGAGGAGAGCATTGCCATTTGCAAATGCTGAAGGCAAATGCTTGAAAGCACCCAGGAATGTTTCCGAAACCTGGAATATCTGGCAGCATTTTATCATCACTGCTAATCCTGGAGACGTCCCTTGGGAATCAGAATTACCATATTTTTTGCTCTGTAAGACTCACTTTTTCCCTCCTAAAAAGTAAGGGGAAATGTGTGTGTGTCTTATGGAGCGAATGCAGGCTGCGCACTATCCCAGAAGCCAGAACAGCAAGAGGGATCGCTGCTTTCGCTACGCAGCGATCCCTCTTGTTGTTCTGGCTTCTAAGATTCAGAATATATTTTTTTCTTGTTTTCCTTCTCCAAAAACTAGGTGCGCCTTGTGGTCTGGTGCGTCTTATAGAGCGAAAAATACGGTAATATGTAAAGTTGCCTTGCTCTGGTGTCACTAAAAGGAAAAGTCAAGAAGCAAGCTGTAAAGGCAAATGGTCTCTTTAGCTTCTGCAACAAAGCTGGCCATTCCCCCAGGACCAGCCATCTTGCATGCCAGTCACAAGAACACAGGAGCACAGCAAGTCAGACAACTGGACCACCTTGCTCAGTGCTGTCCACACTGACTGGCTGGCAGCAGCTCTCCAGGATTTCAGGCATGACTCCCTCCCAGTCGTGCCTGGAGATTGAACCCAGGACCTGCTGCTTCCAAGGCAGACACTCTCCCACTGAACCTTATAGAATGTGTTGTGGGGAGGGAGAGAGAATATTGGGTTTTGTTTGCGTTCCGTATTTTGTGTTTTTATTTTGTGATTTTATGTTGCAACCACCCTGCAACAACCACTATACCTGCGGGTATAGGATGGAATACAAATTTAATTAATAATAATAATAATAATAATAATAATAATAATAATAATGCGCTTCCTGCCAGACTGATCCCTCCAGGCCGAGCATTGCGGCCGTGGACAGGAAGATGGCCTTTGGTCCGACAAACTTCTGGTCCTCAGAACCCACTCCCTCTGCGCAAATTGTTCTATCAGAATCTGGCTTCCACCTCCACTCGCCTGAAGCTGAAACAGCGCAGACCCCACTGCAAAGCCTCCTGGAAGGGATTGGCGTGAGCTGAACCTAATCAGGCCTCCAATCCCGCAGGCCACGCTTGGCTGCGAGCGAGACAGCTCCACCTCCAGCACCGACCGGGGTGAGTTTCAGCTGGAGCCGGGAGAGCAAACGGCAAAGCGTTTAATCCAGATATTGCGTCCGCCGAGGCTTGTTGCAGCAACAGCATCGCCTTTGGCACCGAGAGGAATAACAGGATTTATGGCTGTTTGCTGCAGATTAAGGATACATCTGAAACCGAAGCAGGAACCTGGACTGAAGCAAGAGGCTGTGTCGCCCTGACCCCTGGATGGCCCTGACGCTGCTGAACGCCGTTCTGAACTCTCGGCGGCAGAAGCAGGAGGAGGAGGCGGAGGCGGCTGCAGAGGCGGCAAAGTGTCCCGCTTTGACCAGGCTGCAAAACGCTCACTCCAGTGGCTGCCTGCGATTAAACCTTCCTGCCTGGCGACTGCAGGTGACCAACAAGCAGATTTATGTCATGCTCACACCAACTCATTTGCTTGGGACGAAACAGATTTACAACCCAAGCGGTGATTATAAGAATAGCTCCGTTGGTTAGAGCGTGGAGCTGATAAGGCCAAAGCTGCAGGTTTGATTCCCAGAGGGGACAGCCGCATATTCCTGCACTGCAGGAGGTTGGACTAGATGATCCTCAGGGTCCCTTCCAACTCTATGATTCTATGATGGGAAGAAGGTCCCTTCCAACTTTACAATTCTATGATTCTAAGGTTGGATTTGAAAGGAGTGGCATCGGCGAGGCTGAACTCCAAAGCCGTCTCAGCCAGGCAAAACGGCATTAGCGGCCAATGAGCCCAGTTTTTCCCACACTCCTGGGCATGTAGCTCAACTTCCCAAACTCCAGACACTTCCTCCTTCCCCGTTATCACATTGTGGTGGCACAAAAAAGGCCTACAAACCAACCCAATGACAATCCGCAAAAAAAACAATGCCAGGATGGATAGATGACTCAAGGGAACAGAGGCAAGCAGCATCCTGGCTTTCCAGGAAGCTCAGAGGAGAACCAGTTGTAGTCTGCCTGGGGACAGCCCTCCACCCTTCCTCCAAGAAAGTTGGGGGAATCCCAAGGTGGAGCGCTGCCTCCTCAGTCATCTATGCAACAAAGACGTTTGCCACACCTTAGAGAACGTGCCTGGTTTGGGCTGTTCTCCACGGTGGCAACAGAGCACAGCAAGGGCATCTGTTGTACTTAAAAGACTGGGGGAAGGTTGCTCACAGGCCCACAGCACAAATTTGTGTGAGCTAGTTTAGGTACAAATGGGCAGACTTTCAGAGGGGGGAATGGTATTTTCGCACATGCCGCCCTTATGAAACTCTGCAAAATGCAAGAAAGCATCACCCCTCTGGAGCCACCAGTGCACCTGAATTAGATCCAGTTTTGCCAGAGACACACACAACTTTGAAGTTAGGAATACTACAGTCTTTGGGAGTTAGATGTATGCAATGTATTGTAACATTGCCTGGTAACCTTTGTAAACCACTTTGATAAGTATTGCAAAAAGTAATGGAGAAATATCAGCAATTATCAACAACATATCTGCAGTCTGCAAATGTAAAAAAAAACACACACAAAAACAAAAGTTTCCTTTTGTGTTCCTTGGAATAGTGCGTTTTACAGCGAAGTTCTTTTAGGAAAATAAACCAGCCCTTAAGACAACATGGAAACCAACCCAAAAGCAATTTGGTCCACACAGCTTCAAGTGTCCAAGAGGGAATGATATGACAGTTGACCTTCAGATGCACAAATACCAGCATGGAATACAGTGGTGCCTCGCAAGACGAAATTAATCTGTTCCGCGAGTCTCTTCATCTTGCGGTTTTTTCGTCTTGCGAAGCACGGCTATTAGCGTCTTAGCGGCTATTAGCGGCTATTAACAGCTTAGCGGCTATTAACGGCTTAGCGGCTTTAAAGGAAACAAACTCGCAAGAACTCGCAAGACGTTTTGTCTTGCGAAGCAAGCCCATAGGGAAATTCGTCTTGTGGAACGACTCAAAAAACGGAAAACTCTTTCGTCTTGCGCATTTTTCGTCTTGCGAGGCATTCGTCTTGCGAGGTACCACTGTATTATAGATATGTGTCTAACTTGCAGATCCCCAAAGAGAGGCCTGCCACAGGAGCAAAGGAAGAACCATCAGAGAGAGGGAAACAGAGAAGAGGCTGTCAAGGCAGTTCTGTGGATTTTACAGGCTCGTCCAAAATGAACATTCGCAACACAACTAAGTTCAGTTAGGTGTTTGTTTGTTAAAGTTCAAACTGTGCTGCAAACAACTGAGCACCAGGACACACGTGCACAAGCGCCCTCGTTCTCCGTCAACGTTTTGGGCTGCCTCTCAGTGTTTCCCGGTGCCCTGGTGATTTCCTCCACACCTTCCTAAAGCCCTGCTTTGCTCCTGCGGCTGTGAGCTGGATTCTGGGTCTGCTGAATTTGAGGAGCTACAATGGCAGGCTCTGCCTTGATCTCGGATGTGCAAAAGAAGAGGCAGCAGCAGTAGAGGAATGGGAGTTGGACCAGTCAGTGGCAAGGTGGAGGAGGAGGAGGAGGAGGAAGAGGACCAACAGAGGGATGGGGGGGGGCAGCAGCTATGCATCCCCAACTGCAGACTTGAGCTTCCGCTCTTTGGTGGCAAGGAGAAAAGAGGGCTGGTTCACCTTTTCTCACCCACCTAGGAAGAGAGAGAGAGAAGAGAACATACAGAGGCTGTGCTGCTGGAGAACTGTGGCAAACTCTAGACTGCAGAGGAGAAGAGTTTGCCACCGAGCTGTGCCAGGACTGTTTCCTGCAGCTGAGCAGAGGTGTTGCACAGAAGAGACGTGCATGCCACAAGGTTTACTCACAGCCTTGAAAACCTTTCTATTTATTATTGTTCCTCTCCCAGAGCCGGCTCCTCGGCCGCCACCTTGCAGGCAGGAGAGGGGCGGGCGTGGGTGTGCGGTTGTAGAGCCTGGCACATTTCTTCTGCCATCTGACGGTGTAAACCCTTTTCGGAGGTCACGAACTTTTTAAAACAAACAGCGCTGAGGTCATTGTGAGTGGGAAACAAGACAAAATGTGAGCCGCTGGAGGAGAGGAAGGGGAGCCAAACGTGGTGGAACAATGAGAGCTCTTAAAAGCTAATGAAATGCCTCGTTAATCATGGGGATGAAGGGACTTGGAAATGGGGGAAACAACAAACTGTGCCGATCCAGCTTGCACCTATCAAACCCCTCATTTCCACCCAACCACTTGGGAAATCAGCGTCGAGGACAGGATTCTACACTTGGACAAAGACCGGGTTTTTGAAGTTAAGAGCACCAGATGTGGAACCCCTCGGAGCACTCAGGGCTCTCCTTTCAAGCACAGCAGGGTCAGCCTTACGCTCGGAGGTCAAACGGGCAACTGGGATCGACTCCTGGGTAGATGTACAGAAGCGAAGGAGAGCTTGCCAAAGACAGAGGCGGATTTGGAGCAGAGCGCCCGGTTCCGCTGCGCAGGGCGCCAAGCTAAGGGGGTGCAGCAACTATGATGTAATGAACTGAGTGGAGTGGAAGTCAAGGCGGAGGGGGGGGGATTTTGGCCTCGCACAGGGTGCCGCTGGAATCTGAAAGACCAAAGTCCGCCCTTGCCAAAGATGCCTCCTACTACTCAAGGCATGGAGCTGTGATGTGAAGTTTGAGAATCGGGGGGGAGAATCTGCCCCTTCCCACCCTCTGCACTGCAGCCATGAGAAATGAGACCCAGTGGGCCTCTCTGGTAAAGCGACTGGGTGCAATGTCAGTGCTGGGTGCAGGCAGCACGCTTAAGCTAAGCCCCCTTTTATGGGCTGAAGACACGTTTATCCCATCCCCTTAGTAGTCCTACACCAAAAACTTAATAATGTATTCTGCAAATGGAGCAACACATCTTGGCTGAGGTTCTTTGGTTGCTCATTCATGCCCACATTTGTAAGGCTGATATGTCCAAAACCTGTTTACATCAATGTGGCCATGAGAGTCTTCCCATCTTCCCATCGGTAATGGTACAAAACACTGGGGCAGAATTTTTGGAAGGCAGGTAAATGTTCTCGCCATCTGGGATATTCAGATTGCACTGCTTATTTATAGAGACATTTTAGTGTTCAGTCCGGACTCATACATACAACTTTCTGTGTGCAGGGGAAGTCTGAACAAAGGCTTAGATCCTGCTGTGCACTGAGGACCAAATCAGTACAGAGCATCCATCTGCTTCAAGGTACAGTAGAAGCAGTGGCGTAGCGTGGGGGGTGCAGGGGGGGGCGGCCGCACCGGGCGCAACATCTGGGGGTTAGGGTTAGGGGGCGCAAATCCACGGTTAGGGGGCTCAAATCCACGGGTTAGGGGGCGCAAATTACTTGCCTTGCCCCGGGTGCTGACAACCCACGCTACGCCACTGAGTAGAAGGAAAATCCAAAAACAACCGTGTGAGTAAGAATTTTTCTCTGGGATAGATTCAGCTCTGTCCGAGAAGTCAGGTGAGAGCACCAGAGAAGACAGACACCAAATGGGAGGCATTCAATCGACTGGGATTGAGATGCAGAAAACTCAGGGATGGGACCTTACTCTCAAGAAAAGGGCAGCAAAAAGGAGCAAGAGGCTGAAGCAACTCCCCTGAGATTTAAGGCTGTAACATTTCCTGCTGATGTTTTCTTTTGGGGAAATGGCAAGTAAGGAGGAGTCATGATAAAGGTGCCTGAAAGGGAGCTTCTGCCTCCCTCTCTCACAACACTGGAACCCAGTGGGGCCGTCCAACAAAAGTGGAAGACCAGGTCCTATCTCCAGTATGAATGGCCCATCATGTCCATTGCTGAGATTTCAGTTGCAGTAGGCTTCCTATTTGATTGACCACTGTGAGAACAGGATCCTGGGCTACCTGGGCTTTTGATCTGACCCAGCAGCCATGATCTTCTTACACCCCTTAACACTATTTGAAAAACACCGCAGGAGAGAGATATTTGCTTTTCCAGCAGAAACTCGCAGGGGTATTTGGCTGCACAAAGGCCAAGCCAGCCATGCGGAACTGGCCAGGCTGAGCCAGCGAAAGAGGCAGAGGGTGGAAAAGGGAATGTTTGCCGTCTGTGAGCTGTCAAAATCCCAGGAGGAGAGGACGGGGGCAGCTCAGCATCCTGTTCCTGCCTGGTATTGCAGCCTCAGAGATGGCCAGGCAGACTTGCCTCAACCCATCCTTATTATGCAATCGCTCTTATCCATCAGGGATAGAATTACTTGCACACTTCCCTGAAGGCACCAATGTGCAAGGTTCCATTTCAAACTACCAATGATACTACAATTTCCACTCAGCAGGATTGCTCTCACCCCTTCATGAACCTGCTCAGAATTTTTTTGGAGAAAAGACCGTCAGGCAGGCAAAGGAGACGGATTTGTCCTGCACAGCATCCGATGCCTTTTTAGGAAAGCTGATGCGCTCTGCTTGCGCCGTATTGGGCACCCAGGGCCTCCAGGGGCAAGAGGACTGCACTCCCAGTGGCCGCCCCAGAGGCTGCGGCACATGAACTAGACATGGTATCCGCTCAGGAATGACACCAAATTCTGGGCAGCAACAACAACCCGAACTCTCTTTTACAACCAAGCCGACAAGGGATCTTGGGGACGTCCAATGATCAAGAACAAAGCTGATTACTTTTATCTATTTCACGCTAGCTATGGATCATGAGTCAAAAGCTCAGCTGGGCCACCAATAAGAAGGTCCTGCTGGATCAGGCCAAGGCCCCACCCAGTCCAACATCCTGTTCTCACAGGGGCCAAAGAGGTGTCTCCTCTGGGAAACCCTTCTCCCCTTCTGTGCCCTTGGCCGTTGCTGGCTACGTCACCCTGGTTAGTAGCAATTGGCCGCCCTCTCCTCCGCCATGAATTTGCCCAATCCGCTTTTAAAGCCATCTGGGTTGCTGGCCATCACGACCCCCTGTGGAAGCGAGTTCCATAACTTAATTATGAACTATGTGAAGAAGCAATCTGTGTCAAAGTACTCCTTTGAGATTTTGCTCCACTCGAGTGGAGTACAGTCAAAGCCACGCAGGAGTCTCTGGCTCGTGGAGCATAGTGCGTACACCAAATGTATGGCTCATCTCATCTCTGTGAGCATGAGGCCTGTCAGCCACAAAGGACAGATGAGATAGATGGGCTTGTGCACCCAATCACACCTTACACTTGGGGAAAGAGTTTATGGAGGCATGAGACACACCCACCCACCCGCTTCCCCGAAGAATAGAAAGTAAAGTGAATTAAAATGATGGTAGGTACAAACACATGGGACGCGGGTGGCGCTGTGGGTTATACCACAGAGCCTAGGGCTTGCCGACCAGAAGGTCGGCGGTTCGAATCCCTGCGATGGGGTGAGCTCCCGTTGCTCAGTCCCTGCTCCTGCCAACCTAGCAGTTTGAAAGCACATCAAAGTGCTAGTAGATAAATAGGTACCGCTCCGGAGGGAAGGTAAACAGCGTTTCCGTGCGCTGCTCTGGTTCGCCAGAAGTGGCTTAGTCATGCTGGCCACATGACCCGGAAGCTGTACACTGGCTCCCTCAGCCAATAAAGCGAGATGAGCGCCGCAACCCCAGAGTCGGCCACGACTGGACCTAATGATCAGGGGTCCCTTTACCTTAGGTGCAAACACGCAGCAGAGCTTCTGACTGCAGCATCATAATTCTCCTATATAATTTGAGGGTGAGACCACACCTGGTGAGCCCGTGTGAGAAACAGAAACTGGGCAAGATGGTAGACGATTTTGTCTAACTGGGTTCCACCATAACCAGCAACCTCTCCATCGATGCTGAGCTGAACAAGCACATTGGCAGGGCAGACACAGCAATGCCTCTCCTCTCCAAAAGGGTCTCGGAGAAGGTGATGCTCATGTCCAATGCTAAGATGAAGGTCCACCAGGCTTGTGTGCCGAGTACGCTGCTTTGTGGAAGTGCGTTGTGGGCAATTTACAACCACCAGGAACGACGCTTCAATGCCTTCCTTCAGGAAGATTTTGGGCATCACACGGCAAACACTCTCAAAGATGTGATTTCCCAAGCACACATTCCCAGCATGTTCATGCTCCTGCCTCAGCGATGTCTACACTGACTTGATCATGTTCACAGAATGGAAGATGGCAGGATCCCCAAGGACATGAACTACAGCAGGCATGGGCAAACTCGGCCCTCCAGATGTTTTGGGACTACAATTCCCATCACCCCTGACCACTGATCCTGTTAGCTAGGGATGATGGGAGCTGTAGTCCCAAAACATCTGGACGGCCAAGTTTGCCCACGCTTGATCTGCAGGCACCAGGTAACATTGGAAGACCACCTCTGCATTGCAAAGATGTCTGCAAACATGATACGAAGGCTTGCAACATCAACCCTTGTGGCCACCCTGTTTCTTCCTAGATGATCCTTCATCCTGCAAAGGGTCTGCTCGTGCTTTTTGAGGTAGGACCGAGTGCATCAGGATGGGATTGTCGCCAAATAGGGAGGCGGCGTGCAGAGTGTCCTCAAAAGGTCTCTGGCTACGTGAATGAGGAGGAGACGAACCTGCGCCGGACTCTGCAAGCCGCCTGCTGAACAAGCCCGAATCGGAGTTGCTTTCCTTAGGAATTTTTCGGTAAGGAAATGAAAACACATGGGGTTCTCTCCCTCTCCGCCAAATACCACGTTAATTCCGAAAAGGCCTTTTTCATTAGATGATCTATACACAAGGGCTACAGATTACAAAAGCAGAAAATTAAATTGTAAACTGTACAGTGATGCCTCGAAGAGAGAGAAGCGGGAGAAGGGGAGTAACCAGAGACGCCAATTCCTTCTCCTCCTCCTGCCCTTCGCGGGGAATGAGCGCCAGGGAAGGCTACAGGGTTTCATAATCTATAAACCACCGCGGACGGGTTAGATCCTTATCGCCTTTAAACTGTAACTCAGCCCGAACTGAAGTTCCCAGAGTTCAGTTCATTTTGGAGGATGGAAGGGCTTAATGTGAATTAAGGGTTTCAATTCTCCTTCTCTCCCCCGCCCCCTCCCAGTTGTATTTTCCATAGACATTTTTCTGCAGCTCCAAGTGAGCACACCCAGGTTAATAAAAGAATTTCTGTCGGGCTCCAGCATCTCACATGCAAAAAAAAGTTGTTGTTGCAAAGAAGTTCATTCCCCACCATGAGCTTGTGGAGAAGACCTGGCCACCACACTCACAAGGGTTGCCCACTCTTGGTCTGCATCCCCCACTGACTTCTGAGGTCTAAACCACAGAGCCTAGGACTTGCCGATCAGAAAGTCGGCAGTTCGAATCCCCATGATGGGGTGAGCTCCCGTTGCTCAGTCCCTGCTCCTGCCAGCCTAGCAGTTCAAAAGCACGTCAAGTGCAAGTAGATAAATAGGTACCGCTCCGGTGGGAAGGTAAATGGTGTTTCCGTGCGTTGCTGTGGTTCGCCAGAAGAGGCTTAGTCATGCTGGCCACATGACCCGGAAGCTGTATGCCGGTTCCCTTGGCCAGTAAAGCAAGATGAGCACTGCAACCCCAGAGTCTTCCGCGACTGGACCTAATGGTCAGGGGTTCCTTTACCTTTACCTAAAGCATAGCCATGCTGCTATGGTCTCATCTAGACTTGGTGGGTCTCTGCCTTGGGTGGACCATCCCTCCTCCCTCGCAACGTTCATCCCCCAACCTGGCTTCATCTTCACTTAGCTCTCCCTAGATGCCCTGCAATATCCACAATGCGGGGGAACCCATTCAGAACAGGCCCTTTTGCACCACATTGGACAAGCAAACCATCCACTTGCAAGTGAAAGCACAAACAGAAGACGGCTCAGAGTGCAACTCCCTGCACGTCTACTAAGAGGTTAAGCCGGATGGCTTCCTCTCAAGGGAAGCATGCTCAAAACTGCTGCCCTGGTTAGCCAAAGGAAGGATTAGCTTTTCGTAAGCCACCCTGGGAACCAGCTGAAGGGCAGGTATGCATAAAATAAATTCATTAAGGATATTTTGCCCCGGGGAAAGTTGCTGAATGCTGCAAGACTTCAAAGCGAGCTATTTGCAAATGCGCGGCCCTTCTCCACCTCTTTGCAAGATTGAGAAAGTGCTCAGTGAGAGTAGTCCCATGGGATCTCTGCTAATTCACCTACTGAACAAAAGCACCTTGCATGCCACCCTGTTCTTCTTGGGCTCTGTGAAAAGTTTCTGATTTGGACACACCAGGCAGTTGCCTCCAGTGATGTTTGCCATGAGCTTTATTCCCTTGAGACTGCCCTGCAGGCGGCTGGGCTCTGTGGAGCTGCCAGGGGCAGACAGAACTTAGCATACTGCTGACATGCATCTGTCTCCAGAGACAATGGAGTGTGCTTCTGGAGGTGAAAATATTTTTTTCTTCTGAAGTCATGCTACAGTGTATTTAATTATTTTGTATTAGGTGCCTCTTGAGAATTAATCTTTTAACATTCTTTTCTTCACATAACAGTGTTAACGTAAACTGTGCATAGTTTGCATGAATTAATAATAATTAATAAAATTTTAAAATATCATCCTACGGCCTTCCAAAAAAAATTGGGTCACTTTTTGGATTCTTTTCATATGATTCTTGCTGCGGGTGTTAATGTTTCCTTACTCGGGAGCAGGGACAGAGGACGGATCTGTTTTAAACATATTTAGACATGCGTTCTGAGTTTTGGGCAGAGGTGACCCAATCAAGCTTTGCCCACAACATAGTGTCTCTTGCATCAAGCACCCATTAGGCTGGAGACACTCCTGTGACTAATTATATGCAAAAACCTCACATATATTATAAGCATAATAGATACATGAGCCAAGTCCTAGGTAGTACTACATGTTTGCAGCATAATTTTATACATATAATTACACTTAGGTTTTTTATTTATTGCATTTCTGCCCCACCTTTCCCCCAAGAAGCCCAATGTGGCAACTCTGCCCCCCCCATTTTATCCTCACAGCAGCCCTGTGAGGTAGGGCAGGCTGAGAGTGGGCAACTGGCTGTGGGGGGGGGGATTCGAACTCAGTGTTGCATGTATCTGTTTATGTGCCAGTGACTATAGGAAACCTGGAGGGCAGATGCAAATGCTATTATATGAATTTTAATGCATATAACATATGAAAATTGTTCTTATTTTTAGTGGAGCTGAAAAGCAACAACACTCTTTTCTAACTGAGACCAAGGAGCAAGAAGGGAATCTGAAAAAGGTCTGTGTGGAGAAGCTTGGCGTTCATATTTGCAGAGAATCCCATCCCAACTGGGAGCACACATAAGGTGGAATATGAGCAGGAGGCAGGCAGTTAAAATGTGCCGTGTGTTGGGAGCCAGGTTCAAATCCAGCGGAGAAGCTCCCTGGGTGGCCACATTAGGCTGCAAAGATAAGGCAAGGAAACAGGTGAGCAAGTCAGGGTAGGCAGAGTTTGGCTTCTTCCAGTATAAAATTCCAGCTTTCCAGGAGAAGGATTGCTCCAGTCTCTCAGCCTCGTTTACTGCCCATGCTTGCAATAGCCTGAAAGATCTGAGTTTTGGTTGCGGCCAAAGCTTGCAATGCCAACCAGAGCTATTCCTCACCTCTGCAGCTTTGCCACCAAACCTCACCCACTCTCTGAACCTAGAATCATAGAATCATAGAGTTGGAAGAGACCACAAGGGCCATCGAGTCCAACCCCCTGCCAAGCAGGAAACACCATCAGAGCACTCCTGACATATGGTTGTCAAGCCTCTGCTTAAAGACCTCCAAAGTAGGAGACTCCACCACACTCCTTGGCAGCAAATTCCACTGTCGAACAGCTCTTACTGTCAGGAATTTCTTCCTAATGTTTAGGTGGAATCTTCTTTCTTGTAGTTTGGATCCACTGCTCCGTGTCCGCTTCTCTGGAGCAGCAGAAAACAACCTTTCTCCCTCCTCTATGTGACATCCTTGTATATATTTGAACATGGCTATCATATCACCCCTTAACCTCCTCTTCTCCAGGCTAAACATGCCCAGCTCCCTTAGCCGTTCCTCATAAGGCATCGTTTCCAGGCCTTGGACCATTTTGGTTGCGCTCCTCTGGACACGTTCCAGTTTGTCAGTGTCCTTCTTGAATTGTGGTGCCCAGAACTGGACACAGTACTCCAGGTGAGGTCTGACCAGAGCAGAATACAGTGGCACTATTACTTCCCTTGATCTAGATGCTATACTCCTATTGATGCAACCTGTGACGGTGTTGTGGAGCCTGCATGCACACAATTGCCTGCCCCAGCAGCGCGCAAGGAGCTAAAAGTTCAAACACCCCCAGAGCACTGGGAGAGCTAAGCATGGAAAACTAATCTTATTTTAACGGTCTCATATACCAAGCAAATTTCTCTGCTGTCCCAGGCTCAATCATTCCGGCCTTAAAGCATTTCTCCCTATCATATTTATTGATCCTATCACACTGATAGGGCTGTGGCAAACAGATAACTAAGGCAATTAACCCAGAGGTGAACTCTGGAGCCCAGAAGAATCTGCACGCGAGGCTGAGAGACAACTGGGTGGGAGATTTCCTGGAGAGAGGCAGCCCAGAGGCATGTGGGGCAGAGAAGCAGCAGCAGCAGCCTCCTCCGAATGGGCCAGGATCCTCCAGGAAAACAGCCCGGATCCTGCTGCCAGGACGCAAAGCCACAGTCCCCCCCCCCGCCTCCCTCTGTGACACTTCTGAACTGTTGCCTTCATGTCTGCTTCATGCCACATGTCCCAAAGTTTTCACTTTGTTCCACAAACAGTGTTTATTATATGTTATTGGCTATTAAGAGAAAGACCCTACAAAACTGCCTTAAATTGAGCCAGGCCCATTGGCTTCATGCTCAGCACTGCCCACCTTGACTGGCAGAGGCTCCCCTGGATTTCGGGCAGGTCTACCTGGAGACCCCAGGGCTTGAACCCAGGACCTTTCTGATTGATTGATTGATTGGTTGGTTGGTTGCACACCCTGCATCCTCAGTTCCCAGTTTGTGTTACAGCATTAAAAACATTTTTAAAAACCTTTCAACACCTTCCAACCCTCCACACAAAGAAAATTAGCCTGCAAGGGCTGAGTGGTTAAATTAAGCCAGAGTATCTTCCAAAAGCTCGTCTCATCCGCAAAGCTGTAGACGCGGACCGCTTTGGGATGCGGGTGGCGCTGTGGGTTGAACCACAGAGCCTAGGACTTGCCAATCAGAAGGTCGGCAGTTTGAATCCCCGCGACGGGGTGAGCTCCCGTTGCTCGGTCCCAGCTCCTGCCAACATAGCAGTTCGAAAGCGCCTCAAAGTGCAAGTAGATAAATAGGTACCGCTCCAGCGGGAAGGTAAACAGCGTTTCCGTGCGCTGCTCTGATTCGCCAGAAGCGGCTTAGTCCTGCTGGCCACATGACCTGGAAGCTGTACGCTGGCTCCCTCAGCCAGTAAAGTGAGATGAGCACGCAAACCCAGAGTCGTCCACAACTCGACCTAATGGTCAGGGGTCCCTTTACCTTTACCCTTTACCTTACGAAAGCTCATCTCATCCGCAAAGCTTTAGACTTATTCAACTCAACCCAGTGAGCTTATGAAGACAGGAGAACAAGAAGAAATGACTCTCCTGGCACAGCCTCTATCCCATGTTTTCAAAGGTCTGGAGGTTTAATGCTACTCTTTTCCTTATCTGTCCAATATCCGCGCTGGGCATGCCCCATTGGAAGGCCAACTTAGAATCCCAGAACCAGCATTGCGGAGTTGGGACTCCAGGGGTCACCTTGCCCAATGCCCTGCAATGCAGCTATCAAAGCGAAAGGATCCATGACCGATGACTATCCAACCTCTGTTTAGAAACCTCCAAGGAAGGGGCACCCACCACCTCTCAAAGGAGTACTGTGTCCAGTTCTGGGCACCACAGTTCAAGAAGGACACTGACAAACTGGAACGTGTCCAGAGGAGGGCAACCAAAATGGTCCAAGGCCTGGAAACGATGCCTTATGAGGAACGGCTAAGGGAGCTGGGCATGTTTAGCCTGGAGAAGAGGAGGTTAAGGGGTGATATGATAGCCATGTTCAAATATATACAAGGATGTCACATAGAGGAGGGTGAAAGGTTGTTTTCTGCTGCTCCGGAGAAGCGGACACGGAGCAATGGATCCAAACTACAAGAAAGAAGATTCCACCTAAACATTAGGAAGAACTTCCTGACAGTAAGAGCTGTTCGACAGTGGAATTTGCTGCCAAGGAGTGTGGTGGAGTCTCCTACTTTGGAGGTCTTTAAGCAGAGGCTTGACAACCATATGTCAGGAGTGCTCTGATGGTGTTTCCTGCTTGGCAGGGGGTTGGACTCGATGGCCCTTGTGGTCTCTTCCAACTCTATGATTCTATGATTCTATGAGTCCCTTCCACTGCTGGACAGCTCTTACTGTCAGAAAGCTCTTCCGAACCTTTAGCTGGGATCTCCCTTTTTGCCATTTGAATCCATTGGAGGTCCAGCTAGAATGAGAGTTGGTGGCAGGACCTGGGGAGGGGGGACTATGGCTCTTCCAGGCATAGGAAAGTCCCTCATGGCAGGTGCAGGCAATGGGAGTACAAGGAAGGGACCCAAACAGAGAGACAAAGAGCAAGAACCCTAAAAGCAAGACAGAAACAGAGCCCAGAGTGGAAAGGCAACGGCTGGGGCGAAGAGAGAGTGGAGCTTTAATGGCCTCGAATAAACTTGTTCTGAAAAGGAACACAAAGTGAAGATCAATTTACAGCAATAACAGCAGCAGCAAATCAATAGCCTGACCCACTTTCAGCTTATCGAGGGCAAACGTGGAGACTTTGCAAGGAGAAGAGCGGCTGGCCCTCTGACCAGAGAAGCCTCTTGCGCCACTGACAGAGCCTCTGCGAAAGCTGCTGGGGAAACCTGAAGCAATGGAGCTTCCCATTTCTGAGGGCGGGCTTCCCAGGAGAGGAGCTAAATGGCCCCCAGCAAAAGCTCCTCTGGAATCATGGACATCCCATGAAGCTGAACGCTGGGAGACTCAGGAAATCGTTGAACTACGGAACTCCCTCCCACCAGGAGGCTGGGATGGCCACCAACTTGAATGGCTCTAAAAGATGATGAGACAAATACATAGAGGAGGAGAGGACTCTCCAAGGCCACTGGCCAGGATGGCTCTGCTCTGCCTCCACATTCGGAGACAGCAATGTTTCTGAAGACCACATGCTGGAAACCACAGACGGGGAGAGGACCCTTGTGCTCAGATCCTGCTGGCAGGCATCCCATCATGGGCATCTGTTTGGCCACTGCGAGAAGAGGATGCTGGATGGACCACTGGCCAGATCCAGCCAGGCTCTTCTCGTGTTATGGTCTTAGGATCCTTTCTGAGCAGCTCCTCTGTCGGGGGGTGGGGAGACCTCTCAACACATGACAGGAAGCTTCCTCGATCTCCCCACAACTTTAGCTTCAAGATAGGGGTTGGCAAACTTTTTCAGCAGGGGGCCGGTCCACTGTCCCTCAGACCATGTGGGGGCCGGACCATATTTTGAAGGGGGGGGAATGAACGAATTCCTATGCCCCCAAAATAACCCAGAGATGCATTTTAAATAAAAGGACACATTCTACTCATGTAAAAACACGCTGATTCCTGGACCATCCACAGGCTGGATTGAGAAGGCAATTGGGCTGGATCCAGCCCCCGGGCCTTAGGCTGCCTACCCGTGTTCAAGAGCTATCAAGACATAAAGACGCAGCTGCAGCCTGGACAAGGTCTCGGGAAGGGAGCAGGGACTCAGCAGGGCCTTCAACCTGAAGGAGAAGTCCTTCCAGATGAGGAGTCCATGCTTTGAAGGCCTCCCGCTTTTGGTGGCTCCAGGTAAGAGAGCTGGAGCCCCTCTGTTGTGTTAATGTTGTGAACCAGATAGAAGACAAGAAGCAGGACACACATCTGAAAATGCTTTCATGTCGTGAGGTTGCCAGGCAGCTCTCTCTGGGCACAATGGAGAACGACTCAAGCCTCAACACCCACCCACAAGCACCTCTCTCGTCTGAGAAGGAACGGACTGGGGTCAGGCTGGTTCAAATCCCCACTCCGCCACGAGGCTCATGGGGGTGACCTCCCAGCCTAAACTCCCTCACAGGGTTGTTGTGGGAATCAGATGAGGAGCTGGAGGAGAACTGCGTGGACCACCTTGAGCTCTGGGAGAAAAAGGTGGGATTGAAACGCAGTAAGTAATAAATAATGCTGCAGCTGCTGATTTCTAGGGACAGGGAGAAATGAGGGGACTTTCCTTACACCACGCCTGGCCTGCTCCGTATTGGGGAACCCAGGACAACCTGTTTCAGGCAACAACTGGGTGGGGCTGACAGGAATTGTCATCCAAAACATCTGGGGGTGCCAGGATGGGGCTCGGCTGGGATAGGACTTTACGTAGAAGGATAACCCCAGAGACCTTCCTCTGGTCCCAGGACCAGAGAAAGTGGCCTGAGGCCGGAGGAAGATGCTATCACTGTGGCCCTGCCTTCTTGGGCGGAACATGGAATTCTGCCTGAGGCCAAGGTTCCAAGAATCCTTCAAGGGCAGCCCTACAGCTCAAGCACATGGCAGGAATCCAAGCTAGGCGGCTCAGGAACCAAAACAAGTAGAAATGGCATTCCTAGCTTGCCTGGCCAAGACACCACCTGACAGCAGAAGGGACCCCTCCGGAAATTGGTGGACTCTCTTCCCTTGGAGGTTTCTAAGCAGAGGTTGGGTGGCCGTCCGTCAGGGTTGCTTTAGTTGAGATTCCTGCATTGCAGGGGGCTGGACTGGATGACCCTCAGGGTCCCTTCCAGCTCTACAGCTCTATAATTCTATGACCCCAGCAAAGGAGGGCCAGGCTGTGTTCCAGGAGGTGTTGGGAGGAGAGAGGTGTCCTCTGGGAGTGGGAATCCCATTGTCCCCCAAACGACTGACCCAACCACCAATACTTGATTCAGCTTCAGTTTTCTTGACACAAGCAGAAGCAAGCCTCTAAGTCCATTGAACAAGAACCCAAAAACAAGGAATTGCCCGTGGGAGGCATGCATGCCATTCCTTTGGCCTGGCTCTTGCACCTTGCCCACCCACAGGCTTCAGGTTGGGATTCCATGGCAGGAAGGTGAAATTCAGGCTCTGGTTCCAAATCCCGCTCCCTCCCCTGGCAGCCCAGAGCGACTCGCTTTTCTGCCCGCTCTGGGATTCAAGGCCGAGATGGCTTTCCTCCAGGCTGACAAAGGGGGAGCTTGTGGCCTGGGCGCTCTGCGCAGGGGCTCTCCTCCCCGCTGCACCCTCCCCGCTGCACCCTTATGCACACACGGAGCGAGATACAGCCTCCCAGTGAAGTCTGCGGTCCTGTTATCAGGGCCTTTTCTTTCTGTTTTATCGCCAGCCGCAGCCGAGTTCAGGGAGAGCAGGGAAGGAGGGGGGGTCAGGTGCAGGTCAGGGTGTGGTGTTGCCCCTGCTCCCTTATCAGCAGCTGAAGAAAGTGAATCCACCTGGTTTGTTTCTGGCTGTTAAGTGCGGCAGGGTCAGCCAGCATAGCAGCGGGTCGCCCAGAGTTCACCCTTCCTCCGGCCGCCTCGGTTATCGGCGGCGGCAGCGCTCAGCTCATCAACTTTCTCCACCTTGCAAGCAGCAATTTCCTGGTCCTCCACGGCTCGCCCCTCCCTGTAATCTAAACAGACAGGGCTCCGCACTCGGTGGCAGCCTTGCGCACTAATGCGCCGGCCACTCCTCCCCACCCCACCCCACCCCCACCCCGTCCCGGTGCTAATGGGATGACAGCCCCTGTTAGCCAAGCTCCACTTGCTCTCCTCTGCTGCTCTGATAGCCCCCCCCCCCAGGGCAAGGCGTGTCCCCGGAGGAAAGGGCGTTGCCCAGCTGGAGCTGCACCAGCAACTCAACCGGTCAGGGTCTCAGCAAAGGGCCTGATTAACTGCGGCTCAGAGGGAGGCCTTTGGATTCGGGAGAGATGCAAGTGGCACCGTGGCCCCAAGACTGGGGTCCTGGGGTGAGATGAACCCAACATACTGAGAGAAGGGCAAATTTAAACTTGGGAAGAAGTTCGTTCCCTGGAGAGAACTGGACCTCTGTTGTTTCAGGTGGTCTCAGAGGTATGGGGAGCACTGCTGCTGCTGCTGCTTTTGCTGCTGTTGAGCCTGTGGCCGGCCAGAAGTCATAGCTATTTGAGATTCCTACTGCTCTGCTTCAAAAAGGGATGCGGGTGGCGCTGTGGGTTAAAGCACAGAGCCTAGGGCTTGCCAATCAGAAGGTCACCAGTTCAAATCCCCACGATGGGGTGAGCTCCCGTTGCTCAGTCCCTGCTCCTGCCAACTTAGCAGTTCGAAAGCACATCAAAGTGCAAGTAGATAAATAGGTACCACTCTGGCAGAAAGGTAAAGGGCATTTCCGTGTGCTGCTCTGGTTCATAGAATCATAGAGTTGGAAGAGACCACAAGGGCCATCGAGTCCAAGCCCCTGCCAAGCAGGAAACACCATCAGAGCACTCCTGACATATGGTTGTCAAGCCTCTGCTTAAAGATCTCCAAAGAAGGAGACTCCACCACACTCCTTGGCAGCAAATTCCACTGAAGCGGCTTAGTCATGCTGGCCACATGACCCGGAAGCTGTACGCCGGCTCCCTCGGCCAATAAAGCGAGATGAGCGCCACAACCCCAGAGTCGGTCACGACTGGACCTAACGGTCAGGGGTCCCTTTACCTTTACTTTACTTTACTGCTCTGCTTCACTCTAAGGTCCCTGGCAGTCAAAAGAACATTGCTATTGCCAGTGGGCAAGGCAAGGAGATTTGCCACTAGCTGAAAGGTACCCTATACAGGCCAGAAAACAACTCAAAGGGGCTTCTCTCTATTAACCAGGGATCCAAACGTGATAGAGGCTAGTTCAGGATTACACCTACACCAAGAAAAATTAATTCCAATGCACCCTGCTCCACTTACAGACTTGCACAATTCCACAGGGATAGTGGATTTAAGGGGACGCTCCCTGGCTTCAGTACAATGGCCAAGACAGCACAGCGGGCAGAATTCTGTGTCTGGAAGCACAGAATCTTAAGAGTTTGAAGGGATCTCCAGGGTCATCTAGTCCAACCCCCCGCAATGCAGGCATCTCAACGAACGCATCCATGACAGATGGCCACCCAGCCTCTAGACACGCAGGACAGAGGTTCAGACATTACACTTTTGCTAGGTGAAATGGACTCCCTTGGAAGCTGGTGGACTCTCCTTCCTCGGAGGTTTTTAAGCAGAGCTTGGATGGACATCTGTCCTGGATGACTCTCATGACCTCTCCCAACTCTGCCATTCTGTGATTCTATAATAATAATAATAATAATAATAATTTTTATTTATATCCCGCCCTCCCCAGCCGAAGCCGGGCTCAGGGCGGCTAACAAAAAAATAGTGCAACATTATAAAAACATCATAAGAATTAATTAAAATCAAAATTGATGGCAACCATAAACTAAAGTATTGTAAAGATTGCCAAAGGAGGGAGTCAGGCTGTGCCCTAACCAAAGGCCTGGTGGAACAGCTCTGTCTTGCAGGCCCTGCGGAAAGATGTCAAATCCCGCAGGGCCCTGGTCTCTTGCAACAGAGCGTTCCACCAGGTTGGAGCCGCAGCCGAAAAAGCCCTGGCTCTAGTTGAGGCCAGCCTCACCTCTCTGTGGCCTGGGACCTTCAAGATGTTTTTATTTGAAGACCGTAAGTTCCTCTGTGGGGCATACCAGGAGAGGCGGTCCCGTAGATACGAGGGTCCTAGGCCGTGTAGGGCTTTGAAGGTTAAAACCAGCACCCTAAACCTGATCCTGTACTGCACTGGGAGCCAGTGCAGCTGGTATAGCACCAGATGAATGTGATCCCACAGCGAAGACCCCGTAAGGAGTCTCGCTGCGGCATTCTGCACCCGCTGGAGTTTCTGGGTCAGTCTCAAGGGCAGCCCCACGTAGAGCGAGTTACAATAATCCAGTCTGGAGGTGACCGTCGCGTGGATCATAGGTGTCTGTGGTGGGGAGCTTATTTTGCTGAAGCTATTTTAGCTCACCGGGCTGCTGCAATGATCACACTGGGCAGAGATACAGAGGAACCTGTCTCAACCCTTGAGGGCGGCATCCCGTCACTTCGCCTTTAGAGCTTCCGCCTGTACAAGTCTGACCTTGCGCTGCATCTCTCAAATCACTGGTCGTCTGTCAAAAAGCCAACTGGTACAGGATGCAGCTCTGCCGGCTGCCAAGGCTGTGCCACCAGCAGCACAGGGCTCTGCCCGGTCCCTGTAAGGATCACGCACAACGTGGCGGCACATGGCTCTCTCTGGCACCTGGACAGCGGATGAGAGACCATCTTGGCTGTGAGTCCCAGAAGACCTGCTCCCTGCCTTGCTGGCCTGAGAGGCCCTGACTGACTCCAGCTACAAAAGTCGAGGCTCCAGAATAGACTCTTGGCCTTGTTGCTGTTTTTGATACTGTTTGTATCTTTATTTTAGTTCTTGATATGATTTATGAGGAAATTGTTTGATGCCGTATTTATTGTTCAGGACTACTCTTGTTATGTTTGTAATTGCTTTTTTTCAAGTTTGTAAGCTGCCTTGAGCGAGGCTGGAAAAATGGAAAGGCGGCATACAAATAAAATGACTCACGATGCTTGTGTGAGGATAGTAAAGGGAACCAAAGGCACGGGCTGCCTCCCCATGGAGCGTGCAGCGCAGCGGAGGGCTGCTGGTGTGTAAGTCTCCTCTCATGCACAGCTGCTTCATGGGAGCATCTAAAAACAGTGCCGTTCCAATAAACCTTGTGAGATGATGAAATCCTAGCATGGGGGAGCTAACTGCAGCTGAATGCGGGTCTGAAGGCACATCCCAATGGGAATAATGCAGAAGGAACCAACCACAGCAACTGTGCATTCAGAGGAAGGGCACTAGTTCACTGGCAGAGCGCATGGTTTGCATGCAGGCAGTCCCAAGTTTGATTCCCAGCAGGGCTAACCTGAAGAACCGCTGCTGCTAGTCAGTGTAGGCGATACTGAGTTAAATGGAACAGGGGTCTGACTCGGTAGAAGATGGAGCAACTGACATTTCCATGTTCCTTTGCTCCTGATGGGCAGGGCATTTGGGTCCGCCTCCCAAAAGACTAGCTGGCGATACGTCTGGGTTGAGAAAGTATTGGCCCAGTTACTTTGGCAACAGGGACCTGCTCCTGCTCTCCCCTCGTGAACGTTTCCCTAACAAGGAGGCGTTTAAAAAAAAAAGCCAGAAAAGAGAGAGTCGCGTTTTAGTGGGGGTAGAGTGTTGCCCCCTGAACCCCACCCAAGATGCCCCTGAAACCCATTTCTCAGCTGTCGCCTCGCTGACTTCCACCGAGATTCAGCAAAGTCCAACCCGCACGTCTGCAGGAAGTGTGGAGTTCAGGCAACACCTCGCAGCCCTCGCGGAGTAATTACAGCTGCATCCAAACCACAGGGAGATTAAGTGCTATTTTCGGCTCTCCATAATCTTATTGGGCCACCGCAAGAACCTCCCCTCTCCTCCTCTCTCCCCCCCCCCCCACCGGTGCCGACGTCGGAAATCAATTCCGCAACTGGTCAAGGGGAGTAATTTTCTCTGCGGCTTTTAACAAATTGCTGTGCCTCGTATCGCTGGATGGCACGAGCCAAAGGCCACTTTGTATTTGCCGATTAGCACTGCTCAATTAAATTCCTCTCCTCGCTGGCACGGAGAGCTAATCTGCTCTAAGCGGCCAGTAAGCTCCTTTCTCCGTGTGAAATTGGTCCCAGATTTCAGCCTCTGATTTCCACCTGTTTGGGGCAGTGCCACGCTCAGGAGAGGAAGGTTCAGCCAGAGTGCCAAGGGACCAGGCAGGGTTCAGGCTAACACTTCCACTACCAGTGGGTTAATTATAACTTCATTCTCAAACACCCACACAAGCGGCTTGCTTCAACTCCCAGTGACCTTACCTACTTAATTTTTTTTACATCTGCGGAGTAAATTTCTGTCAGCAAAACTGAAAGGCCAAGCAGAGTTCAAAGTAACAATTCATGTTAAAAAAACAAAGGTTGCCCAGAACTAAATCACAGCCTTAAACAGTGAACCTCCCATAAAACACACAGGAGCTTTTAAGGTGAGCAGAAACGTTTCCCTGGAACTGCAAAGCACCCACCTGACAAATGGCTCTCTCCAAAGCTGCCTGCGGAAGGAGCCACCCCAGCGCATGCCGGCCTCTGGAAATTTACATGCTGCTGATGCCCACGTAAAACCCGCCTTGTCAGGCTGCCCTTACGAGGAGGAATTCATGGCAGCATAAACTCAGCCCAAGGCGTCTCCAGAGCGTGGCTTTCTGTGACCTGGTGCTCAGCACTCCTGTGCTAAACCGGAAGAATGGCAAAGGACACCAAGTGGGCACCTTGGCACTGGGTGGGCGTGGGCAGAGGGTGGGCACATGTTTGCCCGTGACAAGTAGACCCAGGTGCACCTTGCAGTGGAGATCAGCAGAAGGTGAATTCAAAGCGGCTCTCATGGCAAGGGCAGAAGAGCTGCTTGGTCAGGATCAGGCCCGAGAGCCCATCTTCGAAGCCAACATCTGGCACCCCCACTGCGGCAAGACAGAGACCTTTGGAAGCTCAAAGGCAGCGCATGCAGGCAGTGGCTTTTGCCCACCTGGACTTATGCATGTGGGCGCCCACGCACAGTGTGATGGTGCCAAGCACCAAGGAATGGAAAAATTGCATCAAGCCACGGGTCAGCTGAGCAGCTGAGGCATCCGGCAAATAAATAAATATCAGATCCAGGAGAAAGCTGGTGAGGGGGTTTGCTGGAGACCCTTCGAATATCCACGCGCTTTGCGTAGGTAGCCTTCTTTGCAACTCAATTGAACGGCACCATTTTTCAGAAAATGTAATAATAATAATAATTTATTATTTATACCCTGCCCATCTGGCTGGGCTTCCCAGTGGTCTGGTCTTCAAGCACTATGTCAATCTCCCTCTAAGGATTTGGCTCAGAGGACAAAATGACGACAACCGATACCACCCCGTCTGATATAGGGCACCAACAGGCAAGGCCATGGCCAGGAGGATGCTTAATTTTCACATATATCTTCATTGAGGGGCTTAAAATATGCTTTTGGTGTGAGGAATCAAAATCTGCTTTTTTGTGATTGGACAACATTTAGCTTGATAAGTCTACGTTTGATGGAGAGGCACATGAACTGCTTTCAGAAAACCAAAGAATGTTAATTTTACCTTCTGAAAATGTCAGGTAAAGCTAAATAAATAATACGAATAACCATATATAATATAACTGCAAGTCATTGGCAATCCTTTTAAACAATTTCTGTGCAATTTTACACACATTTTACTTACCAATCAAAACTAAATTATATTAATTTGACCAAAGTATCTTTTGATTTCCCAAGTCAAGTCATGTTACAACTTTTTAGCACCCCTCAGGTTTGAATTTGGAAGTTGAAAAATTAAACTCTGCTTCCAAGACAAGGTTGGGAGCAATCCTATACCCTTTTAAATGGGTTTGTGGGATGGGGTGTGGGGAAGGGGTTATTATCTCATTTTATTATGCATTTTGTGTTTTGAAACTGCCCTGAGATCTGTAGCTGAAGGGTGGCATACTGAATGAATGAATGAATGAATGAATGAATGAATGAATGAGTCAAGCACGAAGGGCAGGAAAAGGGTTCGGAGGAAAGAGAAAGATCACGCCAGCCTAACAGCAGGGAACAAGCAGCCCATCACCTTTCATGTTAAAATGATATCACGGAGACACAAGCTGACAAAATCAAAAGTTGCGCAAGGGGCTTGATGGGAGATGCTCATTCCTGATGCAACTGCAAGGACCTGAGGGTTATCTTCATCATCATCAACATCTCAAATGTTGTTAAACACCGACCTGCCCTTCACCAGCAGGGCCCAGGGAGGGTTACAGGGCAGGAGCAGCATCCCACCTGCAGAAAAGCTCCTCTGTCTTTGGTCTCGGGGTATCACTTCAGGCTCAGCCTGCTGGTTCCTCAGTTGTCCCTCTCTCTGCTGCCACCTGCTCTGTCAACAATGTTTAGGCAACACGAAAATCTTTAAATGAAGCAAGGTACCAAACTTGCCATGCAGGTCATCGTCTGCAAACTTTTATTTTCAGTTTATGAAGCAATTCTACATCCTCTCACCACGCTGACGAAGAATTCTACGAAATAGTTGTCAATATCCGGAATTACTGTTCAGTGCTGGGACATTATATTTGCTGAATACACAAAGCTTCACAGCTTGTCTTTCATCGTACAAAGTTTGGTACCTCGCTTCATTTTAAGATTTTCAGAGACTTCGAGACTGGAGATTTCATTTTGAGCTTGTTACTGTTTGAAGGAATTCTATAAAGATTGTCTATTACGTATGTCTATGGTCATCGTGTTGCCTAGACTTTGCTGATGTTCTCTTTGCAGCACAGGGCTTTGTTTGGATACTTATTGCCATCTGCTCTGTGGCAGGCGCCGGACTCAACTCAACCCACCGCCTCAACTCCAACGCTGCTTTGACCATCTCAGCTGCTTCCTCTGGTTAAGAACAGTTTCAGGTTAAGAACGGACCTCCGGAATGAATTAAGTTCGTAACTAGAGGTACCACAGTATCCCCCTTCCACGCTGCACATGGGCAGAGGTGCAGGCATGCCGCGAGTGAAGAGACCTCTGCAAGCAGATGAAAACATGGGCAGGATGTTGATTTCACTCGTAGTGTAACAAATACCATGGACAACATGGACTGATATAAAAGTTAGAGTATAGAAGAATATGCAGTTGTAAATGTTCAAAATGGAACCCCATGGAGGGGGGGGGAGTCCTGAAATTTGGAGGAATCTCTGTACAGTGGTACCTCAGGTTAAGAACTTAATTTGTTCTGGAGGTCCATTTTTAACCTGAAACTGTTCATTACCTGAGGTACCACTTTAGCTAATGGGGCCTCCTGCTGCCGCTGCAAAGTCACAGCGCGATTTCCGTTCTCATCCTGAAGCAAAGTTCTTAACCTGAAGTAATATTTCTGGGTTAGCGGAGTCTGTAACCTGAAGCATCTGTAACCTGAAGCGTATGTAACCCGAGGTACCACTGTATATAGTTATATTTTTTGGATTTTTATAACTTTGTATTTGTAAAATCAATGGGGGGGGGTTCTAAAAAAATATTTAGGGGTACTCTCATTTTCCCACTCCTATTGAAATACTTCCCCTCAATTAGTCCAAACTTAGATTCACAAAATGTTTAGGGGTATGCGTACCCCTGCATCCCCCCCCCCAGGAAAAAGCACTGTGTAAAACTAAATAAAAATGATTTCTTAAAAATAAAAGAGCGAGGCTCCGTGCGTACTGGAAGATGGTGTGCCTAACATTTTATGCTTTCCCTCCTAGTGGATTTAATGCATTCTGCAAAACAAAAAAATTCTGGAGATCTCCCTTTTCCTGGCTATTTAAATGTCTTTTTTTAGCAGAAATGAATGAATAAACTGATGCAATTCATGGAGGTTCCAGATTTCATCAGATAATGAATGCTGCCGATGAATGGTCTTGTTTTATTTCTTACTCAGATTTGTAGACGTTGCTTTTTGCATTCTTTTTCTTTTCTTCCTAAATCATTATAAGTGGGAAAAGAATAGGCCGCCCCACTGCTGCGTCGCATGTGAATTAGGCAGATGCAGCTTGGCTCTACTGGCTCATTTAGTGTGGTCCTGTGAAACAGCCTAAGCCATGGGGCCGGCCCTGCCGTTAGACAGAGTGAGGCCATGTGTGTCTGTAGGAAGCAGGCGTTTGGGGACAGTCCTGTGTGCGCTGAGCAACCTGCCTGGCGTCCCCTCAGCGACCTCACTGCCCTTGGGTGAGGGGGCGGACACAGCGCCCCACAACCAGCAGCGGAGGGAGCTCAGCCGCCAGGCTGCCCAGCTCTGCCCATGCGCATGGGCTACTGGGGGTGGGGGGGATGGGGGAGCAAATCCCGTCCTTTGCCTCAGGCAGCAAAGCATCTTGGGTTGGTCCTGCCAAGCCACCCTCAAAATCTTAAGCTCCCTGACCTCGCCCCTGGAGTAAAGAGTGATCAGATCTGATGTGCTGACTCAGGTAAAAACCAGGGGCGATCAGATGCAGGAGAAACACAATCCCCAAGAAGCTGCCTTGCCCAGTGAGGGGTGTGCTCCGCTGTCGGATGCAATTGCCATGACGGAGCCTCGCTCTTTCTAACTGTACGTACATTCAAAACCCAGTTAAAACTATTTAGTTGAATTAATTCTACAAAATTCACAATCCTGATCCAGCGACAGCAGCTTTTCAAAGTCTGGTAGTCTGTTACACTGCCAGCACCACGTTTGCCACCCCCTTGGCTCCTAGTGCCCCCCACACCCAGGTGTGTCATCCCACTGCCCACTTTGGGAACCCCTGGCCTAGGGGGTCCCAGAAAGACCCCAGGGGGGAGCCTTGTCTTCAGCGTGGGGCTCCACAGTTCGAAGGACAGCTGAAAGTAGGACCAAAGATGTAAGGAAGGAAAGCCAGGAAGGAAAAGGAAAGAGGAAGTCAAGAGAAACGAGGCAAGGCTGGCAGATGAAAATGGTGGATTTTTCGGAGCTGGCTGATCTGACCGGAAGAGTCTGTGACCAGAAGGAGGAGGAGTATCAGGAAGAAAGGACAAAATTTAAAGATTATTTAGTTAAATATGTTAAGTTAAGCTAATTGGAGATGCTTGCAAAAAACAGATAGGCTTAGGATTGAAATAGGTAATGTGATGAATTAATATGTTTAATGCTGAATTTGAAAGAAAGAAAGATGTTAAGTGATTAAGTTAATTTTATAAGAATATTGGTTTTGGAAAACCGTTAGAATGATATCCACTGAAATTCAACCAGGGGGATACGAGGAAGTCACTTAACAATGTTACTAAGTTTGGTTTAAATACAGTTGAGATTTATGTTTGTTTGTTTGTTTTTAAAAAAATGGAAAATCAATTTAAAAAATTGAAGGGGAAAAAAGAGAAACAAGGCGAGGAATGTGGTGTTTTTGAATTCAGGCAGAAGAAGATGCCTTCCAGCTCCACAATCCTATGACACCCCTTTTTCGTTTCTTTGGGCCCCTAAACACACACACACATTTCATGGGCCACAGCCTCGGCCTCTTGCACATCTTCCCAAAAGGATTCCTCCTCCGTCCCTGGCAGCAGCTTCCCTCCGAGCCAGGTGACACATTCGAGACACACACGCCCCTTCTTGGGTAACAGACACCACCTCCTCGCCCTGATAGGACCTGATGAAAAATTCACCATGGCTCTGGCTGCAGTGCCAGGGAAGGAGCTGGCCGGCCGGGTCTCTTTTTACCTTCCTCAGGTTACAGCTCTGACCCAAGAGCATCGCGCGGCACAGCCGCCCAAACTCCTGTCAGGATGTGGGGCTGCACATTCTCAAGAGCAGCCCCATTAATGAGGGAGGCCAGGCCCGCTAAAAGGGAGCCCTTGGCACTCTCTCGCTCGCACCACCGGGGCTGGGAGGGGTCCTGGGTTTCGGCTCCAGGGTCTGCCTGTTTTGATGCTGCTCCTGCCCCCCCCCATGCTCAAGATGAGGCACAAGGCTACAGCTGGGTCGCTTCTCCACAAGTCAGGTGTGCTTGCAAGAGTAAGAGGTGTGATGAAGCCAAAAGATACACATTTTTAAAAAACAAAAACCAAATTCTGAACCAAGGAAATCCAAATCAGCAGTCAGAATAACTGCATGTAAATTAAACACATCTGGATCCGTTTCGCATAATGCAACTAGCTTCCAAGATTTAGTTTTTTTCTGGTTAAGAGGAGAAATGAAAGTGGCTGTAATATTCAGCACCGGGTTCAGCGACCCAAGCAGGGCAGAGAAATTTTATCCTGAACTTCCGCAGGGCCAGCTGACTCATCTGACTCCACCCCATCCCCACTCCTGAACCATGAGGACTACTCTCATGAAACAATGGCTAGGGGCAGGGGCTCAATTCTGTGCAAGGTCCCCCATTCCAGATTCCTCCTCCAGATTTACCTTGTGTTGTGCTTCAGAAAAGAGAAAGAGATTAACACCAACTTCTTTTCCATTAAATTATGGTGTCCTCAGCTTCTCTTGTTGTTTTCAGTGATTTTTTGTTTTGCTTTAATTTGCTGGTTGCTCAGAGACCCCACTTTGGGGTGGAAAAATGGGATCTAGGTGGATACATGAATATATCAATCAAGTGTTTGTACATGATCTGCTGCAGGACCTCCCGCAATTACCACCTCAACAGGAGGATGCAGGAACAGGGTCTTTTGTGTGGTGGCTCCTCCTGCCCCTTGGACCTTCTGCTCTTCTCTTGTATATCAGTCAGGCACCATTATCAGAGTCTCTTCAGAGCCCACTGAGGACCTGCCTTTTGAGTGGAGGTCTGTGCCTGAACTGGATTTGAAATGGCTTCTCTATGTATGCTCCAGTTGTTAAAACAATTCAAAATGGCTCCTGGGAAGCAAGTCCTCCCTATATCCATTAAATCTGAATTAATTAGAAGTCCATTCATCAGTCCTCTTGGAAATGGCAAAGCCATTGGCAAAAGCCACCGCTTCTCCAAAGTGGAGGGACCCCAAATAGGACACACACACAAAAGTCCACTTCTTGGCCATTGCCATCTGGTCTGCGGAGGGAGGATGCTAACTGGGTTTCTTAACTAAGGGCTTTGCTACTGCTGCTGCTGCTGCTTGGTTTCCTTTCCTGGGACACAAGAAAACTTGACACCTGCCTGTGCCACTCTCCTCTCTCTCTCTCTCTCTCTCTCTCTCACACACACACACACACACACACACACACACAGATACACACACCAAGGCTCATCAGCTCGGCAAACAGATACAGGTTTCCTGGGGTTCCCTACTGAGCCATTTGCCAAGTGTTGAAATGTTCCTGTGGCTGTGGATCCGATTGTGCAAATACTTTGCACGCACCCCTCAATATAAGCAAATCAACAGCTCCGACAGTTTTAATTCAAAACGTGCACTTGGTATTAAGAAGGGGGGTGTGATTTTTCAGACCTGGAACCTGAGCTCCTTTGGCTGCGAGGCCAAGTTGGACCGGCGGCAGGTAGCATACCCTCTTCCTTGCAAAAAAGGGGGGCTGCTGGTTGATACTCCCACAGCACCCCCTACTGGCTGAAGGCCTGGGAAGGGAACCAACGGCCCCTGGGCACATGTTCTGGAGCAGAAGCAACGGGGCTGAAGACTCGCCCTCCCCGTGGGGAAAGCGCAGCTCACATGCTAAAAACATGAAGAGCAATTCAGAGTCAAGTTGCAGCTCTGAAGCTAAATCGCCTTGATGCAGCAGAAACTCTCGCAGGATCCAGCCGACTTACTCAGAGGCTGGAATCTGACACTGTATTAAAACTGGCTGCGATTGACTCGAGTATTAAATAATCGTAGCCTGGGCGAACGCAGCCATACCAGTGAATGTAACTGCAGTTTCTTTCCTGGCTGTGCCAAAATATTCCAGCCATCATCCTCGCTGAGGCCCCTTTTGCAGAACAAAGTTGGTACAGAATAAATGCAGACAGCATCTCGAAAGCGACCGCTAGAGACCCCGTCCCGTCCCTGGGTGTCCTTGGGGCAACAGAGGGGCTGGCAAGCCCCCTGTGGGGAATGGTGAAGGGGGCTGCTCCTCTTCATCCCCTCCCTGCAAAACCATATTTAACAGGGCTGCAAGACATCAAAATCTCTAAGCGGTTTTCAAAACACTGTTATTGTCAGTTGAACTTATACCCTGCCCTTCCTCCCAAACGTTGTGGACTCCCATTCCTAGCAGCCCTAGGAATTATTTTCCAAAGCATCTGGACTTGAAATAGGTCGCTGTGAATACGGTTTAAGTGGGGTGTAGTGGGAAGGAGGGGGAAAGCAACACTTTTGTGATATGTCTATTGACCTCCTTTTCTTATAAGCAAAGCAGCTCCTTGGCATTTTGGACCACACAGCATCATCTCCAATTCTGGAGCAGACCTAGGCTGCTGTCCTCTGGAGACGCAGGGGATCCAGGCAACTATTCAGAAGACTGTAGTTTTCTACCTCTTTAATAATAATAATAATAATAATAATAATAATAATAATAATAATAATAATAAATTTATTATTATTATTATTATTAATACCCCACCCATCTGGCTGGGCTTCCCCAGCCACTCTGGGAGGCTTCCAACAAAATATTAAAATACAGTAATGCATCAAACATTAAAATCTTCCCTAAACAGGGCTGCCTTCAGATGTCTTCTAAAAGTTTGGTAGTTATTTTTCTCTTTGACATCTGATGGGAGGGCGTTCCACAGGGCGGGTGCCACTACCAAGAAGGCCTTCTGCCTGGTTCCCTGTAACTTGGCTTCTTGCAACTTTGCTTTTTGCGACTGCTGCCTTGCCACTGTGCCTGGGGCAGGGGGCTGCAGGCAGGGCATCTGTTGCTCAAAGGTGGTTGGGTCAGACCGGGCACCTTTGGCGAGCAAGGAGAGTGGTTTGTATAGAACGGGAGGACCTCCCCTGAGCAAATTGTGGCACAGGGTGGGCTGCAGAGCGAGCAAGAAGGAGCAAGCACACCAAGGCCGCGAGGAGGGGTCCTGAGAACCAAACCATGGAAATCCTGACTGCAGGTACCCATGTGTGAGCAGTTTTCCAAAAGGGTTACACAGAGAGACGGGTAAAAGGTAAAGGACCCCTGACAGTTAAGTCCAGTCGCAGATGACTCTGGGCTTGCGGTGCTCATCTCGCTTTACAGGCCGAGGGAGCCGGCGTTTGTCCGCAGACAGTTTTTCCGGGTCATGTGACCAGCAGGACTAAGCTGCTTCTGGCACAACGGAAGACCGAAACCAGAGCAGCGCTTGGAAACACTGGTGGTTTAGTCTGAGAATGGAACTGCATTTTTCCAAGACAGTCGGCTGACTATGATCCCAGTGGAACATCACAGGAGTCTCTGCTGCCCTGCTCAGAACCTTCCTTGAAGCATCTCACTGCTCATGGTCCAAACTCAGAGCAGTCACAGAATCACAGAACAGGAAGGCAGCTCCCAGGCTCCTCTTGTCCCAACTGCTGGAATGCAGGAATCCCAGCTCAAGAATCCCATGATAGATGGCCGTTCAGCCTCTGCTTGAAAACCTCCAAGGAAGGAGAGTCCACCACCTTTAGAGTCAGAAAGTACTTCCTGACATTGTCATAACCTCCTTCCTTGCCATTTGAAGATTCTGACTGAACATTAGGAAGAACTTTCTGGTCAAAGTCACCAGAGCAATCTCAGCTTTTCCGTTCGGCCTCAAATCTGGGGTCTTCTCTTTCTTCCACAGCATTTGGGATCACTTTGTGGAGAGTCTGCAAACGAGGCAAAACAGCAACTTCCGACGGGGAAATGAGTCCTCACCACGGCACATCCCAGGGTGGAAGGTGTTCTGGGATGGCCTGATCCCTCGGGGCGTAGAGAGCCTGAAAGCCGACTTGGCAAGGAAGGGGATTGTGGGGAGGGAAGGAGGGAGGGTTGGGAAGAGAGCAGAGCCGATGGAGGCTACAGAAACACCCCATGGTCCAGAGAATGCCACTGGGAATGTAAGCCCATGTCAGCCTCGGAAACAAACGGCACTGCATCATCGTGGCAGCTGAGACAAAGCGGGGTGTCTTTTAATGGACAAAGATTGTTTTGATGAAAAAAGGGCATCAGTCATTGCATCTCACTTCATTCAGACTTTCTCCTCCACCGCCATCCATCTTCACTGCCAACAGATGACAGAAGCGAGGCCCCCGCCACCACCCCACACGGCCCCCCCCCCACAGGCCGGGGTGTCGCCCCCGCTCCGTAACAAATGACTTTGCTGGAAAATGGCCTCTTTCCTCCGCATCTGCGCTTGCCAAAGCCCAGGGGCACCCTATGGCCCACCACAATCGGCGAGGCTGCCACAATGAGGTCCCACTAATGGGCGGAGCCTCTGGCCACCGGCGGAAGCGGGAACAGAAGCGGCACAGTTTGGGGCTGGAGGCAGCGCCTGTGAGAAAGAACACTCGCCTCCCCCTGGACGCACCAATGAAACGCGCACACGCACACACGCACAAACACCCCTTCCTTGCGCACAGCGGAATGCAAATCCCTCCAGCCAGGCATTATGCGCAAAGACAAAAGTCAGACCAGCAGGAGCAGCACCTGCTCAGAGCCCAGGCCAAGCCCACCTTTCCTCCACTTGGATAGAGTCCAACCCAACCCACCCATGGCCCCAAGGGCTATCGATGACACCTTGCACCGGGCCGCCACCTCTCTCCCGCTGCTTCCGTCGGCACGAGAGCCGTAGGCAACTCCACAAAACCGGTGGCCACATCCATGAGGGTTGACGTTGGCGATGGCGGCGAGGAAGGAGAGGTCTCCGGCTCGCCAACCCCGCCCCTCCTCCCTTCTCCTTCTCCTTCCCTTAAGACCTGATGGTCTTCAGTCACACATCTTAAAAGGAGGACAAAACACCAGAACACAAAGACGTACTTGTCTCAAGTCGATGAAGGCCAACTGCAGTGTGTCCCCTTGGAACCCAGGCACTGGGCCGGATCTGGCAAACTCTGTGGGAAAGAAGAGAGGATAAAAAGCGCTTTTAACTAACCATGGACAGGGAGATTGGCAGACGGATGACAGCGGAGACAACAGCGGCTGGGGGAGAGGAGGACCGCACTTCTAAGGAGCAAGGTCTCCCTCCCTTCCAGCTTTTTGTTCACCCTTCAAAATTTGTGTCATCAAAACACCATTAATTCCACCATCCTGACAGCAAGGAAACTGTACTAATTCGACCTGAAATTTATTCCCATGAGCTTCACTGGGCTCCAGAGTATTTGTTTTGTGAATGGACAAACAATTTGCAAAGAAGAAAAGCATTTGGGGGAATGGAGGGAGAGGACGGGGGGTGGGTGGGGGTCAATGGAAAAAGTTTTCCTCCCAACACAATAAAATCTTCAGCTGTGAAACCCTTTTCAGTTCCGAAAGCTATTTATATTTGGGGGCACTGAAGGAATTTTCTAATTTCATGCCTGTCACAGTGATCTATGCACATTTGTCAAAAATAAATAAGCCAGGCTGCTCCATTAATTACGTTGGAACAGAATAACATCTCCAACTGATATATCATATCATTGCACAAGGACCAGAAAGTGGGGGAGAATCACCATCGCTGCCATTGCACGAAACAGCCATTTATTCTAAGGCGGCCATTGGACGAGCAACTCATGTCAACAGGGATCAGGGGAAAGATCCTCAGATCCTTCTCCTGTGTCACCTGGATTCAAAGTTTCGGGTCTAAATCCACAATGTGGTGCATAATTATTTAAACACCACATCACAAACAACACAGTATGAATGCTGAAGATCTGTTTGCTGCCTTGCTAAGTTCACACACTGAAGGTTAAGCAAGGCTATCCCACCTCCTCTTGCCTACCTCGAGTAAACTAGAAGCATCTCCCTCCTAGGAAACTCAGGGCCCTGAACATCACAAGAGGAAAACTCACATTTCATCTCCCTAAACTGTTCACCTAACATGCTACTAGTTGGTGGAACTGGCCAGGACTTCAGGAAGAGCATCAGTACCCGAGATGCTGGAGAAATACACAAGGCTGGTCCAAGAACTTGGGTCCTCTCAGGCAGCTGGTCTACACAAGACATTGTGTAGCAGCGACGTTGCAGGGGTGCATCTCTCTGATTGTGTTTTGCTTTATGGGTGCCCCAAGTGAGGACAGGATGATCTGAGTAGCTGGGCCAGCCTCAGCAATGCAGAAGGCCACTCCGGACCCTCTAGGAAGGCCAGGAAGACTGGGCACCAGGGTGTCGCTCAAGAGGCAGCATATTCTAGGCTCTCCCAAAACGTAGCATGGGCAGGGTCCTGGCAAATGATGGCAGAACCCCTATGCAGGTTGAGGAGTTCTTGATCGCTCAAGATGCACATTGAAAATTAATTAACAGACGTCTTTCCCATGTTGGAATTTTCTTACTTGTTAAGATTTATTTGTCGTCAGGACAAAATCTAAGGTAGGAATGGAAAATGAAGCCTTGGGAAGCTGGGTGTGTGGTCGAGAGGGAGACTTGTTCTTAGGCTTTTATTCAAAACACAGCCAGTGCTTGTAATCCTGAGCTAGATGGACCAAGGTTCTGACCCTGTGCCAGGCAGATTCCTTGGCTCCCCTGCAGTCTGAATGGAGGTCATGGGCCATGGTTGATTTACAACTCCATACATGGCATACAAACTATGGTTTTCCCAGTAGTGATGTATGGAAGTGAGAGCTGGACCATCAAGAAGGCTGATCGCCGAAGAATTGATGCTTTTGAATTCTGGTGCTGGAGGAGACTCTTGAGAGTCCCATGGACTGCAAGAAGATCCAACCTCTCCATTCTGAAGGAAATCAGCCCTGAGTGCTCACTGGAAGGACAGATCCCGAAGCTGAGGCTCCAAGACTTTGGCCACCTCATGAGAAGAGAAGACTCCCTGGAAAAGACCCTGATGTTGGGAAAGATGGAGGGCACAAGGAGAAGGGGATGACAGAGGACGAGATGGTGGGACAGTGTTCTCGAAGCTACCAGCATGAGTTTGACCAAACTGCGGGAGGCAGTGGAAGACAGGGGTGCCTGGCGTGCTCTGGTCCAGGGGGTCAGGAAGAGTTGGACACGACTAAATGACTAAACAACAACAACAACATGGCATCATATGGAGATCAACCTCCTAGCCTCAAGATGCCACAGACTGATGAGATGGTTTTCTTAAGATGCACCAGATGTCTATTATTATTATTATTATTATTATTATTATTATTAGGAGTCACTTGCCGCACAGAGTTCTCCGAGCAACTTGAACAGCCAGAGAGGTCATATTCGGAGCACAGCTTGCCAGTTGGACGTCAGAGCACAAGTGTGCAAAACCTGCTGTTTTAATTCCAGCCACCACCCGGCCCAGGAGGGCACAGCCAGTTCTTCCATTGAGCCCCCTCAGTCAGGTGTCAGGACAATTAGCACAGAGCAGCCCAACGGCCCAGCGGGAGATTGCCCAGGAAACCATCGGATCCCTGTGCCATGTCAGCAAGGCGAGAGGGGGGTGGGAGCGAGCGGGAGCGAGAGAGCAAGCCCCCTACAGCATGGCCCCTCGAGCAGAACATGGACCGAGAATGGAGCTGGCCCCGGTACAAAGCCCTGGGGCAGCCGAGAGGGTTGGGAGATCTGTGTTCAGGCCAAAGAAGTGATGTCTCCGCGAGGCCTGCAAGCAGGGGCCACCCACCCCGGGCGGGTTACAGGGGGACTCTAACCCCTTTCCCAAAGCACCCTCCCAAAGGCAGCAGGACGAAGGAATAGGAACCGCTAAGCCTTGGACAAAGGAGAAGAACTAAAGAGAGCCCAAGACAACTGAAGAGCTGGGGTGGGAGAGGGGAGAGAAGGAGAAAGACCCACATGGGTTGATTATATGCAATGGACGTTTTTTCCTTTCGTTGGCTGTACAACAGAAACAAGACATATACAGAGAGGTCCCTGTACTTTACACACTGAAAAGGGGGGAAATATACCCCCTGCAAATTCCCATTCTCCCGGAAGCACAGAGGGCAGCCTTAATCCATCTGGGATACTGCCACCTCCTGGGTGGGTTCATCTTCCGACTGCCCCCACCACAACTGGAAGATCAGGAGAACTCGCCCTCCCTCGCTCACCCTTATCAACGGGAACAAAGAGGTCAGTCACTTAGAAGAGCAAAGGACCGTGTGCCTTGCAAGCGCCCGCTAGACCTAGAAGAACCAGCCCAAGCCCCTTCCGGGAGCCTTTCACCACTGCTCACTCGCTGGCCCTTCCCGGCCCATTTTTTGGGAGGACTTTCCAAAAGAGCACATGTATACACTGCCACACCTGCGTGTAAACTGTATGACCTTTGTGCACACTCTTCCCACAAAACCCACATTTTTCCAATGCACGTTTTCTCTGAGTTGTACGTTTTATATGCAGACAGAGGGCCTTCTCGGTAGTGGCGCCCACCCTGTGGAACTCCTTCCCTTCAGGGTATAAATAAATAAATTTATTTTTATTATTATTATTATTATTATTATTATTATTATTATTATTATTATTATTATATAAAATTTGTTATTTTGTGTGTGTGCACTTTGTGGACCGAAACTGCATTAAGAAAACCAAAAGAGTGCGTAGTCTGACTACTGCTTGCAGCTTGGAAAGCAACTAAGTTTGGGAACGTCCAGCTCTCTGTGTGTCTCTCTCTCTCTGCCTCCCTCCCTCACCCATCCAGTTGAGCCCTCCTGCCTGCCAGCCTCGGAGCAGAGGTGAGAGGCACCTCTGGCCAGCCATGGAAAAGGAAGGGGCCTGGCAGGCCCAGCCGCCCCGTCACCTCGCCTGACCTTCGAGAGAGCAACACTTGGACTCTGTGCGCCTTCCCCAAACTCCTGCCAAGATCTTTCCAAGCAGGGCGACTGCCTGCACTTTACTCAACAGCTGCAGGTAATCACTGGGAGGGGAAACGAAAGAGTTTGGAGCAGATCTGGAGAAGGAGGAGGAGGAGGACATTGTTGCACAGAAGAAAGGGGCCATTATGGAAACGCCTTGGCTAGGCGGCTGCTCTTCAGGTTGGGAGGGATGGGGAGGCTCCCCTCCTTCCACGGCTACGTTCAGACAGGACACGGAAATTGCTCCGCAAATCCCCAAGGTAGGAATGCAGGAGGCTCTAGCCCCAGACAAGCCAGAGACAGGGCCTCCGAGAACACTCCAATCTGCGCTAGTGTCTCCCCACAAAGTGCCGCAATTTATTCTGAATGGGCTTTTCACCCATGAAGGTGGCTCTGTGTTAGCACCTGCGGAGAGACGCCCAGGAAACGAAGAGCAGCGGCTGGGGAGCTGGGCCTGACCAGTGGGGCTCTCTGCCTGTCTCCTTCCTACGGCCAAGACTAGAAGCAAGCTGTGCACTGGGGCTTTGCTTTCTCCTCCGTGGCTTATTTCCTCAGGGCTCCTCTCTCATCCATCCCAGCCTCCTTGCAAGCTCCCAGCTCCCCCAGGGCAGAACAAGCCTCCCTTGTTCTCCCTCTTTTCGTAATCAATATTCACTGAAAGTTTTCCACATAAGGTACAATAAAAAGCACACTAATTCAATAAAGAAAAATGGGGGGGGGAGATGAGGAAAGGAAGAAAGGGAGGTGGAAATTGTTTTTCATTTGTTCCCCTTTCAGGGCACAAACCTTGATGGAATGAATGGGGACACTTCCCGGTATACTGGGCCCTAGGTCACTCACCGCTCCCCATTTTTATTCTTCAACAAGTGTCTAATTTTGATGTCTAGCGCAGGGAAGTGAGTAGCAAAGGCTGGGCAAGTGCGAGATGAGCTACGGACCATGGAAAGTCCTTCCCGCTCATGGAAATCAGCAGCGACCCTCGGGAGGAGACTTATCAGTCATGCTGTCAGCAAAGATCACCAGGAAATGAGGGGGTTTTGCGGGCAGTGAGCCTGCAAAGCCTTTTGCCGGCATTTGCTTCTCTCAGAGAGTCTGAAACTGATGGGCAGGAAGGAGAGAGCAGGAACCTCCTTCTCCTCAGCCCAAGGGGCATTTGGGGCCTGGAGGGAGAGAGTCAGCTGCCCCGACCACGCAGGCTGGCACCCCCCACGAACAGGTCAAGGCCTTAAATCCACTCATCTAGCCTGGCATTGCCCACCCACTGGCCGGGAGCAGTTCCCCAGGATCCAGGCAGGGATCTTCCCCAGCTCCAGCAGCTGTGGGTGAAACCTGGAGCCAAAGAAGCAAAGCAGCAAACTTGTTAATAGCATTCTACAGATTTCAGCTGCTTTACTGCTGATTTGTTAATTGTATGACTGTACTTGCGATGTTCTGTTCCGTTCTGGTTATTTATTGTTTGTAAGCTGCTTCATTTGAATGGAAAGTGGCGTAGAAATACCACTATCAATCCAATGGACTAGGATTCCCCTGCTCCCTTTGCAGAACAGACTTCAGACTGACTGGTCCCACCACTTTTGCAGGCTGGAGACCTGGGATTTTGAATAGCAGGCTTCTTAGGTGCTGCTTGCATTTCACTGCAGGCGACTGAGACCCCACAGAAAAATGCACGATGCTAATACAATACCCAGCAATGACAAACCTAGACAGCATCTTAAAAAGCAGACACATCACCTTGCCAACAAAGGTCCGTATAGTTCAAGCCATGGTTTTCCCAGTAGTGATGTATGGAAGTGAGAGCTGGACCATCAAGAAGGCTGATCGCCGAAGAATTGATGCTTTTGAATTCTGGTGCTGGAGGAGACTCTTGAGAGTCCCATGGACTGCAAGAAGATCAGACCTCTCCATTCTGAAGGAAATCAGCCCTGAGTGCTCACTTGAAGGACAGATCGTGAAGCTGAGGCTCTAAGACTTTGGCCACCTCAGGAGAAGAGAAGACTCCCTGGAAAAGACCCTGATGTTGGGAAAGATGGAGGGCACAAGGAGAAGGGGACAACAGAGGACGAGGTGGTGGGACAGTGTTCTGGAAGATACTAGCATGAGTTTGACCAAACTGTGGGAGGTGGTGGAAGACAGGAGTGCCTGGCGTGCTCTGGTCCAGGGGGTCATGAAGAGTCGGACACGACTGAACGACTAAACAACAACAATACAAAATACAAAAAAAGGTTGTAAAGGGGAGAAAATCCCCGCTGAGGTAAATGGAATTCTGCTGCAGCCAAGAATGAGAAATATACCCCCTGCAAATTCCCATTCTTCTCGAGGCACAGAGGGCAGCCTGACTGCAGGGGCAGGTGGAAAAGCCCCGTCAGGAGCAAGAAAGGCTCGGAACCCACTCAGGTCAGCACACGGGACAGAGCAAGGGAACCCAGGAAGTGGTCTTATACAGAGTCAGACCAGTGGTCCATCTTGCTGAGTACTGTCAACACTGACTGGCAGCAGCAGGTTTCCAGGATTTGAGGCTGGAGCCTCCCAGTCCTGCCAGGAAATGCCTTTGGGGATTGAACCCAGGACGTTCTGCTTGCAAAGCAGGCACTCTCCCACTGTGCCATGGGGAGCAGCAGCCTCAGAAGGACAAGGGGCAGAGCAGGGGCAGTCCCTGGGGTGAAAGGGCCGGCAGCAGGGCAGGGAAGGAATGGGGATGTTTTATTGCATTTTTTAATATTTTGTTTGGAGCCGCCCAGAGTGGCTGGGGAAACCCAGGCAGACAGGCGAGGTATAAATAAATTATTATTATTATTATTATTATTATTATTATTATTATTATTATCACACAGCATGGCCTGAGCCTGCCTTGGGTGCTCCTGTAGCAAAACCCAGCCCTCTTGTCCATCTCCTGGCGCACGTTCCCCAGCTCCCCCCCCCCAGGCACGCGGAAGAAGCCTTACGTTCACACTCTGCCACGTCCAGGTTGAACTGCTGCAAGGCTCCCAGCGAGAGCTGCCGGACTTCGGCTTCCAAGAGCAGCTGGGTCAGCGAAGTGGCCAAGTGCTTGCAGGCAGACATGCAGGCCGTCTGAGCCACCTTGCCCTGGAAAGCAAAACGGGGAAGAATGTCAGAAGGGCTGCCAAAGAGGGCAAGATCTCCAAACGGGGGAAAGAGACAAGGAGGGTGTGCACAGAACCACACAAGCCTTTCCCAACCAGGAGAGATTCGTCAGTGGCATCACCCCAACTTGGCCTGGCCTTGATGACCTGCAATCAATGGCAGGTTCAGCCAAGGCAAATTCAGTTCCTTGGCACAAGGCAGGGTTAAAACAAGTTACAAAAAGTGTTTTCTCGCCAAGCCTGAGGACACAGGAAGGGTTTCTTTCCTCTCCTGCATAAAACCCTGGCAAGATACAGAATAGGAAATGCTTTATCATACACATAAGATGATTGTGTAAACCAGCCCAGAGGGTGATGGGATCAAAGTGAGATTCCCAAACTGGGAATCAGCGTGAGCTTGTATTGAATTGCATTAATTGCTCAAACGATTTGCTTTTCCCCTGCTTTATTTAAATGTTACTGTGTTTCTGATATTATCATTATTATAGCAATCATTATTATAGCTGACTTTTCAGTGCAAATGGCGTTGTTAGGAGCCATCCTGAGAGCAACATTTGTTACTGAAAAAGCAGAATGTGAATATTAAATCAAAATCAACTTGCAAATTTTGTATCAATGTTTAAGGTTTCTTAGGCGTTCAGGTTTCATTGGAAAGGCCACCATGGTTTGTTCGGGTTTTTTCACTGCAGACTACATATCCCATGATGCTGTTGCAGTTAACTCTTGTCAGGAAGGAACCTGCGCCCTGCAAATTCCATAACTACTTTTGGCTTTCATCAATATAGCTTGCTATAGAAATGACACCTCCCATTCAAAGCAGGTAAGGGACCCTAATAGTAAGCTTTAAGAAACATTTAAAATTGCTGAAAATTTAGAGAGAAATGGAGCAAAAGCGTGGGAAGTCTGCTGCCAGAAAGAAAGAAAGAAAGAAAGAAAGAAAGAAAGAAAGAAAGATGGAATAGCTAGCACTTATGTTTGGCCCTGCAAGATTAACTGCTCCATTCCACTTCCAGGTACATTCTGGTAAGAGCTGCCACTGAAGCCTGGTAGCCCCCCAAATTGACAGCAATATTTGGGCAGCTACCCACAAAGTGTCTTGGGAGGCCCTGGGCACTTCTCTTGCGAGTGTCTGAATTCTCCCTGCCCTATCCATCAATCCTCTAAGCCATGGGCAATTAATTAATTGTGAATCCTGGGGGGAAATAACACGAAGGAAGAGGTAATTATCCCCTTAGAAACCCATGCAAAGAGAGACGCTGGAGGGAAAATACCCAAAGCAAGATGTGCAAAGCTGGCGAAGCTGCTCACTTTGGCTGCGTTTTCAAGAGCAGCAGATTACATGCACCCACAGCTAGAGTCTGAATGGGAAAAGATGCACCCTGACCTCTACACACATATCCCTGAGCAGGAGACAGGCTGCCACATTCCTGAGATGCGATGTCTTTTGGGAAAGGAAGAGCGCACAGCCTCCCTGAGTTTCTGGTCCCTGCCTGGAAAGACCCTTGAGATTTCTCAGGCTCTGAAGCTGGAAGCAGCTCCCTGCGCTGGTCATCTCAACAGCTTTCCCTTCACTCTGCAAGGGAGCAGCACAAGAGGCCTTCTCTTTCTTTATTATTAAATAACAGAAACATCCCACTTCTCTGGGTGGACACTTCAGATCAGAGAAAGCCGGAGAAAGTTTTAATCACCGCATATTCTATTACTAGAGGGATGTGGGTGGTGCTGTGGGTTAAACCACAGAGCCTAGGGTTTGCCGATCAGAAGGTCGGCGGTTCGAATCCCCGCAACGGAGTGAGCTATCGTTGCTCGGTCCCTGCTCCTGCCAGCCTAGCAGTTCAAAAGCACATCAAAGTGTAAGTAGATAAATAGGTACCACTCCAGTGGGAAGGTAAATGGTGTTTCTGTGCGCTGCTCTGGTTCGCCAGAAGCGGCTTAGTCCTGCTGGCCACATGACCCGGAAGCTGTACGCCGGCTCCCTCGGCCAATAAAGCGAGATGAGCGCTGCAACCCCAGAGTCGGCCACAACTAGACCTAATGGTCAGGGGTCCCTTTACCTTTTTACTCTATTACTGCATCTTCTGCTATATGTTGGCCTTGGGACTCTTTTAAATAACGAGCATTCAATGGAAACAACAACAACAAAAGTAAGTAGTAGGCATCTCAATGAGTTTAAAAAACAAGCAGAATACATTTATCTGTCCCTGTTGGACACACCAGGAGGATGAAAAGGGTGTCTCTCACCCTTTCAACCCCTGGTTTTCAGTGGTGGAAGCTCCAGCCCCCCCCCCCCCGTCCCAATGCAACCGTCCGCAGGAGGTGGTAGCAGTTAAGGAACCCAAGGCTCCAGAGGTACCTGGCAGAAAGGGGCCAGAGAGATCCATCAACCAGAACGGCTGCTTGCTGTTTGCTGTTTCCTGAAACATTAGAAATAACCCTCAAATGAAGGGGACGCAGACAGGAGCAGGAGCTGATTTGTGCCCCCTGTGAAGCTGGCTTGTCCATATCAGATAAGCAGGCTGCAAAATACACACAGCCTGGTACATTTACAACCCCTGAGATGGTTATCCTTGAAAGAAGCAGGCATTTCCGGCATCTGATGGGCGAGGCTCGGAGGCCACAATATGGCAGCTAGCCTCTCAAAAGGGCCACAAAACTCTTCTGATCTTGTTGCTACAGAATGCCAGAATCCAACGCTTTGAAGTTTATTCTTAATGCTAATGACGCCTTGCGGGAAGAGAACAACCACCTTTAATTATCCTTGCTACTTACGACGGCGTTTTGGAGGAACACCCCTTCCCCCGCCTCTTTGCCAGGTAAAATGAATAGTTTATTCTGCAGACGCATAATACCATCTCATCCCAGAAAGCCCGAGAACGGTATGAAGCGAGTTGTTTGGAAAGCAAAAAAGGAAAACGACTCTTTATTCTCTTTCAGCGAAAGGAGACTGTACGTGAACCGAGTAATCCCAAAAGTCCCCTGCCGTTCCAATTCAGAACAGGACTGGACAGGCTTGGAGATCAACATGGGAAAAGAAAGCTTTTGGGGGAGGGCAGGAGCTCCGTGTCAGACCCAGGCCAATAAAAGACACGCTAAGAGGGAAGGCTGTGGGGCGGCTGGACTCCAATTCTCACCAAATGGGCCCTGATAGGTGAGGCTGGAGGGAGCGGAGTCCAGCCTGGAGGCCACCACAATAGCCACCCCTGACTTCTTATGAGCTTTGGGATCTTTGGAGGGGAGGGGAATCTGGTGACCCCGCAACTCATGTCGTCACCCCGGCTTATTCTCTCCTGTGCTTCAAATCTGTTCACAGACTCCGTTTTCCTTATCAAACGCTTTCTCCCGGACCACAACACTCAACGAATCACAGAAGTACGGAGTTTGGAAGGACCCCAAGGATCATCCAGTCCACCCCCTGCAAAACAGGAGGTGACGCTAAATAACTCTTGACCAGGAGCAATACTTTTTTTTGCTGTGTACGGAGGCAGGAGTCTGGCAGAAGGGAGGACAGTGCTTCTGGAGACAAGAAAGGGGGATGGCACGGAGACTGTGGAAGAGCTAAGGTACGGGCAGCCTTCACGGTTAGCAGAGGAAAAGATGGTGGAGAAAATGGCAGGGCCCCCCGAAACCCTGTTTTCTGGTAGCGTATCTGAAGAAATGCATCAAAAGCTGATGTTTTACAACAAATTACAGAAGCCACCAGGTTACTGGGGCTTGATGGCATTGGCCCAAGAACTTAAACAAAAAATCTCCCATGTGAATCTGACAGACTATTAGCTTAAATCAGCCTCATTAGCATAAGCCTCATTAGCAGAGGACTGGAAGGTAGCTGGCATGGGCATCATTGGAACAATAATACATATATATTCAGAAGAATCTGGGTTAGAGTGGGGGTCAGGAAATTCCAATCTTATCACCCTACATTCTTAAAGGCTAGACTTGTCAAACTGATTGGCAGGACAGGCAAATGAAAGGTCTTCACAGAATCTGCTGCTACAGGACGTGGCGGCGGCTGGTCTAATCCATGGAGGAGAAGGCTCTGAACAACTACAGTGGTTATGGTCGCTATCAACAACCTCCAGGTTGTTCAGAGGCTGCCACCCCCTACCCACCCCCACCCCTACCCAAGCCCCTACAGGAGAGGGTTGTGCCCACCTGCAGGGACACAGCTGGATATGGGATGCCCCAGGACTGCATCCCTGCCCTCATAGGAAGTCAGCCAGGGGAGTCTTTCGCTGTCCTCTTATGCATCTCAACGGCTGTGCAACTCGGTGCCTTGAAAGAGGCAGCACATTTCTTCTGACGCTGAGAAGGAGGTGGGGGGACGTTGACAGAAGGATGACATGCCCGCCCCAGTTGTGGTTTCTGGCACCCTGAGCACAAATCACTGTGAAAAATCAGGCTGGTGGGCCAGCATTTCTTGCTGTGCGTGGAGTGTTTTATGAGCTTCTGCGTTTGGGACCTTGCTTAGCTTTCTGGCAGGATCCACAGCTGTTCCACCATATCTCTGCTTTCTATGCTTTGCAAACATCCACGTGGGCCTATTACTCACCTCAAAGCTTTGGAAGCACAGCGCCCTTGGGCTCAGCACGCGGGGGGGGGGGAAGACCCACGAAGAAGAGGCACCACCTCATCCATCACTCAGGCCCTTATTCCAGCAGGCTCCGTTCCTCAAAGCGCTGCTGCTACATTCCATTTCTCGCAGGCAAAGAGAAGTGCGAAGGGCAAAGCTATTTCACAGAGTGACAGGAGAACATTCCTGGCCGGCTGCTCTTGGCCTGGTGCTCCCGTACCAACTCCCATTTCCAGGGCCAGAATAAGGAGGACAGGCAACAAGCGGCCGGTCCGAGGAGGAGCACAGGAGACTGAGCTGTGCAGTCGCAGGGTCAAGAGGGCCACTGTGAAGCCCCAGGGGTGAATGATCCAAGCAGAAGCCATGGCTCAAACTTGAAGCAACAGTTTTCCTTCTTCATTCACAATCCTACTTTTCATTCTCCATTGACAACTGAGTTACTCACTGCCTTTGTGGGGGCTCATAGAATCACGGAATTGCCAAGTTGGAAGGGACCCAAAGGGTCATCCAGTCCAACCCCCTGCAATGCAGAAATCATAGCTAAGGCCTCCCTCCTGAGACCACCAGGGACTGGACAGTGTTTCATTTCCCTCGACCTCCAGCTCACTTGCATGGCTGGAAAGTCACTCCAAGCCGGTGCTTCCCAAACATTTTTCAAGCCATTGCAGCCTTGGTTCCATAAATTCACCCCCTAACCTACCCTTTAGAAAGCAAACAGCAGTTGGCACAGCCCACTAAGGAAGACAATAACACAATAAATTCAAAACAGCCACAATTAATTGCGCATTTGTTCAAAATCCAATTAAAACTATTTGATTAATTCAACAAAAATGATAAACTTGATCCAGTGACAGCAGCTTTTCAAAGTCTGATTGCCACTGACACCTCCAGTGCCTCCCTAAGGAATCCCACTGCCCTCCTCAGGGGAAGGTAACCCCCCCACACACACACACTTTGGGAACCAAAGGCAAACCTTGCTTCCCTGCTCGGCAGGCCAGGTGCCTTTCCAGTCAATAAGCCTTCTGAAGCTCAAGAACCGCTCATCACTTCACAAGGCATCGGCCGCCCAAAAAACAAACATGGCGCACTCTGAAACCTTGCCTTGGCCAACGTGCCCAAGGATGACCGCAGCATCAACTGGAAGAGCAAACAGCTGTATTCAAGGAAGTTCACTGGAAAACCTTCAGGCTGCGTCAACTGTTTATCCAAGATTTTCGAAAACAACACAGAAAACCTAACTAGCTGGACCAGGGTGAAAAATGGCAGCAAGGGCTTATGAGATGCTGCACTGCCAACACCCTGGAGTCCTCAGACGGCGTTCTCTGCCTTCAGCCTGGTTCACTGCCAAATAAAGCCAGACACCTCGGTGGCACCGGACTTTGCTGGGAAAACAAGACAAGCGTTTAATAGAGGAAGTTGAATGATGGTGCATTTTCAGGCACTTTGCCCACCCAGTCTAACAATTTCCCACTCTGAGTGGCAGTGGTCTCCTGATGCTACCTACGCACCCCCCCCCTTTTTAACTGGGGGTGCTGCCAGGGACTGAACCAGGAACTTCACCCTGCAATCCAGGGACATCTGCAAGTGATCCAGGACCTCTCTGAAGATGATCTCTCACCTGCCAGTGACCAAGTGACCAGGTGCCTTTTACTAAGGGGACCCCAGGAAGTCCTTTGCAGCTGCCGCTCCTCCTTTGCATGGCCCATTTATTCAAGGGGGGCAGGAACCACAACCCTTGAAAGTGCATCTCCTAACTGTTGCTGCCTGCAGCCAAGGAGTGATTGCTCTCGCGCTTGAATCCTGTTTGCAGATTTTCCAGAAGAGGCACCTGGCCAGCCACTGTGAGAACAGGATGTTACACCAAATGGGTCACTGGCCTGATCCAGCAGGCTCTTATTACGTTCCTGCCTCTCCTCCGCAGAACTCTGGATTCCCAGGTTGTCTCCCATCTGGGCACTGACCAGATGCAGAACGGCTCAGCTTCAGTGAGGCTGCTGCTGCTTTAGGAATATGGCGCCGTGCATGATCTAGCCACTGCCCACAGGAGGGTGAAAAGGGATGGGCAAGACTGGGAAGGCCAACATGCCTTGGGGTGGGCAGGGCAAACACAGAGGCCAGGAGGGCACAGATTACTCTCTTCTGAGGCCAAAGTCAAGCGAGGCTGCTCGGACGGCTGCAGACGTGCTCTGGGAGGACTCCCATCTGCTTTGGAAAACTAGGCATGAAATCACCTAATTCCATTTGTGTTTCAGGCCCTGGGCAATGGAGCAAACCCTCCGGGTCCCAGAGGAGGAGTAATCACCTCCGCAAAGAAGGCCAGAGCTGAAAGCCCTGAAAGCCGGCCATCCCTGCAACACGTTTTTTTGGTGGTGACAAGAAAACACACTCAAATCAAGGAAATGTGTTAACAATTAGAGGATTAGGGGCAGAGCTGAAAGGCTGCCTTGTTAATTAGGGAACCTCGCTATCAAAGGCCTCATTAGGAGCTACTGAAACTCAAAGGCTGTTAAAACAAACATCCATTAATTCCAGTCCACAATCAGGGTCACGTTGGCTGCTACCTACCTCACTGCAAGAGGGAGGGAAGGAGGGAGGGAGCGGAGAACCTCCAGGAAACCACATCTGGCTGTTCTGCAAGGAGAAAGCAGGACTCCCTGCAGACATGTAGCAAGAGGGGTGGACCCTGGGGCTGTGTATGGGGCATTCCTTCAAACATGGGGAAGCTGCGGGCTGGGCCACTCAAGGAAAAGGAGCCCATGGATCTGTGCTGGTTAGCAGGTAAGAAGGAGCAGGGCTGAGGGCGGTCCAAAATACTGGAGGGGGGCACCAGGTTGGGAAAGGCAGGAGGAGGCTCCCAAGAGTGCCCTCTCCTCCCACCGAAAGCACTCCAAGCGGAGATAACATGGCCTCCTTTTTCTGCAGCTTGGGTGAATAGGCAATGAAACTGCAAGTAACGCAGTTCAAATAGTAAGTTTAAGGTGATGGATGTTGGGGGAAACATACCATGAACTCGTTCAAGGGATCTAAACTAACGGGTTGCTAATCGCAAAAGAACTTGTGCTCATGCTAAGTGGAAAGGAAGAAAAACATGTTCTGTCTTGGGGATTCCTAGGAAAGTGATTCAAAACAAACAGACCGGCTATCATAGCATCGCTAAGCTGTGGAGGTCCTGCATGGGTTGCTGGGTTGAAAACCTCACCATTCATTGATCACAGAATCATGGAATTGTAGAGTTGGAAGGGACCCCAAGGGTCATCCACTCCAACCCCCGGGCAATGCAGGAATCCCACTGCAGGGGGTTGGAGTGGATGACCTTCGATTACGGGACATGCTACCTGAGGCTAACAGGATCTGGGGCCCACCAACATCTACAGGGCTTCCACAAGTTAGTCACTCCTGGTACAGATGGAGAAGAAAAACAATACTGGTTTTAAAAATATGAATGGAGAAGAAAGAACAAAGAAAGGTTTGTTTGTTCCCTACTTCTCTCCTTCGGGAACTCAGGATCCCCCAGTGCAGCTGACTGGTGCTAGGTTCAGGGCACAGAGTGTGGAATTAATATATGGAATTCTTTGCCACAAGATGTCCTGCTGGCCAGGGGTTTTGTTACACTTTCCCCAAGGAGCACCTACTAAGGTGTTGAATGGAACCTCAGAAGGTCGGCAGTTCGAATCCCTGTGACGGGGTGAGCTCCCGTTGGTCGGTCCCAGCTCCTACCAACCTAGCAATTCGAAAGCACATCAAGTGCAAGTAGATAAATAGGTACCGCTCCAGCAGGAAGGCAAACAGCGTTTCCGTGCGCTGCTCTGGTTCGCCAAAAGCGGCTTAGTCCTGCTGGCCACATGACCCGGAAGCTGTACGCCGGCTCCCTCGGCCAATAAAGCGAGATGAGCGCCGCAACCCCAGAGTTGTCCGCAACTGGACCTAACGATCAGGGGTACCTTTTCATGGCTTGTAAAGGCCCCCTGGCACAGCATCATGTCCCGGCTTCTTAGGGTTGGTGGGGGCTCTTATTCCAGTGTCCAAAAGCTGGCCATGGCAGAACCTTAAACCCCTCAAAAAGGGCAGGAACCTTGTGTTACCATAAAGCACCAATGCTGCAGCAAGCAAAGGCTCCAGCAGCTCAGTCAGCTGCTTGTGGCTGGAAAGCCAAACAGGATGTTTGTGACTGTTGCCATGGAAACAAAGGGGCAGTCCATTCTGTACTGAGCACCGGATGTTAGCTCAGAGTGTGTGTCATATGACCCGTACTGGAAGTACATGGGTGGAGTTTCTTCTTGCTGTTGTCGAGTGCAGACATGTTTCTCTGTACCGATATGAGAGACAGAAATAAAAGATGTAAATAGTTTTCTGTCTGCTTCTTTCCCCTCTCTGGGGGACACCAAAGGGGAGAGACGATGAACGGTGTGTTCCTCTCACACATCTGAGATGAATCGCCGGGACCTCGCCTGCTTATCAGCAGAGTGGAGACGCGGGGAGGTCGACAGGAATAATCTGCCGGTGCCTACGCTGTGGCACATTCCAGTTCGTGAGGACCTAGTCATAACAAACTTTGTTTTCGCCTCTCTGAAGCATAGACTGACTGTCCAGCCCTCTCGAGTAACACCTTGTCCTCCCCCAACCCCCAGACTGCCCAGCTACCCCAATGCCCAGCGCAGTAGTCATTCCTGAATTTTCCCTTCCGTGGAGGTCACATCCACTTAGGATAGAAGGCAGGTGACCTTTGCAGGTTATTTTACTTGAATTTGTCCCCCAATTTTTATTTACATTGTGACGGGGGCGGGAAGGAAAAAGGTTAGCTGCTTTTTGAGCAAGAGCTGATGTCTCCTTGCACTAGACGTGGCAAGCGTAGGATTTCAAAGAAGCTAGTGACTTCACAAAGTCAACTGGAAATTAATAGGTTCTTTTCGATTGGAGACTGTGCCCAACTCGGCATTTGATCTGGGTCCATGGGAAACAATCGCAAGTGGCCAACGCTGAGGCCAGTGTGTGGAAAAGACTTGGACACAGGAGGAGACGGACGGCAGGCGCTAAACTATACAGACAGAGTTTACTTGGGTTTGGAATTCACTGAGAGGAAGAGGATGACGTTTTCAGCCAGTAAATTGGAGTCCTTGTTGACACAGCACTAGGCTCGCCACAAGGGAGTCACTGCGGTCAGAAACAGAAGCTGCCATTTTGCCGGGACCTCCGCAGCCCCCTCAGTCAGGAGCGGATTACGTGTAAGACCCACTGTGTGCAGGAGGAGGAGATCCCAATGGATTGGGCCTCTTATTGGATCCATGCTTAGAACAGGGCACCTTTCCAATTCCCACATGCGGCAACTGAATGAAGACAATTATTGCCTCTCCCTCTGCAAGAGCCACATCACCTTCTCTGTCCAAAAATGCCCCATGAGAAGCAGGTTACAAGACTCTCCTGTTAACACACCTCAATTCCAAAGCCCCACAGCACTCAGCACCCAACACAATGCAGGGCACATGGACGGTGTTGCCACTGTGGATTCTGAATTTTTAAGAATTCTCTGTACCCTTAAGTCTGAAGAGGACAGAAACATCCTGGGTGTCCCTGGGGCTGGTCCCTGGAAGGTAAGAGCTGCTTGACGGTGGAACAGACTCCCTCAGGTGGTGGACTCTTCATCCCTGGAGGTTTTAAAGCAGAAGTTGGGTAGCCACCTACTGGGGATTCTTCAGCTGTGATTTCTGCATTGCAGGGGGTTGGACTAGATGACCCTGGGGGTCCCTTCGAACTCTGCAATTCTGTGATTCTATAAAACAGCCGCAACTGTCCCCAAAATACCTGCTGCCACCTGACTACTTTGTGGCTGATCACTCCATGACCCAACATCTCTCCCTCCGAAGAAGGAGATTCCTCCCTGCAGAAACCATCACACCAGGAAATCCATTCTGCACAAACCACAGGCAGGAATAAGCCTTTCAGCCCGGGAGCACTGGCCCTTTGGAACTGCCTCCTGCTGCACACCAGACAGGCACCATCTTTCCAACACTGACTGAAGACCCGCCTTTTAAGTGGAGATTTTTCTTCCAGACTGCATCTGCGCTGGATTGAAAATTGTTGCTATATTGTCTCTGTTGTTGATGTTTGTATTGCCTAATCACTTTGGGGAAATGACTCAAAAACGAAGCATGGAACTAATTAGGAGTAGCTGTAACTACAATGGAGATACAGCAATTAGTAGTGTTATAGCAGTAGAAAGGAAATTCTGACTGAACACTGGGAAGAACTTTCTGACAGCAAGAGCGGTTTGACAGTGGAACAGTCTCCTTCGGGAGGTGATAGACTCTCCTTCCTTGGAGGTTTTTAGGCCAAGGTGGGATGGTCATCTGTGATGGAGCTTCAGATGAGATTCCTGCACTGAAGGGGTTTGGACTCAATGCCTCTTGGGCTCCCTTCCAACTCTACAATTCCATGCTTCCATATTGCCAGGGGGACGTGTGCCGCTCTGAGTGCCTTCAGAGAGGGGGCAGGGTACAAATAAACAATAAATAAACCAGATAGCCAAGTGCTAGTATCTCTAATGGCTATTTAAATGGCAGAAACGCCCAACCCCGTCACCCCATACCGAAGAGGGGGTTCTTCCACACACCACAACATCTGCTGTCATGAAGAGCCAACACAGGCTGGTGCCAATGTGGTGCCCCGGGACATGTCCACCAGATTGGGAGGCCAAGGCTCAGCTCAGTTTTCAACAGTGGGTGGCCTGGGCCAAATCCTGACTCCAGCTCTGTGATGTCCCTATTACATGGGCTTCTTTGTGCTAAGAGAGGGATTGCCCACATCTTTCGTGGAGAGGCTTCAAGCATAAAACAGAGAACAGCAGGCCAGGCACTGTTAGCTTTGTCTAAGATGATGGCAAAATTTATATATCCCGCTTCCATCTGACCGGGTTGCCCCAGCCACTCTCCCAACAAAATATTAAGCAGCACAATACAACATCAACTGTTAAAAACTTTTCAGAGGTACAGCAGAGCTATGTGAGAGAAACCCAAGGAGAGGCCTTTTGTCTAGCCAGGGCAAAGGTGGGCAACGCCCTGGTCTGCCAGGGATCCCAGCCGCAGCCTCATGGCTACTCTTGAAGCATGACTCAGGAGCGTATAAATATGTGGTTAGGCATGGATGCTCCTCAGCCGAGCCAAGGGCAACTTTTCTGCCAGGGGGATGCCAAAAACGCTCCTCAGGCAAACATGCCGCGCTTGGCGGCTCCTGGAGGCATGTGGCCAGGAGAGCAATCTAGCAACAGCCGACAAAGTCACCTAGAAGAGGGACTGGGTGGGGGGAGCAGGTGCCTTAGACCGAGTCCAAGTCTGATGCTTCCACTGATTGGCAGCAAGGGCTCTCCAGGGTCATTTGGGCAGGAAAGGGTCTCCCTCATCCCTACCTGGGGAAGATGCCAGGCGCCAAACCTGGGCTGCTCTGCCCACGGAGCAACAGCCCTCAGGGGGAAGGAGTTGGACCCAGTTGCGACCCTCAAGTAATTAATCGGCGAGATTAAGCCACTGGAAACCTTTCAGTCGACCCAACATTACTTGTTTCTTAATGCCTACAGAAACCCTGGTGAGGGCAACAATACTTTTAATTTTTCTTTAAAAGAATCCTTATCAAAGCAGGCACCGTCTTAGGAGAGCTATTCCCTGTCCTCTTTCATCACTCTCACAGAAGAGGAAAGGCAGGCACCAACTCAAAACAGAGGAAGAATACTTTCTTCTGATGGAGCTTTGATCAGCTGATTAAAACTCATATAATTCCTCGGCTAAGATTTCTGCAATTGGGTGGTTGTTCTAGGTAAGCCTAAGGAAATGAGACTGGCCTTGACTAGAGCCAGGGCCTTTTTGTCCATGGCCCCGGCCTGGTGGAATGTTCTCCCACAAGAGACCAGGACCCTGCGGGATTTGACATCTTTCCACAGGGCCTGCAAGACGGAGCTGTTCTGCCAGGCCTTTCGGCAGGATGCAATTAGACTTACTTTCCTTTGTATAAAACAAGCCCAAAGGAGGCCCCCAACCCGCTCACAGGTCCTTGTATGATCAGTGGAAACAGTTGGCCCTGGCAAGTATTAAGGACTCTCAACTCCAACCTGATAATTGCCACCTGCCCAGCTTTTAACTTGTCTGAATTAATTTTAAGATGTATTTTAATTAATTGATGTCTGTTTTTATGCATATTGTGTTGTTTTTATGATGTTAGCTGCTCTGAGCCTGGCCTCGGCCGGGAGGGCGGGATACAAATAAATAAATAAATATATTATTATTATTATTAATTATTATTATTATTATTATTTGCCAGGAACCCTTCATAAGGGCAGAATGCTTAGTTTGGGCCAAAAGTTCCACAGCAGCCTCAAGCACAAGTCAAGAAGGTGCACTGAGCCCCGTTCCTGTTTTGACCCCCAACTCCATCCGTGTCTTGCTGCAGGAGGGCCATTCCACAGGCCAGGTCCGTGACCATTTAGTCCATTGAAAAAGTCACAGCATGTTGATTCTGACACATGCAGTTCGGAGGACACACTGCAAGATACAGCCTCTGCCTTTAACTAGGCATAAACGCAGTTTGCTGAGGGCGGGTTTTTCAGAAGGGTTGAGGCAGCCCAGTGCAGAACTGTCCGTGGGTCAATTAATGACTTCCTTACCTTGTGAAAAACAGGTTTGTGGCCTTTTCTTTACAAGCCTTTTAAAGGTATTCACGAGTCTGCCTGGTCCTCATTTCGAGGAGCCTCTAAGCCTTTGGCTTCTGTTCGGCTTGTAGCAGGAGAGCCACAGGTCAAACATGTGCTGCGCCGAAACCAAGCATTTCCGTTTGTCTGCTTTAAATTTGCTGCCTCTCATTCCTGATGAATGTCCCACGATCGCCCTTTGTGCTCGGAGAAGGGGATGAGCCCACGGACCGGCTGCTATTTTGCATTCCATCGCTGGATCCTGCCTGGAAAAACTTCAGAGCTTCTCCAGAAACAGAAACAGTTTCTGCAGAGATGATGAAACCACTGAATTGGGGAAACTCAGCCCAACATATATATATATTCCCATCATGGAATCTGCATTCCAGATTAAGATGGGAGCATCTCTCCAACAAACTTGAGCTTTGAAGCAATATTGGATACCCAATTTTAAAGTAAGGTTTTTTCCTGCCCACCTAGCAGTTCGAAAGCATGTCAATGTGCAAGTAGATCAATAGGTACCGCTCCGTGAGCTGCTCTGCTTCGCCAGAAGTGGCTTAGTCATGCTGGCCACATGACCCGAAAGCTGTACGCCGGCTCCCTCGGCCAATAAAGTGAGATGAGCGCCGCAACCCCAAAGTCGGCCACGACTGGGCCTAATGGTCAGGGGTCCCTTTACCTTTACCTTAGCAACACATTTGCTGGACAGTGTTCTCGGAGCTACCAGCATGAGTTTGACCAAACTGCGGGAGGCAGTGGAAGACAGGTGTGCCTGGCGTGCTCTGGTCCAGGGGGTCACGAAGAGGCGGACACGACTAAAGGACTAAACAACAACAACATGCTGCCTCCAGCTGTGGATCTTCTACCTGTGGACTTCCTGCATCCAAAAAGGAGTTGGGCTGCAACTTTGAGTTGCTTGGGTGACGTCGTGATGTCACAGTGCAAAGAAGTCTATTCAAGGGGTAGGCTTGAAAATTGAAGGCAAATTTCCTTGTGGGCAAGACTTGTATTTCACCAAACTTTCTACAAAGCTTCTGTAAAAAGCTGGCTGTCCCCTATGAACTTGGAAAGAGGAAAACCTCCCAGGGTGCAAGTGTGCAGTGACGAGGGCGGGCAGCGCACTCCGAAGACAGACGTCAAGCGCCACCCACCAAGAACCCAGGCTCCCTGGTCCCTGGCCGGCACAGCATGACGACACCTTCTCGGGCAGCTCTTGCGTGGCTTTTCCTTTCTCCAGGACTTGTTTTCGAAACAACATTCTTTCCGTTGGGCAGATTTTCCATGAAATACAAAGCAGCTGCCATCTTGGTAGGAGGAGGCTGATTCAACACAGATAGCAATCTCTCTCTCACACACAGACACACACACACTTAATGGCCTGGAACTTCCGTTTTATTAGTTGCCTCTTCCCGACACGCCGTGTTGTCTATAGAGGCCAGAGAGTTGCAGCTGGTTCCCCTGCCCACGCACAGTACATGCGCAAGCAGCACAAAGGATGCGGCAGCCAGACTGGTGACTGGGAGCGGCTGCCAAGACCACATAACACCGGTCTTGAAAGACCTACATTGGCTCCCAGTACATTCCCGAGCACAATTCAAAGTGTTGGTGATGACCTTGAAAGCCCTAAACGGCCTCAGTCCAGTATATCTGAAGGAGCGTCTCCACCCCCATCGTTCAGCCCAGACACCGAGGTCCATCTCCCAAGGGCCTTCTGGTTGTTCCCTCCATGCAAGAAGTGAGGTTACAGGGAACCAGGCAGAGGGCCTTCTCGGTGGTGGCACCTGCCCTGTGGCATGCCCTCCCATCAGATGTCAAGGAAATAAACAACTATCTGACTTTTAGAAGATATCTGAAGGCAGCCCTGTTTAGGGAAGTTTTTAATGACTGGTCTTTTAATGTATTTTAAAACTTTTGTTGGAAGCCGCCCAGAGTGGCTGGGGAAACCCAGACAGATGGGTGGGGTGTAAATTGTTTGTTTGTTTGTTTAGATTATAATCTTCCTCCTCCTCCAAGTCACAGTAAAGATCCCTTCAAGCAACAGTGTCAGACTAGGACCTGGGTTCAAATCCCTCCATAGCTATGAAGCTCACTGGGTGTGACCTTTGGGGCAGTCACTTCCTCTCAGCCTAAACTACCTCACAGGATAAAAAAAAAATCCTTCCAGTTGCACCTTAGAGACCAACTAAGTTAGTTATTGGTATGAGCTTTGGTATGAGCTTTCATGTGCATGCACACTTCTTCAGATACCTGTGTATGTGAAGTGTGCATGCACACGAAGCTCATACTTTTAATTAGAGGTTGGGTGTGTTGGCTTTTTGCAGTATGGTAGCGCTGCAGAGAGCTTGCTGGGGAGATCATGCATTAAAAAGAAAGGACTCAAAAAGTACTTAAAGGTTTTAATAAGAAAAACAAAAACTCCATTTACACTAAATACATCAACAAACCAAACCAAACCAGACCCAACCACCAACCCATCCCCCAGGGTAATGGGAGAGCTAGGTGCTGCTCCTTATATACTCTACCCAAATGCTGACACGCCTTAATCAAATACAACTCAGCAGCACCTGCTACGTTTCACAGCTGTAAAGCTGGGTCTCGTTATCTTGCTCTGGCCCTTGCTCCGGCCCCTTAAAGACATACACATGGAGTGGAACAATGATGAACCTTTACATTTAAAGAAACCAACATTTCCCCTGCGGTTCATCATTGTGGAACAAAAACATAAAGCATACTTTGTACATGTTTTTCATGTGTGATGTAAACTGCAACCTATAATGTTTGGTATGTTTAAGGTACATTACCACTCTCTTAAGAGCAGAGAAACATTGCATAGTGGGCTTTTCCACACTGTGAAGCATCTTTTAACAAAAGCTTAACTGTTTCATATTTTACACTTGGTGAATAGCACAAATCATAATCTTCGCCTGGAATTTGTTGAAAACCCTTAGCAACTAATCTTGCCTTGTACCTTACAACTTCATTTTTGTCATTCATTTTAACTCTATAAACCCATTTTGAATCAATAAGTTTCATATCTGGGGTTTGTGGTACAAGAGACCAAGTGTTATGCTCTTTTAAAGAAGCTATCTCAGAGTTCATAGCTTTATACCAATTTACAGCTTGGTGCTTAGGTAAATTCTGAACATCATTGTAGCTTTTTGGCTCAAAAACCGCCTTATTGGCATACACAGTATTAAAATGTTCATCTGCAAAACGCTGTGGCTTCTGCCTCTTTCTATCTGAACGTCTCAGTCCGGAAGAAGAGTCAGACTCCTCAGACTTAATGGGACTAAGTGAACCACTAGTTTCAGGTTGTAAATCTTCATTGTCAGACTGAAGAGGTGCCTGTAGGCTAAGCTCACGGTCAGAAAACTCAAGAGAATCTAACCTCCCCTCGGGTGCCTGTGACTTTAAAAACAAATTATCAGATTCAACAGGCTTTTTGTCTTTTCCCATTAATTCAGAATCACCATTTCCTGCTGCTGCTGCTTCTCCCTCTTCTTCCTCAGTATTATCTATACCATCAGTATCTTGGAAAACAGCAACTCCATTCCAATTTACAGTTTGTATCATACTTCTGGTAATATGAAATTTGCCAGTTGCTGGTATGTAAATTCTGTACGCCCCCTGCTGGTAGCCCATTAATTTTCCCTGAACACTACGTTCACCCAATTTCTGCTTAGCAGGGTAATTCATAATTACATCTGAACCCCAAATACGTAGGTATTTCAGATTAGGGCGTTTTTTAAACAGCTTCTCATAGGGGGTGACATCTAAACCAGAATGATAACTGCGATTTCTAACATAACAAAAGGCATTGAGTGCTTCAGCCCAAAATGCTTTGGGCAGATTAGCATCGTGCAGATAAGTTTTAACCCCTGCCTGCAGGTCACGCTGCACAACTTCAACAAGCCCATTTTGCCAGGGACTTCGGGGGCAAGATAACTCATGAGTAGTCCCCTGCGCTTCCAGGAATTTCTCAAAATCCTCAGAAACAAATTCCCCGCCCCGGTCAGAAAACAGGTTCTTAATTGGTTTGTTAAAATGCGTTTTTACCCAGTTGCAAAAAACTTTGTACTTCTCAAATGCTTGGGACTTCTCAGCTATTGCATAAGTCCAACAATATCTACTATACTGGTCTATGAGGGTAAGCCAGTACTTAGAACCTCCTAATGATGGTGGGAGTGGCCCAACTAAATCACAATGTACACGCTCAAATGGCTCAGTTACTTTTCTATCTGAGCACCTACCCTTGCGTGCAACCTTAATCTTATTCTTGCAACAGGATAGACATTGCATAAAGAATTTGCATGGTTTTAAATTGAGGCCATTGACAATACTCTTTGTCTTAATTACATCAGCAAAATTCAGGTGTCCCAGAATTCTGTGCGCCTCGTGGACACACCCAGAATGTGGTCTTACATTCCTCAACCCCTGGGTTGACTGTGCTGCTCTGCAATTTATAGGCGATTGGGAGTAGGTGCGAAAATACAGTCTATATAAACCATCAGATTCCCGGGCATGCAATAGACGTTTGTTCCCTTCGAAAAACTCACACATTGACTTTAAGAAACGCACAGTTATGCCTTGACGAGCAAAACACCTTACTGATAATAAATTGTCCATTGAGGGGCAGTAAATGCAGTTCGCTATTGTAATGTTTAAAGAGTCAAGTTTAACAGTACCCCTGCCAAGCGACTGCAAGACTTGTGAATTGGCTAAATGTACATTACCAATTTCCTCTTCGAAAGAAATAAACAAGCTTCGATCATTGCAGACGTGCTGAGATGCTCCTGAGTCGATAACAAAAGACTTCCACTTGGCATCTTTAATTCTTTTACGATCTTTAGTCCGAGCGTGAAAAGCTCGCGGCTCGTTTCTGTCTCTGCTATACGATGCCGGCTGCTGGGCTGACGACCGTGATTGACGAACAGAAACAGGCTTGGGAGTACTTTGCTTTCTTTTGGATCTGCAGTCCCTTGCAAAATGTCCTTACTTATTGCAGAACCAACAACGCTTTGCAGCTTTAAATGCAGTTGTATCACCACAGGTTTGCATATGGCGTTCCTCATTCTTTTTGGAAACAGGAGTGCTTATGGCACAAGCCTCCCTTCTATCCAACTCGCCCATTAATCTTGCCATTACCCCTTCCACAGTTAATTGTGCTGGTGGAACGGCAGATATCTGGCTAGCTATACCATCAAAGTCCTCATTAAGGGAACAAAGGATGATAAAAACATACTGAATATCAGGTATCTCCATGTCCCTTTGAATTAATTCGCCGCGTATTGCCTCCAGACGTCTCAAGTGTGCTGCCAAATCACCACCAGGCTGCAACTTCGTCTGGTACAGCTGCTTGAAAAACGTCAATGCAGACGCTGACTCTTTTCTAACATGCACTGCTGCAAGACTGTCCCACATTTCTTTGGCAGTTTTCTTATTTCTTATATAGACTACTTGCTGGTCGCTGACTGCCAAATTAATTATCGCCCTGGCTTTTGCATCTCCTTTCGACCAAGCATTAGTTACAGGGTTAGGAGGGTCATCAGTTACATAGGTCCATACTTCTCTAGAGGTCAAAAGCGCCTCCACCCGAAAAGACCATAAATTATAGTTCTCATCTGTTAGCTGTGGGAAGACCAGAGCCTTCTCAGCTTCAGGAACCCGGTCAACCATTCTGGAACTCTTCCAGACCCACAAAAATTACGCTAACAGGAGAAGGAGTTTTCAAACCTTTCTCAGAGTCCAAAAATATGCAGTCATCCACTCAGCAGCTGGGCCCATAACCAAAGATGTTGGCTTTTTTTTTGCAGTATGGTAGCGCTGCAGAGAGCTTGCTGGGGAGATCATGCATTAAAAAGAAAGGACTCAAAAAGTACTTAAAGGTTTTAATAAGAAAAACAAAAACTCCATTTACACTAAATACATCAACAAACCAAACCAAACCAGACCCAACCACCAACCCATCCCCCAGGGTAATGGGAGAGCTAGGTGCTGCTCCTTATATACTCTACCCAAATGCTGACACGCCTTAATCAAATACAACTCAGCAGCACCTGCTACGTTTCACAGCTGTAAAGCTGGGTCTCGTTATCTTGCTCTGGCCCTTGCTCCGGCCCCTTAAAGACATACACATGGAGTGGAACAATGATGAACCTTTACATTTAAAGAAACCAACAGGGTGGCCATCTGTCTTGGATGCTTTAGTTGAGATCCCTGCATCGCAGGGGGTTGGACTACATGACCCTCAGGGTCCCTTCCAACTCTACAATTCTCTGTTTCTATGAAGTCCTCCGGCTTCTTGTAGGCAGGTGTAACCCACCACCCAGTCAATGCCACCTGGAGGAAGGGAGAGAGCCAAGCCCCTTGCATCTGAGGAAGGACTCTGGATGATGCTGTAGCAGATTATTGGTACTATGCTGCAGCCTAGGGGAATCCCTACCTCTCCACAAACATGATAGAGACACATTAAGGACCCCAAAATCTCCTGCCCAATGCAGCCTTTGGGGCAGGCATCCGGAAACTTGATTTGGAACCATCTTTGGTAGCAGAATGTGGAACGGACAAAGGGCGCACTCTAACTTTTCTAGCATTCCGACTGGATTAGTGCCCGGCTTGCTCAGTTAGTAGAAACTAACTAGAGAACGCAACGTGAGACTATTTACGTTTTTAAAACGGTGGTAGTTAAGACACACAGCTGGATGGGAAAGCCGAGTCCCTCTCAGACACAGGGTGACGTCACTCGTCCCACGTCCAGCGGAAGGAGCCCTCCAGCCCTGGGCTCCCACCTCTGCAGGCTCCACTGCTGCTGCCACCCAGCCTTCCATCTGGATTCAGTGGCCGCAGGGCACACAGCCTTCTCCGCCATCCACACTGGCTGCAAACAGCTGCTTACCCTGGACAAGAGCCCGGGAAAGTGTGGAGAGCTCCTTCCCGGCTGCTGCCCAGCCCCCTCCTTCAAGAAGCCTGTGGGGCCCCAGGAATTCACCCCGCCTGCTGACACCAGACCACCTCCCTCCCTCGGGTGACCCAAGTGGAGCCACCCCAATGCAGGTGGCTGAGACTGTGGTTGTTTGGAGCCCAAAAGGACTTAAGGCGGAGCTCCCTGGGACACGAGTCCACCGGTGGAAAAAAGGCTTCTCTGTGTCCATCCTTGCATGCCAGAGACTCAAACGGCAAAGCAGCTACGCCTCTAGCGGTGGAGCATACGTGGGATACGTGGGGTTAATGCGCCTCTTGGAAGGGGGGGGGGAGACAGCCAGGACAGACTTTGATGGGCTTCTCTACCGGAGGTGAACCAAGCAGTGATGGAAGCTGTTAGAAGCGTTCATTGAACCAGAAGGCTGCATTTCTGCCTTTCACTGAGGTGGGGGGCAGCAGCTCCCAGGGGGAGGGGAAAAGGGAGTCAGGGTTCTTTCTGCCCCCCAAGTTGGAAACAGCAAGATTCCCAGGGAGCTCGTGCACATTTCCTGCGGATTCCACAGGGGCTTGTAGAGCAAGATCCGCTTCCGCCATGGATCATGCAGCGGTTGCCTGGCCATCCGTCAAGGATGCTTTCCTTGAGATTCCTGCATTGCAGGGGGCTGGACTAGCAGACCTTTGGGGTCCCTTCCAACTCTCCGATTCTCTGATTCTATGCCAGAGGAGAAACTGTCCTCCATGCAAGTCCTCTGACCTGTGAGGAGAGGACAGGAAGCAAAGCTTGAGGTGTTCAGGGGCTGAATCTTACGGAGAAAATTCCCATTTTGGGTCCAAGGACCGCTTTGAAAGGCGAGAAATGTCCTTCCTCAAAGGATTTCAAGGTGAGGCTGGAGAAGGCACTTTGGGAACAGGGCAGCCTGCTGCAGTTAGTGGAGCTTGGCCCAAGCAGCCTGCCAGCTCTTTTGCTGCTCCACGGTGCCCTGCGTAAGAGGCTGACCTCTGCTCCCGCATCCTCCCAGGCGGCCTTTGCCCTACGGACAGAGGAACTGGGAATGGACAAACTGGGGGATGGAGCCTCAGAGCACGTCTGAACTTGACTGCCACCCTCTGGCCAAAGGAGGGCACCGCAGGGGCGATGGGTGCTTTGGGAACCACCTGCACCCAGCACCCCCCACCCACCTGCCTTGGGCCATGTCTGGACCACTAAACAGTTATGACCCTTTTGATCAGCGCCTGTCGTGGCTGCCTCGCCCCGGAGGGATCTGACGCCTGGAGCTGCGCTTCTTTTGCTCCCGGGATAAAGGCGCAGGGCTCCCTCCTCTGGCCCCCCGCCCTGCCGCCTCCTGGGCCCGCAGGCCTCGGCTGGTTCAAGGAACCTTCTAACAGACAAGGGGCAAGCAGGGTGGCATGGAACGCGGGCAGCGCACTGGGCATACTCACCGGCATGGCTGAGTGGGCATAGGAATCCCCCTGGGGAGGGAAGGTCAAGACAGGAAGCTTCAGAAGACACAGACCCACCCGGCTGACAGGCAGCAAGAGGGGGCGATGGCAGCCAAAGGGGGCAGGTGGAGGGGGCAGTCTGGCTCCACGCAGCAGCTGGCACCGTCCTCCTCCGCAGGGAGGAAGGGAAGCACTACCTGGGCGAGTCACAGACCGGCTTCTCTTCTGCAGGCAGCCTGGCCAAGGACAAGGGAAGCAATCTGGGGGACAGGGGGACCCCAGCCCTGAGGTCAGAGGCAGAAGAGCTTCAAGCAGCAGTTGCAGAGGAGGGGGAGGGGGAGGGGGCTGGCCTTGCTTGCAAGAATTCAGAGGCACCGGTGGAACTCTCTGCCAACAGAAATCCCACAGGTGCCTTCTGCTTCTACATCTCAAGGCCTGCAGAAAAGTTGTCTGTTCCACCAAGGCTAAGCAGACAATTAAGAATACCTCTTTCCACAACAGTTAACTGATCTCTGTCTTGAGCCTTTTCTATATGGCTTTTATTGCATAGTTTTATGTTTTGATTGCTTTGATGGGGGTGTTTATGACACAGTGGTATACAAATATTTCTAGAAATACTTTGTGGGTGTTCATCTTGTAAAGTGCCCTGTGATCTTCGGATGAAGGGTGATATATGAATTTAATAACTAATCATAATAATAAAATCTGGGTGAGGAGGGAGGAAGGGGGAACTGCCACTGGGATCAGGTCGCTGGGCCAGAAGGAGGACTGCTGTTTGTGTCTGGAGGGGGCAGGGGGGTTCACAAACTGAGGGGCATCACCAGCCAAGGGTGTCTCTGGGGTTCAATAATCTTTGCCAAAGGCACCTTCCCAGGGGATTCTGCTGCTGGGCTCACGAGCTATACCAGCGCTGGGGGTGCCTCCATAACTCTGCACTGGGTGAGGAAGGGCTTTCTATCTGTCCTGAATCTTTCAACATTCAGCTCCTTGAATGTTCTATGGTTATCAGAGAGGGAATAAAACTTTCCTCTATCCACTTTCTCCACGCTGTGCATTATTTTATAAACTTCTGCCATGATGCCTGTCACTCGCCTTTTCTGACAGCAATCCTGCCAGGGAGGCCAGTCTTACTGCCCGCATATTGCAGATGGGGAAGGGGTCTGCGGCTGAGGAAGCCTGGCTTGCTCAAGGGAGCTTATGGTCAAGGCAAGATGTTGGCCAAGGGCTCTGTGGGTCCCAGCTTACCCTCCCCCCTTGCCCCACCAGCTGCTAGGTCATGATGGGGCTTTTGTATCCAAACCGGGAGGTGCCGTTTCCCTCATATTTCGGATACGTGAGCAGCTGCATTACAGATGCGCTGATGAGCCCATCCAAAGGGGCAAATTTCCTTTACAGTGGGACCTCGGGTTAAGAACTTAATTCGTTCTGGAGGTCCGTTCTTAACCTGAAACTGTTCTTAACCTGAAGCACCACTTTAGCTAATGGGGCCTCCTGCTGCTGCCGCGCCGCCACCGTGCAATTTCTGTTCTCATCCTGAAGCAAAGTTCTTAACCCGAGGTACTATTTCTGGGTTAGCGGAGTCTGGAACCTGAAGCGTCTGGAACCTGAAGTGTATGCAACCCGAGGTACCACTGTATGGGGAAATAAACTTTGCAAAGCTCTCCACCACCCTGGGGCAAGCAAAGGCTTTCTGTGCAAGGACGGCGACGGCCAGATCGACCCGCGAAGGAGGGCCTGGACCCAGGCAAGACTTTTAAAGATTTTTCACGGTTCCATCTGAAATCTGCGCTCACCATCTGGCCAAAAGTAAACAGGGGAGGGGGGGAAGTGAGGGAGAGGCGGAGGGAGGGAGGGAGGGAGGGAGGGAGAGCACCAGGCTCCCCTTGCAAAGAGTTCAGGCTGAACTGCTGGAGCCGATTACGGCCGGGAGGATTGCTGAAAGATTACTTCCCCTTCCCAGGTCGCCGTAACCTCCTGACCTTCCCCGATTACCCCGCACAAGAAGGTTATCAAGATACAAGCCTCCGAGGATTAAAGGAAACTTAAAAATCAAAACAGAAAAACACTCCTTTCCCCAACAAATAAAAAACTTCCTTGCTTTGTTAAGCTGACAGCCCCGCCATAGGTGTTGACATAACCTTCCATCTGCAAAAGGCTTAGAGTCAACAAATCCGCACGCTTGGCGCAGATCTGTCCGGGCGATTTACTCTGACTTGTCTGACATGAAATTAAAATAACAGGCAGCCACCAGGGACAAAGGGGCTCCCTCTCTCTCTCTCGGCCATGATAGCCATCTCCTGCAACCAGAGACCCATTCTCAAAAGAGCTGGAGACCATTTTGAAAAAGATATATATATATAAAATACTAGCTGGTTTTATTTTAATTTGGGTGCCGGGGTTTGCCTCCCATTCCTTTGTGGCGAACCACTACCACCCTGCTTGACTAGTGCATTCGGGGTGGGGGTCCCAGGGTTTCATCCCTGAGTGCGTTCCACTCTTTTGAGGCCATCTGAAAATGGTTACTCCAAACCACCATGGAAGTTCTCTGGGTGGCGGCCATAAGAGGCTGGAGGGCCCCACCCTCATGTGCGAACTCTTCACCCTGGGCTTGAGCATTTGACAGCCCAAGGTGTGTGGGTCCCGGCTCCAATTTGCTGCCCTCTTCTCAAGCCAGTGAGGAAGCAGCAGGATGGAGAAGCGTCCGTCAGGACCAGAGGGGTCATGCCACCCTCTTTGGGGGAGCACGTCCTGTCCAGACTCTTTGCAGCCACCTCCAAGCTCCCCACCAGACCATTTCTGGGCCTGAGAACAGAAACGCCCACCTGAAAGCAGGGGAAACTGTTTCCGCTCGGTCTCTCCCAGCCCCACTTTGAGAACGTCCTGATCAATCTGGGAGAACATCATTAATGGTTTAAGGAAGATTAATCGCTCCAGACCCATCCCATAAATCATCGCAGACACGTCCTGCATTCCCGCACATCTCCACGTTAGGGATGCTTTATGCTCGGGTGGAAAAGCGTCCCCCGCAGAGCTGAGCTGCTAAAGGAGACCACCAACTGGAGGGCTCTATAAGCCAGACCTCGACTGAGGAGTGGGACTCTCCCCAAAGCTGTCCCAGGGAAAGCAGGGCAGGCGAGAGCGGCCCCTTCAACGTCATGATATGCAGTGACCAAAACTAAATATCACGTGCAAGATCCACGAAAGGGTCTCCCAGAGGACTGTGCATGCTCACATTTCACTGAAATGTAGCCACTGACAACGGATACTAATTTCACCCTGTTGTACGTTGCTCACTTCTTCTCCCATTTGCCACTAATGTGAAAGGAGCATCCAAATTACATGGGCGAGAAAACTGGGGACCTCACTCCCCACCTCTCTCACACACACAGATCTGAACTCTCTTTTTGCACCATCATCTATTTCTCTCCCCACTTTATTCTGAGGCCTGGATTTGGCAGGGGGTGGGGGGCACCTGGCTCCAAGGAAAATGCACAACCCCGAGATTTGCTAAATACTTCCTGAGCCTGGACTGAAATGAAGGGTGGTTAACTTCACCACTGCAGTCTCCACAATCCCAAAAGTATATTCGAAACAATGACAAAAGCTCAAGTCGCTGAGTGCCAGCCAGAGGGAACAACAGTGGGGGAAAGCCCCACCAATGAGATCAGGCTGATCCTGCACAGAGGACGGAGTGGGGCAAGGCCAGCAGGTGCGATCCTGCTCTCTCATGCATGGTTTAACCTCGGGAAAATCATCTGCAGAGAGCTTAGAGCATCTTCAGAATAGCCACAATCTGCTTCTCCAATGGAATACGCCACACCACAAGAAGAAGATGGAAAGCGGGGGCAGAGGTACCCTCAGGCAGTTTCACCTTCCTCCGCCCTTTGCCCAGCGTTTCAGAGACATACCAACCATTGAGCTGGACCCTTATTTGGTGGCATGATTGCCACTCCCTCCTATGATTCAGACAGGCTTGCTTGCCTTTGAAAAACGTCTTGCGGTTGCATTATATATATAATACAGCACTTATGCTCAGTGTTACCAATTCGCTTAAAACAAACAGTTTTTTTTAAAGTTGAAAAACTGCTCAGGGGCGTGCAAGACGAGAGGTGCTAGCCAGTCTGCACCAAACACAGCCTGATTCTGCTGCAAACAGGGAGATCTGGTCTTTCAGAGTTTAATCCTAGAGAGGAAACTGTTCCTGTGAATGACACATGGCAAGCAGGACTCAGCAGGACACAGAGAGAAGCCAGGGGTGGAGGAAGGAAGGGTCAGAGGCAGCAGGGTTTTCCCAAGTGGCTTTTGGCATTGAAATGCTTGTGGAAAGACCCATCAAGCACAATGTGAAGAAGAGGCTTGGATGTCATCCTCCTCTGTCAGCAAAAGCAGCTGCTGACCAGCTCCAGGAGAAGGACTAGGGAACAGCTCTGGCTCTTGGTTTTGCCTTAACCACCTCTGAGGAGGCTCCTAACGTCATCCTCTCCTGCCAGCTGCATCTGTGGTAGCTCAGGAGACGTGCAAGTGGATCAGAAGCTCCCAAAAAGAAGAAGAGAAAGAAGAGGGAGAGGGAGAAGAAGAACCTTTGTGTTCCGAGACATACTTACAGGCAGGTGTGTAAAGACCGCGAAGGTGCTGCGCAGGAAGGCAATGAGGTCCACCAGGTAGTCGCTGGCCTTTGAACCTGCCTCGACGGCCATCCAGTCATAATCTGCAAGCTGCAAGAACTGGTCGATCTTCTGGTTCAAGTTTGTGTAGATCTCCTCCTCTGCAGCATGGCGAGCGTCCTGAGGAAGAAAAGAAGGTTCAGCGGGAAACGAAGCATTGCAACTGGAATTCTTTGAGTGAGGTGGACTGCCTCCAGGATCCTTCAGGAGGATGCAACCTCCCTGGGGCCTTTTGTGAAGGGCAGGTACTAAACGTAGCTTATATAATAAATAAATATGCAAGTAAAAGAAAAACCTTTCACAATGGTGGCGAGCTTTCATAGAATCATAGAGTTGGAAGAGACCACAAGGGCCATCGAGTCCAACCCCCTGCCAAGCAGGAAACACCATCAGAGCACTCCTGACATATGGTTGTCAAGCCTCTGCTTAAAGACCTCCAAAGGAGGAGACTCCACCACACTCCTTGGCAGCAAATTCCACTGTCAAACAGCTCTTACTGTCAGGAAGTTCTTCCGAATGTTTAGGTGGAATCTTCTTTCTTGTAGTTTGGATCCATTGCTCCGTGTCCGCTTCTCCGGAGCAGCAGAAAACAACCTTTCTCCCTCCTCTATGTGACATCCTTTTATATATTTGAACATGGCTATCATATCACCCCTTAACCTCCTCTTCTCCAGGCTAAACATGCCCAGCTCCCTTAGCCGTTCCTCATAAGGCATCGTTTCCAGGCCTTTGACCATTTTGGTTGCCCTCCTCTGGACACGTTCCAGTTTGTCAGTGTCCTTCTTGAATTGTGGTGCCCAGAACTAGACACAGTACTCCAGGTGAGGTCTGACCAGAGCAGAATACAGTGGCACTATTACTTCCCTTGATCTAGATGCTATACTCCTATTGATGCAGCCCAGAATTGCATTGGCTTTTTTAGCTGCCGCATCACAGCACAAATACAGGATGGGGGACACCCAGCTTACTAGCAGTACAGGTGAAAAAGATCTAGAGGTCTTGGTGGACCACAAGCTTAATGTGAGTCAACAGTGCGAGGCAGCAGCAAAAAAAGCTAATGCTATTCTGGCCTGTATCAACAGAAGTCTAGTGTCCAGATCAAGGGAAGTAATAGTACCACTCTATCCTGCCTTGGTCAGACCACACCTGGAATACTGTGTCCAGTTCTGGGCACCACAATTTAAGAAGGATGATGACAAGCTGGAAGGCGTGCAGAGGAGGGCGACCAAGATGATCCAGGGTCTGGAAACGAAGCCTTATGAAGAACACTTAAGGGAATTATACCCAGTTTAACCCAGGAAAGAGGAGACTGAGAAGAGACACAATAGCTATCTTCAAATACCTAAAGGTATTCCATCAGATGGAAGATGCAGCAAGCTTGTTTTCTCCTGCTCTGGCGGGTGGGACCAGAACCAATGGATTCAAGTCACAAGAAAGGAGATTCCGACTGAACACCAGGAAGAACTTTCTGAAAGGAAGAGCTGCTCAGCAGTGGAACAGTCTCCCTCAGGAGGTGGGGGACTCTCCTTCATTGGAGGTATTTAAGCAGTAGTTGGACAGCCGTCTGTCATGGATGCTTTAGCTGAGATTCCTGCGTTGCAGGGGGGTTGGAATAAATGACGCTTGGGATCCCTTCCAACTCTACAATTCTATGATTCCATGGCTCGATGTTAACCAAATCACCTTCCTCTATATGCCTGCTGACATTCTCAAAGAACTCGAATAGGTTCCTGGCACGGGCTTTGCCTTTGCAGAAGCCATGCTGGCTCTGCTTCAGCAAGGCTTGTTCTTCAATATGCTTGGTTATTGTACCTTTAGCAGAGCTTCCCGCCAGCACACGGCACCAGCCTCACCTTGAAGGTGGTCGTTCCATATAACTTCGTCGTGTGGACGGTTTCTGGCAGGACGTTGGTGATGTTGGTTATGAATTCCTCAAGGAACCTGCAGGACTTCTCCAAGTGCGTCGTGTTGATAATAATCTGGACCAGCTGGAAAAGGAGCAGACACACATTTCACACTTTGGTTTTTCAACAACCGACAGCAGGACAGATAAAACCAAGGCAACCCATAATGGGCACCTGCGGTCATTCAGACACAGCCTCTGGCAGAACACAATAGGTCTGGACAAAGAGCCAGAGAAATGGGTCTCTCTTCCTCAACAGGTGATGTTTCTAAGCCATTCACGGCTCTCTGGGAAGGAATTTCCCAAGGATTTCTGCTAGAGGCAGAAGAAAAACTCTAATGAATTTTCTAAATTCAGCTCGTCTCCAATCCCATTAAAAGGCAATCTGGCTACAGGAAGAAAAAAAAAGCAAGACAGTAGATCTGAAGCCCTTTGCCAATAAGTCTTAAGTGACAGGAGCCTGAGTGACAGCTCCTCCCTCCCTCCCCCCAGCTCAGACAAGGCTCTTTAGGAAAACCTGCAGGCACTCGGAGGGGCAATTAAGAAAGAGCCAATTTGGTTGTCTCAGGATTTGAGGGTTTGTGACTGCTGCAAAACATGCCCTGTTATTTTTTCTTGGGCTGGGGGGGGGGGGAGATAAAAATGCTCCAGCGCCTGACATTAGAGGAGGCTGCAGGTATTTCTGAGGAGGAGCAATTCAGCAAAAGAAAACCAGAACCTCTTTTTCTTGTCCTGCCTTCCCCTCCCTGACCCACCCCCCACGGGTGCTGGGGATTTTACACTAAAGAAGGGGGATTCGCATCAGCTGTAGGGCTCCCTCTTACCTCTGGAGCCATCGCTGCTACTTTTGATCATCTTCCCATTTTTTTTTGAAACCAACTTGCTTCCATTCCAAGGCCTCTCCCCACTCCTGCCAGGCTTCTAACAAATACAGTGGAACCTTGGTTCCCAAACTTAATCTGTTCCGGGAGTCTGTTCGATTCCCGAAACAGTTCAGGAACCAAGGCACGGTTTTTGATTGGCTGCAGCAGCTTCCTGCAGCCAATCAGAAGCCACGGAAGCCAAAGAACATTCGAAAACCGGAACAATTACTTCCGGTTTTCATTCATTCAGGAGCTGGAACGTTCGGCTCCCAAGGCGTTCGGGAGCCGAGGTTCCACTGAATCTAACTACCCCTTTTGCCACCACCTTATTAAGCCATGAAGGTTGGCTGTTTGTGGGTTAGTGAGATTAGGTGAGGCTGGGTGGAGGGTGCAGCGCATGGGTACAAGATCCCTTGAGGGTGAAGTGCAATCACAGATCTACTCACGCTGGGGGTAGCTAACCCCACCACCACATTCAACTTTTAGTCACACATGTTGCATGCAGGCTCTCCCAGACCCCACATCCCCATTGATCAGTGGGGCCCCACCTTATTTGGCAGGTGCATCACAGAAATCTCCTTCAAGGAACTGCTAAGAGGACACTTGGACTTTCGGTTTTAGCAGGCGTGAGAAGCTACCACCACCACTCCAAAAAACATCTGTTTTGTGGAACAGCACAAAAAATGGCCTTAATGGGGAGGGTGGAAATGATGGGGTGTTTGAGATTTGGACATGAGAGATCCTGTGTCCAAGGCAAGGAAGTAGGTGGGAGGCAGGAGAAGAGATAAATCAAGCGTGTAGAGAGGGGGCTTTCTACAGGACTTGGACTGCTGAAAACTGCTTTTCCTTTCAGATGAGGCCCACGAAGTTGGGGAGGAGGCACACAGAATTCATGCTCCCATATCCAAAATAACTATGAAGGCAGGGGCAAACACACACACACACGTCCGAAAGCAGAGCACTCACCTCCGTCAGGCCGACGTTCCTCCTCTTGATGACGTTCTGCAAGCAGTTGCTCAGCGTTCGAGTCAGCAGCAAGTTGGTCGATTTCCGAATCATGTCATCCACTTCGGTGGAGCTGAAAGGCAGAGAGAGAAGTGAAGAAGAGAAATTGCTTAAAGGGGCAGTGAACCAAGCATTGCTTTGGAACCAGATAATCCTGGAGGCTCAGGTGGCCCTTTCAAAAACCCAGCATCAAAGACAAGGTGGTTGCCATCCAGGCAGACTGAGGACCTGAGGGAATTGTGATTTCAGCAAACGGCAATTCTGAATTTTCATGATGGCGGAACAGAATGAGCCAGACGAGTCCTGATGGCGAGCAATGTTTTGCACCCTGAGCGTGCACGTGTTATGTAGTTGAGGATGGAGTCTATCATCACAAAGGAAGAGACATCCAGGCAGAAGCTGAACTGAGCCCACAAGGATGAAGTCCCAAATTGGGGGGGGGGGGAGAGAGAGAAGGTGAGGAGGAACAGGCACCTGTGATTCACTCTCTTTTTGTTTTGTGTTACACTACTATAAATGTAACCATGTTGAATTTTTGAAAACTGTCATTGATTGATTCATATAAACCGCCATGAAAGCTCTTGGTCAAATTTCAGAACAGGTTACATGTATTTCATACATCCAGGAACAGTTCCAAGTCTGAAAGCATGAGGAAATAAAGGAAGTCTAGCAAGTGGAGACCCTCAACATGTGTTAGATGTATAGCAGCTGCAATCCAGTGGAACAGTCCACAGGGACGTGACTGCAGCATCCCAAATGGGGCCCAGCGTGAGGCCCCAGTCATGTTCCCAAAAACAGGGATCAACCTGGCATGTTTCCTGGCATGAGCCTATCTGAGTCTGGGTGAGAGCAGCACCCAAAGGGACCAAAAGGGGCACTAACCCAATTCTCAAGACTCGGAAGGGTGCCCTGTGCCAAGACAAGCCAGACCCGTGGCCAAGGGTTTTTTTGTGAGAGCAGAGTGACAAGGAGTCCGTCAATATAAGGAAAGAGCGTAGGAAGGAAAGGATGTAAACGCAGTGTAAAGTAGTCTTTATGTGAGTATATTGTATGCAATTATGGGGTATCAGAGTTTTTCAGGGCTAACCAGTGGAATCTCCAAACTACAAGAAAGAAGATTCCACCTAAACATTAGGAAGAACTTCCTGACAGTAAGAGCTGTTTGACAGTGGAATTTGCTGCCAAGGAGTGTGGTGGAGTCTCCTACTTTGGAGGTCTTTAAGCAGAGGCTTGACAACCATATGTCAGGAGTGCTCTGATGGTGTTTCCTGCTTGGCAGGGGGTTGGACTCGATGGCCCTTGTGGTCTCTTCCAACTCTAGGATTCTATGATTCTAGGCTGGGATAGCAGGATTGTGGGTTTTTGAATGTCTGGTGTAGATTTTTTTCAATTTCGTTGTTCTGTATGGGACGACGACAATAAAGATTATCGTATTATTGTATCTATGAGCCTCCGATGAAGCTGAAGGCTGGGAGATTCAGGACAGATCCAAGCCCGGTCAACCTATGGGACTCCCTGGCAGGGATGGCCCCCAACCTGGATGGTCTTAAATGGGGATTAGACACAATCATGGAGGAGGAGAGGGTGATCTGTGGCTACTACCTCTGCGATGCTTCTGACCTGCAGTTGCTGGAAAGGCAGGAGGGAAGAGGGCTCTGGTGCCCACATCCTGCTTGTGGGTTTCTCACTGGGGCATCTGTTTGACCCCTGTGAGAACAGGGCGCTGGGCTAGGTGGAGTAAGGGCCTGACCCAGCAGGACCCTTACAGATTCTTATCTCAAGGGCATCACGACAGACAAACCAGGGAGCAACTCTAAACCCTCCTAGTTTGAGGCAAGGAGTGCCGCCCCCTCCTCCTCTGCTACCCCCCCCCCAACTCCTTGTACACATTCCTTGTCCTCCTCCCCCCCCCCCCACTACTCCCCAAGGGGAGGCATTTGTTGCTTGGAATCCTAATTAACAAAAATCACACTCCGCGTTCTTTGCTGCAGGGTCTGCTCTTTGCGGGGCAGGGAGGTGGGGGGCTATTGAGTGTGCCGAAAGAAAGACATCTGTGACAGTGACGGCTGGCGGCCCCCGAGTTCCTGCCGCGGCAGCCGTGACCTTCGTGGTGGCTGTGATGGACAGCCTGACCCCAATCACTCCGGGGCGCACCATAAATGACAGGGGAGAGGAGAAAGGCAGAAAGAAAAAAACGCGGCCGCCTTTGCAGGCAAACGTCCTAATAAAAACTAATACAAGCTGTCAAGCTGAAGGGAAGAGTCAACAGTAGCAGCAGCCGCAGCAGCAGCAGCAGCCTTTTTTTCTCAGCTCCCTTGTTGCTCCTGCTGGAAAAAAGTGCCCTGCTAAGCCAAGGCTGGACATAATAACAACAAAGGCACTTATTTCTAATGAAGGCCCAAGGTGGCCTCCAGGCAAGAGGAGCGGCCTCTGCTGGTCCTGCTCAAGGGAATCGCAGAAGGGAAAGCCCTGGACTCCCAGGAATGTCCCTGGGGAGAGAGCTCCACCCTCTAGCCAAACCAAGGTGGACCTTTTCTGCAAGCATTTGCCCTCAATGCATGGGCACACGTGGTGCAACACACACTGTTTTTCAAAAGATGGGACTCCAGGGGCGACAGGAGTAGAAGAACCACACTCAGCCAGAAGGAATCAGAGAAGCAATCCTGAAGATACCTCGAGGCATCCGTCTGCGATAAACACCACTGCAATCTTGGCTCTTTGTACCCTGTCCCAAAGGTCAAACCCCCCCCCCCCCTCAAATTCTAGATTTGGTGGCCAGAGGAAGCAATGCATTCTACAAGTGTTCATTTTTAATAAAAATAAAAAGTTGTCTTATGTTTGCAGAAGCTGCTCTTCTTCTGATATGGACAGGGAAGGGCCACCGAGTTTTGTTCAGGGTTGAAGCTTCTCCCTTGAAAGCTGATGCAACAAACCACTGGCTAAGACAGCCTTCCACAACCTGCTGCCCTCCAGATGATTTGGCCTACAACTCCCACCTGTTTCACCATCATACACCTTTCTGGATGGGGCTGATGGGAACCATACAGTCCAACCCACCTGAAGGATGCCTGGGTGGGGAAGGGTACTTTTGCGGGTACCTGTCTTCTTCATCTAAATTACACATACGTTGGTGTTAATTAATACTATTGGCAGATCCTATTATATGGCAGCGTTTTTTATGTGGCTCAACAGACAACGCCCACTGTCACCACCTGGTGAGAGGAAGGGGGGGTGCCCAAGGAGAATTGCTTTAATGCCCCAAAATGCCCTGGGGAAAGGCACTGGTTTTTATCAAGTCAAGAGGAGTCAGTAGCATCTGGTTGTCATACCTTAGATGAAGGTCTTCAGAGAACTTCAGACAAGCATAGATAAATTCCTTGATCTGGCTGTAAACTCTAGGCACAAACTCGGAAAAGGGGAATTTCTTGGGGAACGGTTGCTGAAAAAAGGGAGAGGAGAGTGAGAGAACCCCCAAGGCGTGCCATTATTATTATTATTATTATTATTATTATTATTATTATTATTTCCACAGATAAGACCTTAGCCCCTTTGCTCCCCCGTCTCCCCTTTCAGGACAAAGTCTTTCCCCACGCAGAGTAGCCTGGCTTCTCTTTCACTGGGCCTTCTAGTCCTAGAATCAATCCCACACAACATTGCTTTGGGGGCAGCTGGCAAGCAGGCCAAACATGTTTTGTTCAGCAGCACAGGCCTCCCGTAGGAACAAGGGAGGCTGAAGGAGGCATGCCGGCAAGCTCCCCACTGGCACCGGGCACAGAATTCCTTTGAAGTCAGTTTGATTCTAGCCTTAAAGCTGTGGCCATCAGGAACCAATGCCCAGGTCCTCAGCAACGTTCCTCTGCCTATCTCTACACCACCAGCCTTGGACAACCTGGTGCTATCCAGCTGTTTTGCAATGGCCACCAACTTGGCTGGCTTTAAAAGAGGATTGGACAAATTCATGGACGATAAGGCAGGATGGCTCTGCTCTCAACTCCACAGCAGGAGGCAGGGAATGCTTCCAAAAACCAGCTGTTGGAAACCACAGAAGGGAAGAGTTGTTCCTGCATGGGCCTTTGGCCTGATCAAGCAGGCCATTCTTATGTCCTTATGCCCTACCAGGACAGCTCAAGCTTATGGAAGTCGCAGTTGAAAGCATCTGGTTGGTGAAGACTCCTCTGCACAAACCTGCTCATGTTTGCCAGGAAAAAAGTTTATTTCTCTAAAGTCTGACCAAGTTGGAGAGTTTTCTAGTCTTCACCCAAGGCCCCTTCCCTCTTGTCTCTGTATGGAGAGGTTCTTCTGAGCTAAGGAGCTTGCCCTCTTTCCTGAGGCAGAACATTCTCAGTTTAATGGATAGATGCCTGCCCAGCTTTTTCTTGAAAAGTCTTTAAGGGGGAGCAAAGGGAAGTTGTGACACACCACCTCAATCAATAAATCTTTCCGACATCAAAACCATGTTCAAGGCAGATCAAAAGCTACAAAAATTATGTAACTACACGCATAACTAAAGTAAAGGTAAAGGGACCCCTGACCATTAGGTCCACTTGCGGCCGACTCTGGGGTTGCGGCGCTCATCTCGCTTTACTGGCCGAGGGAGCCAGCGTACAGCTTCCAGGTCATGTGGCCAGCATGACTAAGCTGCTTCTGGTGAACCAGAGCAGCGCACGGAAACACCTTTCACCTTCCCGCCGGAGCGGTACCTATTTATCTACTTGCATTTTGACGTGCTTTTGAACGGCTAGGTTGGCAGGAGCAGGGACCGAGCAATGGGAGCTCACCCTGTCGCGGGGATTTGAACCGCTGACCTTCTGATCGGCAAGTCCTAGGCTCTGTCGTTTAACCCACAGTGCCACCCGCGTCCCATAACTAAAGCAGTCATAAACAATAAGCCAAACATCAGAAGTACACAACCAAAGTGGACAATTTCCACATAAATCATTAGCTCTAAAATAAAAATACAAGAAATCAACAACAACATAAAAACCCCACCAGACCCCAGACCCCACCTGCCTGCCCCCCACTTACCTTTTCCAGCTCCGGATCATGGAAGGGAAACTGCCCGACCATTTTCTGATACTGCTCTTCGTTGGCCACCGGGATGGGACTGTAGTTATCCGAATCCAAAATGTTTCTGTGAAATGCGACAATAAAGGAAGACCGTGAGAAAGATGGACCTCTCTCTGCTTCAGGTAGGAGGAGGAAGGCCTTGGCCTCCCAGGAAGCCACCACAGGAGCATTTGCAAGAAATGAAATGAAATGAAGCAGTAGCGTGACTCTGACGCTGGAGACAGAACATCGCCAGGCTCCACTGAGGACCCAGGAATGCTACTGGGGGCAGGTGGGCACCGTCCTGCTTCTCCTGCAGAACATACAGTCAAGCGTGTGGAAGGCAGAGAGGGAGCAGGTGCCACCATCGGGCTAAATCACAGCAGCCCCTTGAGCAGGCAGCCTCCCCCAGCCCACAAAAACCTCCCTGGAGTGTTTTCTGGAGTCAAGTGAGACCCAACCCTGCAGAAGGTGTAACCCAGGCGCCCACCCCAAGGTACAGAAGCATCCAGCCAGGGGAAGAGAAAAGGAGGCAACCGGCATCTCTGAGGTCTCTGCCCCCGAACGCTTGAGACCAGCCCCCCAGGGCTTCTGAAATTAGCCTCACCTGAAGGCTCCTGCCCACTTTTTCAGCAGAGTCTCACTGTACTGATCCCGGATTTCCAGAAGCAAGTCAAAGAGGTGGTTGACGGGAAAGCCGTATCCCTGGGCAGAGACACACAAACATTCGAGCACATGGAAGGCACAAAGGGCCACTTCACACATTACACAGAGTGGAAAGTCCAGGGAGAGAGAAGGGCAACGCTGCACGTTCACATTTCGCATCCTGGAGGGTCACGTGGAAAGCAGCTTTGGTGCTCTGCCCCTTGGCTTCTGGGGGGCTCTTTGGGCTTTGAGCAGGGCCCCGGGGAAGCTGCACTTCTAGGGTGGAGCACAAGAAATTGCAGCAGAGAACGTTTTGGGCAGCCCCTCCCCACAGAATCCTTGAATTGTAAAGGTGGAAGAGACCCCAAAGGTCATTGAGTCCAATCCCCTGCAATGCAGGGATCACAGCTAAGAAACCCATTCCTATACGAAGCCCAGAAAACTGTGGATGGAATTTCAGAACACGAAGGGAAGAGGCAAGTCACACAGGAGCAGGAAAACCTCTCAAGGGAGCCTTGGCAACAAGCTACAGCCACTCAAGCAATGGGGAGAGTAAGGTAAGGCCCAGTGCTGTACAGATTCAGGGGGTCAAGCAGCAAATTGTAGGGCAGCCCCCTTTGAGCAAGGCAAGGGTTGGGGGCAGAGAGAAGGGGCCCAGGCTCAGAAGGCTGGCTGAGGAGGTCCTGGGCACATGACAGAAAGCTGGCAGACCTATGGGGCAGCAGGAGCAACAAAGAGGAGCTACACACCTGGAGCGTATCAGCGAAAAGCACAATGAGATTCTTCAAGTCCAAAATCAGGTTGGGGTCAGAGCAGTAGGACTGTAAGAGAGGGGAAAGGGTTATTTATTGACATGCTACTGTTCCACCCCACCTTTCTTCCAAAAGGGTCAGAACAGGGAGCACACCGGGAGGGTGTGTGAAAAAGAAACAAGAAACGTTCTCTTTTAACTTCGCCTCCCCCCCATAGACTTCAGATGCTAGGAAAAACAATAGTAACCAAGGCCCTGCCTTAAAAAATGAGGAATACAGTGAAGGGCTTTCATTGCAGAGAGGGTACCACTGGAAGTGAATCCAGAGACCCCCACCCACCCAACTTCTGCAACAGCGTTTTCCAAGGACCAAGGCCGCCTGCCCACCTACAACCACTTCAGACCAAAGGACTGATACTCACGGAATGCGTCCGGAGAGCGGCGATCGTCTTTGACAGCGCCATCTCCCAGAGCTCATCGATGTAGACTCTGTCCACCAAGCCCTGGCTTGTGTGCAGGACGTGGTCCTCAATGACAAAGAAGCTGCCAGAAGGGAAAAGAAGGGGAGGCTGTCAGGAGCCGAGCTCAGGTGTCCTTGAGTCCGCATGGAATTCGACAGAATCCGCAAGCTGGGTGGGCTCCTGCAAATCCATCTAGCAAGCCTGCAAGTCGTGGGGAAGCCCCATCAGCAGCCTTGGTCCAGAGCTCTGGGTCAGGTGCACCGTTGGGAGTTCATGGGTCTCCTCCACTCGCACCAAGGCAGGGAAAAGCCTCAACCATGGGAAGCCACAGACAGAGCTGGAAAGCTTAAAGGGGGTTCAAAATAATTCGCAGAGAATAAGGCTACCATTGGCTGCAAGCCGTGATGCTGTCTTGGAGGCGGGATTTCTTTGGAAGCCAGTCAATGGGAATCACCAGGGGGAGAGTGCTTCTGCACCCAGGTCCCATTAGGGAATCTGCCTGAAGCAAAGATCCCCAGTGTTGAAGCAAGGATTCTTCAACATCAGCTTCTTTGACTGGTCATGTTGTGCGGATGCCTGATTATCGTCTTCCAAAGCACCTACTCTATTCTGAACTTAAAAATGTAAAGTGTAATGTTGGTGGACAACAAAAGAGGTTTAAAGACTCTCTCAAGGCAAATCTTTAAAAATGTAGTATAAACACTAACAATTGAGAAACACTTGCTTGCAAGCGCTCCAACTGGAGAACAGCCTTTACCAAAGGTATCCTGGGCTTTGAAGACACTCGAACTCATGACGCAACGGAGAAACGTGCTAAGAGGAAGGCATGCTTGGCAAATCCACTCCATGATCAACTCCCACCCGGAAACCAATGTCCCTACTGTGGAAGGACGTGTGGATCCAGAATTGGCCTCCACAGTCACTTACGGACTCATTGTTAAAACCGTGTTTATGGAAGACAATATTACAGTGGTGCCTCGCAAGACAAAAAGAATCCGTTCTGTGATTCTCTTCGTCTAGCAGTTTTTTCGTCTTGCGAAGCAAGCCCATTGACAGATTAGCGGATTAGCGCTATTAGCGCTATTAGTGGCTTTTAGCGGCTTTTAACGGCTTATCTGCTGATTGGATCAGCTGATAAGCAGCTTAGCGGCTTAGAAAAGGGGGGAAAAGGAAAAAAAAACCCGCAGGAACTCGCAAGACATTGTCGTCTTGCGAAGCAAGCCCATAGGAAATTCGTTTTGCGAAGCACCTCCAAAACGGAAAACTCTTTCGTCTAGCGAGTTTTCCGTCTTGTGAGGCATTCGTCTTGCGGGGCACCACTGTACTCGGCTATGAGGGATCGCCAAAGAAGAAGAAAAAGAAGAGGAAGGAGAGGAAGGAGAAGGAGAAGGAGAAGAAAGATCTGCTTGACCACAGTGAAAACAGGATGCTGGGCTAGATGGCATGATCCAGCTGCAGGGCTCGCCTTATGTTCTTAGGACCAGGCAATCTCCTCTAAATATGTACCTTTACTTAGCATTGCACTTGCAACTGGGCTTCAGACTCAAGTGTGTGTGTGCGCGCGCGTCCCTCGAGTCACACACTTGGCTCCTTTGCTCACATCTCCCATAATTATTTGCTCTGCAGGCCCATTTCCACTGATGACCTGGGAAAGTCTGGTGAATGCACACTTCTCTGGCGTTTGAGAACTATGCCTCTCCTGATGCTGCGGCTTCTGTTAAACCTCAGCTCCATTCTGCTCCACAGCCAGGCTGAGAAATCCTTTGCGTCTGCTCCTGCGGGAGCACAGGCTCAGGACGGCAGCAGAAAGATCCCAAGAACCGGGAAAACCTCTGTGCCCTCATCATTCAGGATGTGGGAAGTCATGCAGGAGGCATCTTGAACCCCAGGACTCCCTGACAGGCTTCTTCTTGAAAACCTCCCCCCCCCAAAAAAAAGAGGTTCCCCAGCCCCGCTTCCCATGGCAGCTGAAGACCCAATTCACTGTGCACAAAATCCTTTTATTCTCCAGCCTTCAAAATGTGCAAGATCTCTCTGTCCTCACATGCACCATGCAAGATTTGGGGCATTCAGACTCATTTAGGAAGCACGTGGTTCTCTTGCTCCAACCCCCTCCATGTAGGACTTTTTAAAAGGAGGGGTATTTGCAGCATCTAAGCAGATGAAGAGAAAGAACAATACCTACCCTACAATCTGGTTGAAGTATTTCCGGTAGCCGCCCAATGTCTCGTGCTGGAGGGGGAGAGAAATGGATCAAGATTAAAACGTGCTGAAAGGAGATGGGAGCAACCTCAGATATCCAGAGGTTTGGTGGAGAATCCCTCATCCCCAGCCCAGCTCTGAACCTGAAACCTACCATGTTGGAGGGGGGCTGTAGCACCAGCCGGGCCTGCTTTCTCCTCTGCTTCCGGTAGTAGCTCTCAAAGGAATCTCGGGCGCCCTGAGAAGAAGAGACCTGGTCAAGCTCCAGTCCTGAACGCCACCACCTCCTGCCCAGAGAAAGCAGCTGCTCCCCAAAGGTGAAGAACTGAGACAAATCTGTTTTGAACATGGCCAAGTAGAGATCTGAGCTCCTGAGTCTCTTGAATCCTGGAGATTGAAGGGACTCTGAGGACCATCTAGTCCAACCCTCTGCAATGCAAGAATCTCATCAAACGCTTAATAGAAGCATAGAGCATATCCAAGGCTGACCATCCGCAAGCCTGGTTGCAGCAGGCGGTCCAGGGAAATGGACTTCCAGGATCTCATTCCTGGTCAGTTACCACCAAGTCTGCCCCCCGAGTGTATATGTGAAATTCATATTTATTTGCCCTGACATACATCACTTTACACTTGATTATATTGAGCTGTATTTGCCATTTTACCACTTTGCCACCTCACTGCTCATCCCTAACTCTAGATCGTTTATGAACAAGTTAAAAAAACCACAAGTCCCAATACTCCTCTTTGGTGGACTCTGCTTTCTACAGCTCTCCATTCGGAGAATTGTCCCTTTCAATTTATTCCAACTCTCTGTTTCCTGCAACTTTTGTTGTTGTTGAGTCGTTTAGTTGTGTCCACCTCTTCGTGACCCCCTGGACCAGAGCACACCAGGCCTTCCACTGCCTCCCGCAGTTTGGTCAAACTCATGCTGGTAGCTTTGAGAACACTGTCCCACCATCTCGTCCTCTGTCGTCCCCTTCTCCTTGTGCCCTCCATCTTTCCCAACATCAGGGTCTTTTCCAGGGAGTCTTCTCTTCTCATGAGGTGGCCAAAGTCTTGGAGCCTCAGCTTCAGGATCTGTCCTTCCAGGGAGCACTCAGGACTGATTTCCTTCAGAATGGAGAGGTTGGATCTTCTTGCAGTCCATGGGACTCTCAAGAGTCTCCTCCAGCACCAGAATTCAAAAGCATTGATTCTTCGGCGATCAGCCTTCTTGATGGTCCAGCTCTCACTTCCATACATCACTACTGGGAAAACCAGAGCTTGAACTATACAGACCTTTGTTGGGAAGGTGATGTCTCCTGCAATTCAACAAATTCCTAATCCACAAAAGGACCTCTCCTCTTATCCCTTGACTATCAAACTTTGGATTCTTTGAAGAGGTACTTTGTCAAAAGCTTTTTGAAAGTCCAAGTGGCTTGCCTCTATCCGTATGCATGCTGACACTCTTGAAGAACTCAAAAGATTCATGAGACAGGACTTGCCTTTGCAGAAGCCATGCTGGCTCTGCTTCAGCAAGGCTCCTTCTTCTATATGCTTGCTTATTTTATCTTCAGCAATACTTTCCACCAGTTTTCCCAGACGGATGTTAAGTTAAGTGGCCTTCAATTTCCAAGATCCCCCCCGGATCCCTTTTTTAAACTGTCATTACGTTGGCTACATTCCAGTCCTCAGACATGAAGGCTGATTTGAGGGACAAGTTACATATTTTTGTAAGAAGATCTGCAATTTCGCTTTTTTCCTTGGGAACTGCTGGATGGATGCCATACAGACATGGCGATTTGGACGTTGTCGTTTTGTTTGTTAGGCCTAGAAGTTCATCTCTCTCCATCCCCACTAGCTGCCTCAGTCCCTCGGACTCCCTTGCTGCAAAAGGAAGTTCAGGCACTGGGATGTGCTCTGTATCTTCCGCCATGAAGGCAGCCCCCAAACTTGGAAGCCCTTCCCTGCAGACCCCGCTCTGCCCAGCCCTGCAGCCACCAGAAAGGCAGTCTGGGGTGGGGTGGGAGATGGGGGGATTTTCCTGCCTCATCCACTGGGAACAGCAGCTCCATGTTTTCCTAATCAACCCGACTCCAAGGAACTAAAGGCCTATTTTCCATTTAAACCTCCCTCTCCCTCCCTCTCTGTGGGTAAGAGAGCAGCGAGAAAGTTCCTTAAAGCCTTTCATTTCCCCTGTCTGGCTGCAGCTGGAGTTCCCCTTTTAACTGCCTGGCCAGGGGAAGTGAAGACAGTTTTATATAGGGGGAAACTCTAAGGGCTGCTTTAATATGCTTGCATGTGAAGAGGGGAGCCCTTTTCATACGGCTCACTAATGAGGGTCAGCGGGATATCACACTTCGCCATCTGGCTCATTTGCACAGCGGGGCAGAGGCTGGCCCTACCCTTGGCAAGGGCCAGAGCTGGAAGGCTAAAAGGGTGGTCAAGAGATGCCCCCTACTGGCCACATCCTGGAACGGCCACCATCCCGGCATCAGTACCGGGCAGAAGGGTCCCCTGAACCGCCTGATGCCATGGCTGGAAGGGAAAGGGATACGGAGGGGAGACTGTGGTGAACATCAGTGCCATGGGAAGAAAGGAAGTCACTGAATCATAGAATTGTAGAGTTGGAAGGGACCCCAGGGGTCATCTATTCTAACCCACAGTAACGAAGGAATCTCAACTGAAGCATCCTGGCCAGGTGGCCATGCAACCTCTGCTTAAAAACCTCCAGGGCCACCTCCTGAGGGAGTCTGTCAAGCAGCTCTTACCATCAGAAAGTTCTTTCTGATGTCCTTCTTTGCATAGCACATGGATAAGCTGTGGAACCCCCTGCCACAGGAGCAGTCATGGTCACCAACAAGGGTGGCTTTGAAGAGGACTGGACTAATTCGTGGAGGAGAGGGCTAGCGATGAGTTTACCGGCCCCAGTGGTTCTGTTCTGCCCTCCTGAGTTGGAGACACCGATGCTTCTGAATTCCAGTTCCTGGAAACCCCAGGAGGGGAGAGGGCTCTTCTGCTTGGATCCTGCTTGCAGATTTCCTATTGGGGCATCCTGTGAGGACAGGATGGTGGGCTGTGAGGGTCAATGGCCTGATCCAGCAGCCTCTTCTTATATTCTTACGCAAGAAAGCAAAGCAGTCACACTCAAGTGCCCTTCTGCACTCCCCTTTGGACTGCTGCTGTTCCTCTCCCACTTTGCCTGCTCCCTGGACTCCTCCCCACACATTTCCCACCAGGACAGCCCCTCCCTCCAGAGTCCTCAACCCACTTGGCCCTCCAAGCTCCCCACTTTTCAAGGCCCCACTTTTGAGCAGATGACCCAGCCCCACAGGCCTTGGGTGAGTTCATGGGACTGCTACACATTGTTGGCCTGGACAGAGGGAGTAAGGAGCTCAAGATGGCTGCTCTGGCCAGCATCTCTGGGTCTCCACTGTGCAGTTGTGCCCTTGGGCTTCCTTAAACACCTCCCTTGGCCTCCAAAAAACCAAGCTGAGACTCCTGCATTGGCCGGGGATTAGACTAGATGGCCCCTGGTAGTCTCTCCCAACTCTACAATTCTATGATTCTAAGTCCTGGTATAGCGGCCCTTCCCTGCTTGAGGCCAGCGGTCTGGGCCTCTCTGCCCCTCTGTGACAAAGAGCCCTCTCCACTGCTCATTCTGCTAGCAGAGAAGCCCCTTGGAGCAGCCTGGGTTTCTCTTGGCAAGCCCCAGGACTGACCCAGGGGAGCTTCTCCTCCGAGGGCTTGACAGCAGCCAGCAAAGAGGAGGCTGAAGGGACCTGGCTTACAAAGCAGCCAAACACCATTCGCAAGGGGTCTAGCCCCTGTTCACAGATGCCCGCCCTCCTCCCTCATGTATAAAATGAATTTAAAGCCCTCCTTGATGGTCAGCCCTTGTGTGGCTGACTCCTTCCAAAGCACTGCTAGTTCTGCTAGTGTGGCTTGAACTGATCACCACTTTCCACAAACTTTGAGGCAGGATTTTAAACAGGCAGGCCACATAAGACCATGGAGGAGCCATGGGGAAAGGTACATGCCCACACACAGAAACAGTGCATTCTACAACCCAATACGATAAAATTTTCTAACGTATATGAGGATTATTTGCACATTTTAAAAAGTTTTTTAAAAAAACAACAACACACGTTTCACACACACTCTTCGTAAACACACACCTTGGCACTGATCTGGAGTGCACAAGCGAGGAGCTGAAGGCATTACAGACATGCACTCTGCACAGAAAGCACAGGCTCTGTGAACTGTTGCTCCTGGGCCCTGGCAGAAGGCAGTGGGAGATTTCCTCGCTTCTGAAGACAACTAGTTGCAATGTGTGTTAGACACTGCAATAAAAGTCTATTTTCTGAGCTTTAAGGTCATTTCCAGGTGACCTTTTTATTGAGCCTTCATCCTGATTTGTATGCACAGAGTTTGCAAGGAGGTTAGACCCCACGTCGGCTGTTTACTGAACATTCATTTCCTCGTATCCACATCATCTTCCCCTGGACGAGATGAATCTGGTATTTAAGTCAAGGGTATTACATGCGCTGGAAGGGGGAGGAGGAGAGAAGTCTGGGAACTTTTGTTCTCTTGCCAGAACCTCTGGCGACCCAAGGAACACATTTTGTGATTTAAGAGATAATTATGACATACAAAACGATGTGCAGGACAACTCCAATTTCACATGGTAAGCAGGCTGTCCTTTTCCTGTGCAGCCCAAACTCCAAGGCTCAAAGCCCAAGAGCTAACACAGGAGGTGCGTTTTCCTGACTCCTGGAGGTCATTTGTTTCGCCCCAAGTCACAGAAATCAGGAGAGCCCCACAGAAACACACCCCACACACCCGCTGTGTGCCCACTTCAATTACAAATCACTGCAGGGAAATGGCGGGCGGGAAGGTTAATCTTCCTTCACAAAGCTACCCAGGACAACTGAATTCATAAGAAGGCAACATTTTGAAAGCTGTTCTTAAGAGGGGCTGCGAACAAGGCCCCTTTTTTCCGGTGATAGGCGGGGTGCCAGCCCTGTCTGCCCTTTCCTTCTGCATTAACGCTCCTCCAATGAAACGAGTAGGAACAGATGCCAATTCAAGTGCCCTGGGAGACCCAAAGCCCCCAGAGCCTTAAAGCCAAGCACATTCTCGTCCTCAAAGGACAGCAGCTGGAGCAGGGCCCGGAAGGTCTCTCCTCCTGCCACAGATGAGAGCACAAAAAGACAAAAGATGCTCAGTGGCCCACCGGGTCTGGCATCCTGTTCTGATAGCGGCCAACCAGATGCCTTCTCCTATGGGACACCCGTAAGTAGGGCCCGAGTGCAAGAGCAACTCTCCCCTCTGGGGATTCAGAAGCACCGCCGCCTCCCAGTTGTGAAGGCACAGCGTAGCGCCACTTTGCTAGTGGCCATGGCTGACGCTCCCCTCCATGAATTTGTCTAAACCTCTTTTCAAGCCATCCTGGTTGGTGGCCATAACTGTTTCTTTGGGGAGGAACGTCCGTAGTTTACTCTGCACCATGTGAAGGGCTTTGCTTTGTCTTTGCTCCATCTTCCAACATGCAACTTCATTGAATGCCCACCAGTCAAGGCACGGAAGGTGGCCCCCAGCCCAAATGCACTCCTCTCCTTCTCATGCTGCTGCCTGCAGATTCAAAAGTCAGTGGGCATCATTGCCGCGTGGCCTTTCCTCTGCTCATCTTCTCTGGAGATACGAACAGCAACTTAGTCTGCGCAACACACATTCCATTAATTCTAGGTGTTACAAGGGAATCTGCAACTGGTCCCGCTCCCCAGCGCCTGCTTCAGTGGTTGAAGCAGAAGGGGCTACGTGCTGAATGGTGCCCTAACTTGCAAAGTCAGGATCCAGGAAGGGATTTGCCCAGCTCAATTAGGTTTTTGTCACACAGAGGGAAGGAAATCCACAGGCAGGAGTGGGCAACATGTGTGTCTCAGAAGCCATGCAACTAAAATGACAGGGGTTCCCCAGTGGGCACTGGGCCTTATCTTCCCCACTCTTGCACATCTTCAGGCAAGTGACCTCACCTCTGTGACGGCTTCTCTCCAAAGCGCTTGGCAAAGCCAGTGGCCAAAGCAGCCAAGCTCCATCCCAGCCACAACACGGAGGGATGAGTCTCACATGAGTCAGGCCAATGGGCTGCAGCTATCAGATTCCTGGAAGGCCAGACCCCGGCCAAATGCACTTTGCTGAGCACGCTGCGAAATGCGTCTAATATCTGGCCCATATCAGATCAGGAGAGGGACTGCAGTCAAAAGTGTCAGGAATTTTTCAGTTGCTTTGAGTTGGCGGTAAGAAGCACAATCACTGAAAGCTCTGTGCCAGATGGGGCCCCTCCAGATGTTGTCGAACTACAACTCCCGCCAGCCCCAGCAAGCATGGCCAAGAGCCAGGGGTTCTGGGAGTTGTGCTTCAGTGACATCTGGAGGGCCAGGGGTTCCCCACACCTGAAATCACCACTGACTCTTCTCTCCCCATTGCCGAGATATAACTGCTGTCTATCCAGACAGCACAACTGCACACGGAAATGTGATGTCTCCACTGTTAGCTGGATGTGCACATCCAAAATCAAGGGCCCCGGAAGAGGGCACATGAGCCAGAAGCAGGCCCCAAGCATTGCTCACCCTCTGCCTTGTGAAGAGCCTTGAAAACAAGTGCTAAATACCAATCATTTCTCTGTATTTAAGGAGACACGGGTGCATCCTGGAGGAAGAATGGCAATCCACAGATAAAACCACCAGCAACAGTCCGAATCACTGAGACCCAGGAAAGCTGGTTGCAGAAGAACAGCAATGCACAGCCCTCAAAGCACAGACACAGGCAAGAAATGAGCCCCAAGGAAGGAGGAAGCGCAGGACACAGAAATGGCTGAGAACCAGTGGAATAACTGAGAGGAAGAGGCCTTGGGATCGGTTCTGGTGAACCCACATGAACTCGTCTTTTCTCAAGTCAGAGCACTGACCCATCCAACTCATGGCTGTCCAGGCTGAGGGGCAGTTGCTCCCCAGGGTCTCAGGTGGGCCTCTTTGCAGCCCATCTTGGGAGATGCTGTCAGGGACTGAGCCCAAGTCCTTCTCCATATGATGCATGTGCTCTCCCAATGAGCTACAGTGGTGCCTCGCAAGATGAAATTAATCCGTTCCGCGAGTCTCTTTGTCTAGCGGTTTTTTCGTCTTGCGAAGCAACCCTATTAGCGGCTTAGCGGATTAGCGCTATTAGCGGTTTAGCAGCTATTAGCAGTTTAGCGGCTATTAAAGGCTTAGCGGCTATTAAAGGCTGAGCGGATTAGCAGCTAAAAGGCTATTAGCGGCTTAGCGGCTTAGAAAAAGGGGGGGAGCAGAAAAGCAAGCCCATAGGGAAAATCGTCTTGCGAAGCAGCTCAAAAACGGAAAACCCTTTCATCTAGCAGGTTTTCCGTCTTGCGAGGCATTCGTCTTGCGGGGCACCACTGTACAGCCCTTCTCATTGGTTCCTTCTCCCTCTTGCCCCGCCCAGACCGGCCAATCCTACACCTGTTTCTTTTGTATTTGAAGCAAAGGAGGAGAAGCCTTCATTAGAACGTCAAGTCATTCTCTGGACACTCCCTCACCCAGGGCATCCTCTCTAACCTCCTGGGACTCGCTCCTTCTGCTCCCTTCCTCCCACCAACATCCCGCCAGGAGTGGGCCTTGGAACCAGGGTGCCCTAGGCAAGGCCAACATTTGCCACACACTCCAGGCCTTGTGGGGCCTTCCCAAAGCCAGGTAAGAGAGGCCCTGGGCTTTGGGAAGGGGGTGCAAGGCTCTGGAGCCCTCCAGCCTCCCTCCCAAAGGTGGACTATGGGAAGGAGGCTGGGAGGCTGCCCTTGCCCCTGCGCCCTGGGTGGGGGAACCAGTCGCACGGCCCTAAATCCGCCTCTGGCAGGGAGCCTCGCTAGGGCAGGGTGAGAAACCTGTTCAGGTCAACACAATCATTATTTTCAAACTCTTTCCCTGACTGTGCCAAGGGGTTGCTGGTGTTTGGACAGCAGCTTCAGGAGCCACGGAGCTCTTTTCCCTTTTCCCTTCTGCCTGCTCTCCCTGTTCAGTCTCGGGAGACTCACAGGCTGCTTGTGAACCAGTCTGCAAGGAGGAATTGCCGCTGTCTGCAATGGGAGCGATGTCACGCCCCTGTGAAAAACCAAGCCACCGGGTTTTGTGAGCCACAGGGCAGGGGCAAACTGGGGGCAGTGGTGGGGGGAGAGTGAGAGAGAGAAATAAAGCTCTGGCGGCGGCTGCTCCCCAGATTCCATGAGCCCCCAACCCAAAGCGGTTATCGCAGGTCACTGACACTTGTTCATTCTAATGGCTTTTCCTGTGCCCTTATCAATGCGGCGCACAAAGCATCTCCCTTCGGCCGTTCCCTATGATCTCAGCCCCGTGTTTACAGCTATCTAACTCCACCAGGCACCGCTAGGTCAGCCAAGTCAGGACAGGAGGCTCAGAGACAGGCCAGGGCAGGCTGATGGGGCGCCTGAGATGAAGGAGGGGGGTGGAGAGAGACAGAGAGGCAGATGGAGACGGAGAAGGAGGAGAACATAAGGAGAAGAAGCTCTGCTTTCTAGTTTTGCCAGTCCTGGGACATAGCTGTAAACAGCCACAATGTCCATAGAACCACTGAACTGCAAAGCTGGAAGGGGCCCAACCTTAGAAATGCAGGAAGGAATGGGGTGGGCAAAGGCTGGACCCCCACAAAAGGAATGGACCGATGGACGGATGGACAGAGAAGGGGTCTTGAGGGGATGTTTGAGCAGAGTCACGCCTGGTAAGACCCTCCAAGTAGGTCTATCATAGGAACAGACGGAGGGTGGAATGAAGAGCGTTACAGATGCTGATCATGAACTGGCTGCCCTCTTTCATACGCAAGACGCCCTCCATCAATCCCATGGGTACATGTGGGGCCGTTTCATCGCGTGCCTTTGGCATCATCACGCAGTGCTGCCGCCTTCCTGTTCCATGGTACCCCTACAATACTGGGGGGCATTAACCCCTCTTGCACACAAGGGATACCCCACATGCACCACACTACCATTCCCCAAATGGTACCTGCATGTCTGACCCAAACCAAGAGACTGCCACTGAAGAAGACAAGAAGCGCCTGTTGGGTCAGGCCGGTGGCCCGTCTAGTCCAGCCTCCTGTTCTCAGAGGGGCCCAGCAGATGCCTCAATGAGAAACCTGCAAGAGCAGGACTCTCCCCTCCTGTGTTTCCAGCAACTGAGATTCAGAAGCATCTCTGCCTCCAGCACAGCAGAGTCATCCTGGCTAGGAGCCATCCATAGCCCATGACTTACAAAAATGTGAGGAAGTCTGGTCCTCTGGCTTCGACACAAGCATCCTCATGCCACCCATTTGGTCAGAGCAAGGAGCCCCCTGCTCTGAGGCTCACGAGAGACAAAACTTGTCTGCTGCAGACCGGCGGGACCCTGAAAAGTGTGTGGTAGAGGCAGGGGGCCAGAGGAGCAGTCCAGGGGTGGGGGTAACCATTTATGGTGTTTGGCACCACCTGCGAGATAGGAGCCAGGGCAGGGGGAGGAGGAAGGGTCAGGGCAGTCCAAGATGGAGGCAGGCATGCAAGAAGCGGCAGAGGAAGAAGAGACTGCTCAGGTGAGAGATGGCCCAACAGACCCTCCACCATTCCCCACCCCACCATCTTCCAGAACCAGGAGGGGCCTAGAGGTGGAGCCTCAGGTTGTGCGTGTGTGCCCCATCAGGTATTGATAAGGCACATTAGTTGATTTGATTCCCTATGACCCTGAGTGCTCCCTGGAAGGACAGATCCTGAAGCTGAGGCTCCAAGACTTTGGCCACCTCATGAGAAGAGAAGACTCCCTGGAAAAGACCCTGATGTTGGGAAAGATGGAGGGCACAAGGAGAAGGGGACGACGGAGGACGAGATAGTGGGACAGTGTTCTCGAAGCTACCAGCATGAGTTTGACCAAACTGCGGGAGGCAGTGGAAGACAGGAGGGCCTGGCGTGCTCTGGTCCAGGGGGTCAGGAAGAGTCGGACACAACTAGACAACAAAATGACGGAGAAGATCCTGAGCAAAGATTCTGCACCGACCAGAAGAGAAAGCGAGAGTCCTTGCTGGAGTCTGCTGTCCCCAGTCATGTGAGAGTCCACTCTCTGTTCACCACTGCCTGACCCTGGTTTGCTTCTGCCCCCCCCCCCGCCGCCTGCCCTTCCTGCCAAAGTTCAGCACTTCCTGGAAAGTCTCCATGCCTGTTTGATATTGTACGTTGCCTCCGCTGGTGAAGGAAGAAGGATTTACAGGTGCCTGGCCCTGCCTCCAAGACCATGACCGAGCGCTGACCTTGTGTTACAATACGTGAACTCCTACCCTGCTGATAAGGAGGACTGGCAGATAGAAGCAGGGTTTTTTTTTCTTTTTCAAATAATCCTTTGGGAACTTACAAGCTGCTCAGCCATAAAAGTGAGGTGACAGGAAGGTCGGGTTCACTAAAAATAATAAATATTGCAGTATTTATTCAAAGTGGGCCTTTTCAACTGCAGGCTAAGCACTTAGATAACGCTATTGTAAATGACAAATATTTGCATTTCTTAGAACTGTTACGTTATGATCCTTCCGGCCGGAGCCGATGTGAACATTTTCTCTGGTGCCTGCCTGGCCGCTGAGACCGCACACTCTGAGAGCACAGCCTCGAAAGCTGTTCAGGAATGAGCCACAGGTCAAGGGAAGTGGACAGCTGCCCTCCCAGGTCATTCTCAGGCCAGGCTCAATTGCTGTGGGACACACGCCGTGGGGAAAGACCCCTTTGGTTCTCTGCCTTTTGGCTGAAAGCAGATTTGTGCATTCTTGACATCCATTCTTTAGAGGCTGTGTCCCAAGGGAGCACCCCCAAACAGAGAGATGTACCCGTTAGTCAGTCTCTAGAAACACATGCAGAAAAACCTCTGTGGTCCTGTATTCCACGGTGGGCAAGCTACTAGACCGTGCACTTTGAGATCACATGGAAGGAACGAAGAGGAACTTGGATTCAGCTCAGAGTTCCACCTCTGGCCCAGGGCTTAAGGCTTCAGGACATTAACAGAGATGCTCAGGAACTTTGGCACCTGCGAGACACACCTTCACCTGCTCAAACCACAAGAGTGACACAGTCTTACTGTGGTAAACCACTGAGCCTCTTGGACTTGCCGATCAGAAAGTTGGCGGTTCGAATCCCTGTGGCAGAGTTAGCTCCCATTGCTCTGTCCCAGCTCCTGACAACCTAGCAGTTCAAAAACATGCCAGTGCAAGTAGATAAATAGGTACTGCTGTGACGGGAAGGTAAACGGCATTTCCATGCGCTCTGGTTTCCATCACAGTGTTCTGTTGCCCCAGAAGCAGTTTAGTCCCGCTGGTCACATGACCCAGAAAGCTGTCTGTGGACAAACGCCGGCTGCCTCAGCCTGAAAGAGAGGTGAGAGCCGCAACCCCATAGTCACCTTTGACTGGCCTTAACTGTCCAGGGGTCCTTTACCTTTACCTTTCACAGGATTAAAAGAGGAGCCCTCGAGCAGAAAGTCAGAAAAGTCCCTAGGGGCAGCAACGTTAACACCCTGGAGGAAAAATGCACCACACCACAATCTTAACAGAAGCACAATACCCCAGGGAGGAAAGCCATGGCCCATGAGTGTCATTCCTGAACAGGCACAGCATCCCGGGGGTGGGGGATCCCTCTGGCCAGTGAAGGGTCTTCAGGTGCCACTTGGTGAAGAAGAATCCACCCAGATCCCCCATCCCTTATACAGAAAGACTATATCGAACGTTAACATTTAGCCCCTGTACAATTTTGGTCATTTCCCTGATTGCTACTACTTGGGGATGGGGCACAACAGCAACCGACGAGCCCGAGTTCCAACCCCCCCCTTCCTCCTCACAAGAAGAGGCTTTAAAACTCCGCAGCGACTCTACAGTCTTGCCGTAAAAGTTTCAATGGGCCTTGAGAGGTTGTTTGGCCTAAATTATGCTGGATGAGTCAGACTTGCCTTTGAAGAATGTGTCAGACGCAGCCGTGTCTGCCTCCCGGCAGGAATGCAGGACGATAATCAGCATGTTTGCTATAACACAGCAGGGACTTTATGACAGGAGGCAAAGAGGCAATGGCTACTTCTCCTAGAAGCATGACTCTGAGGAAGAGGGGGCAATCCCTCGGATGGGACCCCTTCCCCGAGGACAAGCAGACATGCTCTCGTGAAGAGGATACTTGGAGGGGTCCCGGCAGTGGGTGATTTTTAAGGCGGATAAGATAGTTGGGTGTGTGAAGGGCACACAGGCTGCAGGGTGAATTTGCTGCCTGGCAGGAAGACTGTGGGTGTCGCTCGTTGCCTAGATAGCCTGGCAGATACTGCTGTGCAGAAGACAGTGGTCCTGCTGCACACTGGTACCAACGACATGGGGAAATGTACTCTAGAGTTCCTGGAAGCCAGACTGAGGTTGCCGGGTAGGATCCTGAAAGCCGGGTGCTCCAGGGTAGCTTTCTCTGAAATGCCACTTGGTCTGTGTGCAGAGCCAGGCAGACAGGGGCAGGTGTGGAGTCTCAATGCATGGATAAGACGATGGAGTCAGGAAGGGAGGGGACAGGTCTGGATTTGTTTCTGGGGCAAGCAAGGCCTGCGCATAAGGGACGGGCTCCACCTGAACCAGGACGGAACCAGACCGTTGGCGCTTAAAATCCAAAAGGTGGCAGAACAGCTTTTCGACTTGATTGTGAGGGGTGGAGGGGATAAGAGCTGTGGAGGGTCTGGATCAGAAGACAGCTTGGGATAGAATTGAAAAAAAATATGAAAATTTGAATGGGGGAGTTGGAGAACTAGGCACTGAGAGTGCAGGGGCCCAGGAGAGGAATAATATTGCTCTGCAAATCTATGGTGCAGCTGCATTTGGAATTCTGTGTATAGTTCTGGCTGCATCTCTTCACGAGGACTTGGAAAAGGTTCAGAAAAGGGGAACCAAAATGGTCAGTGGGGTGGAGAACCTCCCCTATGAGGAAAGGTTATAGCATTTGGGACTTTTCTCTAAACTAAGGTCCCAAGAGATAGCTCAACCAGTAGAAGATGAGACTCCCAAGGTTGTGGGTTCGAACCCCACATTCGTTGAAAAGATTCTGCATTGCAGGACGTTGGACTAGAGATGATTCTCATGGTGCCTTCTAAATCTGTGATTCTATATCCATGACAAAAAGTCACGTCAGAGGAGACATGATAAGAGTGTACAAAATTATGTGTGCCATGGAGAGAGTGGGCAGAGATAACAGTAGAGCTCATGGACATCCAACCAAGCTGAACGTTGGAAGATTCAGGACAGACCAAAAAAGAAAAGACCCTCCCCCCCCCATACAGATAATAGTTAATCTATGGGACTGGCTCCCACAGGAGGCAGTGATGGCCACCAACCTGGATGGATTTAAAAGAGGATTACACAAATACCTGGAGAATTTATGTTCTTATGCGATCCCAGAAACAGAGCGAACCAAAGGTGATTTGGCTTTACCAAAACTAAAACTAAAAATGCAGCAACGCCCCCCCCAATACCTTCCAAATCACCCTTTGTCAGGAAAAAAAGTAATGTTTTATGCACCAAAAAAATCTACAAGAGAGAGGGGGCTGGTAATCTCAAAGATTCCAGACCACCTTTTGACATTTTTCCTATAACAGGTGGAGGAGAGATGGCAGATCACTTACCAGTACTGAATAGATGTGCAGACAGCGGTAGACGGGGGAGAAGTCGACCAAATCCTGGGCACCGGGCACCTAAGGCGATTTGAACAGAAGCACACAGGTCAGCTGAAATATGGATGCGTTTCTGGTGCCATGTACTGGGCTGAGTGGTGGGGAGAAAGAGGAGGTGAGAAGCTGTGGTGGAAGTCAGGAGGGAGGCAGAGGGGTCACAAAACAAGTCCTCCAGAAATGCCTCTATCTGGGGGGTATAGGAAGTCCACCTTAAGGCTGGTTACATTACCACCCATCCAGAAATAAACCTGTGTGCCCAAAGCCCCACGGATTGTCAGGGATTATTAAACTTCTCGCCGCTCACCTCAACCTCCAGTTTGGAGAGGGACAGGACAAGGCAGGGGAAACCAGGAGGCAAAGCAAGCTCGGGGGGTGTCATTCCACAAGGACTGACCCTTGGGGAAATTAAATGCCGGCAAAAGCAAACCTGAAGGAGCATCTCCACCCCCATCGTTCACTGAGGTCCAACTCTGAGGGCCTTCTGGCGGTTCCCTCCCTGTGATAAGTGAGATTACAGGAAACCAGGCAAAGGGCCTTCTCGGTAGTGGCGCCCGCCCTGTGGAACACCTCTTGTCAGATGTCAAAGAGAAAAACTACCAGACTTTTAGAAGACATCTGAAGGCAGCCCTCTTTAGGGAAGTTTTTAATGTTTCATGTTTTATCTCTTCTTCTTTTTCTTCTTCTTCTTCTGTTGGGAGCCACCCAGAGTGGCTAAGGAAACCCAGCCAGATGGGCGGGGTATAAATAAATTATTAGTATTAGTATTAGTATTAGTATTAGTATTAGTATTAGTATTAGTATTAGTATTAGTATTCTGTTGGGAGCCACCCAGAGTGGCTAAGGAAACCCAGCCAGATGGGTGGGGTATAAATAAATTATTATTATTATTATTATTATTATTATTATTATTATTATTATTATTAGCCAAGTCTGGTCAGCCCAGCAGCTCCCAGGATGTCATGAGGAAGGATTCTGTCTCTTCGCCTCCACCGCCAGAGACCTACCTGGAAGTGCCAAGGACTGAACGTGGGCATGTGTTCTACCAATGGGCTCCGGCCCTTGCCCATTGGCACAACACTTCCCAAACCTAATTCTGACAGGCAGGAAGAAAGGCTCCTGCTCCCCAAAGAACTTCCTCCCTTGCTGACGCACCCTTTCGGCACCCCCTGCTCCAACGTCAGTTTCATCACCAAGGACAGCACCCACTGCCAGTTCCTGAACGGAGTCTCACTTGTGCACAGCTCAGTCCTTCTCAGGTCCTTATGAAGAGCCCTCCTCTCATGTGAGTGAGGGCGGTCAGAGATCAGGAGCAGCACCCTCTCCGCCACTGCCCCAGCTCCCCCCCCAAGCCCTGACCGAAGGCACAGGATGAGGCCACCACCTCTCCAGGTCTGGTCAACGCCTGAAGGGAAGGACCCGTTGGGAGCCACATGGGCGCTGCTATGGATTCGTGATGGGAAGAAAGGTGGAATGCCAATTTTAAAAACTCAGTGACGTCAATAGCAAAGGTCATCTGCTCATGAAGGGTGGCTGGAGAAAGGCAGAAGTGTAGCTGCCCTCTGACAGAGCTGCTGAAACCATTAGAGCTTTGGAGTTTGCCTATTATGGTCTCGCATTATTCTAAACTCATGCTGCAAACCCCCTTCGATGGCCGAGCACTTTGGGGAAGGGTTGCGGCTCAGCAGAAGAGAGAGTGCCTGTTGCACACATATATTCCTGGCCCCTCCAGTTTCACAAGGGTCAAGGAGCAGGCAATGCAAAAGGCTTTTCTCTGCCTGAGACCCAGAAAGCCACAGCCAGTCACAGCAGGCAACCCCGGGCATCTTCCTGTGCTTCCAAGGGTGGCACCCTGGCTGAGGGTAAAGGGTGCAGCTCAGTGGTTGCCTGCAGAAGGTCCCAAGCCCAGTCTCAGGATCTCGGGGGGGGGGGGCAGCAAAAGGACTCCTCTCTGCCTAAGGCCCCAGGCCGCTATGCCAGCTGAGCTAGACCAGCCTTTGCAACCTGCTGCCTTCCACACACAACTCCTGAAATCTGAAACATCAGCTGAGGTCGACTGGAGGGGGTTGTAGCCAAAAGCACCAGGCTAGCTTGGTACAGGGAACGTGGGTGGCAATGTGGTCTCAACCACTGAGCCTCTTTGGCTTGCCCATCAGGGGGTCGGCGGTTCGAATCCCCGTGACGGGGTGAGCTCCCGTTGCTCGGTCCCTGCTCCTGCCAACCTAGCAGTTTGAAAGCATGTCAAAGTGCAAGTAGATAAATAGGTACCTCTCTGGCGGGAACATAAACGGCGTTTCCGTGCGCTGCTCTGGTTCACCAGAAGCGGCTCAGTCATGCTGGCCAAATGCTGTACGCCGGCTCCCTCGGCCAATAAAGCGAGATGAAAGTGCAACCCCAGAGTCAGTCACGACTGGACCTAATGGTCAGGGGTCCCTTTACCTTTACCTTTAGCTTGGTACAAGGCAGCTCCCCAGTGCTTGAGAGCTGCAGGCAGGCATTAAACTACCTCCTTCGTGGGTGGCACTCCGAGACAGTGTCTCTCTTTTGGGTCATAAAACAGAATCATGGAATTGTAGGGTTGGAAGGGGCCCAAAGGGACATCTAGTTCAACCCCCTGAGATGCCTCCTGCAATGGGTCAAGTGGCGGTTCTTCTGACTAATGGCTTCCCAGTGGCCGCATGGCTCTGCCTTCCTCAAATGCAACAGCACCCACACATTTCCACTGCTGTCCAGTCTCAGTCAGACCTTTCTCCACCTGGCAATTGATTCCTCCTAGATTCGCTGCACCACAGCCAATCCGTCCCTATGCCTCTCTTCCTCCTCCTCCCTCCCCCTGCTGGAGGAAATGCTTTGAATCGAAACCAGCACTTTCCCCTCGGCAGACCCTTCAGTGGGTGGCAGGGGAGGCTCCCTGTAGAATTACAACAACCCTCTTTGAAGGCACCAATCAGCTGGCTGCTACAGAAAGCGCATCTTCAAAGGAGGCTGCCGTAACCACTAATCAGCTGTCCGTGAGACTTCCGCTGAACGATGGCAGGTGCCAATCATCTGGTGCCTCTGTGACATCAGGGGCCTGACCTGTGAGGGTTCCCATCTGCTTTTCGGAGTTGGCCTGCAAGGGGTAGGGAAGGGAAGGCTCTGATCCACCAGCCAGACCTAGCTCTCCACCCCGCCGTGGGGTCTATCCTTATCTGTACAGGGCTCTGGGTGAGGCACCTCAGCTCTGCAGCAACCTGGAAACTGAGGCTCGGTACAGAGAACAGATTTTTAAAAGCAGGGTAACTTTACGGAGACTTAAGTTTTACACTCTGGAAAAGCACATATGTATAGATCCCTTGGTTTTCCATTCATTTTCTTCAAAAAATACCAAATACCATGGGTTGACTCTGGAAAGAGAAGGGTCTTCCTTTGCCGTGAAAGGGGAGTCCCCCCAGCCATCTTCTGGCTGTCTGAGAGATTGCAGCTGTCAGGCTGCAACAGGAGCAGGGGGCAACTGACATGGGGGGGCAGGGAGAGAAGGAAGGGGCTGCTTCCCTCTTGGAACCAAAGTGCTCACCAATAAACCTTGAATGTCCAGGGGGCACAAAGAGCCGGTTTATCAGCCTGGCACCGACAGCCACCCAAGGTGCACCCCGGGGGCCCCCACACCCCAAGTCCGAGGGGATGGCTTCTCTCCTCCCCAGGCGAGCCACGTGGCAACCCCACCTCCGCTTGGCAGGCACTTGCCTCCTCATCCTCCTCTTCGTCTTCGACATCCAAGATCCCAGAATCCTGCTCGGACGTTGGGCTCGTGCTTTTGACCTCTGGCTCCGATCCTGCAGAAGCATCCTTCTTGAACCGCCGACCACCAGCTTTCGAGGGCTGAGACACAACGTTGCCCAGGTTCCTTTGCTGCTGGGCCTAAAAAGCACAAACATTTGGGGAAATTAAGTCCTGCCGCCATCTTATTTCAGAACGGGTGCTTGTGCCCCAAACGCCACGCAACCAACTCCTGCATTTACCTACCATTTCTAACCCGCCCGGGAGGCTGTGCCGTTGCATCAATGGCGCCTCCTTCCACAAATCATCATCCTAAGCCCAGCGCCTTTGCCAGACTGATCGGTTTACAGCCAGCTGCCTTGAGGATGGCCCGGCAGCCATGTGGCAGCTGTCACCAGATGCATTAAGGACCAAGAGTTACTTTGCTTTTGGATGTGTTCCCCTTTTCATCCCATGTCAGTAAAAGCCTCCCACATCTGGACCCCAGAGATCCATGGAAGCATTCTTCCCGCAGCACCCTGGGAAATCTGAATTGCGCGCAGTTGATTGACGCCGTCTGCAAAATGTATTCCGCCAAGATGCTCAGATCAGGATTACCCCAAAGGCTCAGCCTGACCGGGGGGGGGGGGCAACCTGGCAGGAACAGGACCTCCCCCCACCCCCCTCCTCCCATTTCCCCAAATTAGTTCGTAATCCTAATGTTTTAATCTGTAGGAAGCCCAGGACAAGTTGGGGAAGGAGAAGCCTGCAAGGAGCTGTGGGGGTGGGAAATTTCATGACTTTCCTTCTTTCGTTTTTTAATGGAGGAGAAACGTGCCATTGAGCTGTGCAGCTCAACTGACAGCCTGAAAGGGAGCAGGGATTTTCTTGTTAGATAACACCGTATCCATGACAGAAAGGAAAATCCACCAGCCTCAAACGTGCATGTGTGCACTGACAGAGTCTATATAGATGTGACTGGAAAGGGGATTAGGATACAGAGACAGTCTTCAAAAGCCCAGCTTGGAGGGAGCCGAAGGGGGCAAGCCCCACACTTCACTCACCTCTGAAACAGCTGGCTGCAGCGCTGCACTTTAGGATGCTGTACAGGGAGAGGGCGGTGGGAGGGAGAGACTTAAAGCTGTGCCCGCAGGAATCCCATGGTTGCAAGGGGCCTTGAGGGTCCAGGACTCCGCTGCTGACCACCCCATCCCACCCAGGGCCCTCCCTCCCTCTCTCCCTGATGCCCTGCTCTCCAAAATGGGAACAGAGTGGGCATGACCAGAAGCAAGGAGGGCCGGCTGCAATCCCAGCAGCCCTCCCAGGACAAGGGAGCAAAGGATTCCCCATGCAAAGGGAGCAGGTGTCATTCAGCCACAGCCAGAGGAGATGGCACAGCTTGGAGGCAAGAAGACCAAGCAGTCCCTTGCAACCCCACAGCATAAAACCCTCAAGGGGTCAGAGGCAGGAGCAAATCTCTCCTCCTGTTGATCAAAGTGCTGCCCCTGGAACAGGGCAGGCGGAGTAAAGTGTGAGGACTACAAAGGCAAAATGAGCATCTTTGAACAGTCTAGAGGTTTTGCAGGACTTGGAACCCCACTGACGCCTTCATCGCACCAGGATCGTCACAGTAAAATGTTCTCATATGAGGAGAATGAAGCAGCTTTTGATAGTATGTGGGTGGGTGCAAGCGGGTTCCTGCAAACCCACAGAAATAACCAACAGCCACAAGATCAGGGCGAAATCACCCAGGGTGCAAAGGGAGGGGGGCATGAGAGCTTTCACTGCAAGGTACTAATGAAGACAAATCTTTAGCTGTTCCACACACTGGAGTCGCACTGAAGTCAAAGAGGACTTAAGCGTTCCCAAACTCCGCCTGGAAGTCTGCCCGAAATCTAACGGCATTCTCAGAGGTCAAAGTCAGTGCGAAAACACGTCCAGTCCAGATGGAGAGACCATGCGGGACCCTGGGCAGCCAAGTCCCTTGTGCCACGGCACAGCGCTGACCTCTAGTGGCAAAATGCAGCAGGCACTCCTGCAACCAGTTCCCCCTTTACGCAACACACACACTCAGGTCCACACAGACAGGGGTCCTTCTGCCCTTGCCCCTGGAGCTCTGAGCAGCCTCTCTCCATCTTACCTCCCTGTCCCCACTGCCTCCTGCATCCTTTGATTCTGTCACCACCCAAGCCCCTCCTGCTCTCCAGAGCATCTCTCAGTTCTCCTTCACTACCCCTCCATGTTGCCCTCTCTCCCAGCAGTGCCACAAGGCTCTGCCCTGGCTGGCTGCACATCCCCAGGTCCACTTCAGGGAGAGGACGTGGCTGCTCAGAGCTCTGAGCAACTTGGGACCCAGGTACCCGGAGGAGCAACTCTCCCGACACCCGCCTGACCCTGGGCTCACATCTGCAGGGGAGGCCCTTCTTCAGGCCCCGCCAAAGGGGCAGGCGCACTGTGCTGTGGGCAGGGACGGGGTCTTTGATGTGGTGGCACTCCAGCTGCAGACGTCCTTCCTCTCCCTCTCCCAATATATGGCAAGCACTGGGGTTGCCGAAGAGTCCCCTGTTCACCCAGGCCTTTGTCCATGCTGAAGAGAACATTTATGGAGCAATGTCTGGTTTTACACACTGTGATACTGGTTTTGATGGTTTTTATTGTATCAAGGGGTTTTTTTTTAATTGCAGCCCACCTTGTGTTCATATTCTGATGAATGGAGGGCTAGAAATGCAGCTAAATAGCTACAGTCAAACCTTGGTTTCCGAAAGCCTCCGTTATCGTACATTTCGGCTCATGAATGCCAAAAACTCGGAAGCAAATACCCTGGTTTTCGAATGCTTTTCAGAACCCAAACGTCCGACGCAGCTTCCACTTGAGTGCAAGAAGATCTTGCAACCAATCGGAAGCTGTGCCTCGGTTGTCAAACGTTTTGGAAGCCGAACGGTCTTCCGGAATGGATTACATTTGACAACTGAGCTTTGACTGTATTCAATGAATAAATAAAGGGTTGGACTGGGTGACTCTTAGGGCCTCTTTCAACTCTACAATTCTATGATTCAATGAACCTCAGCCATCTCCCTTCTGCTCTCATCCACAACCTAAAATGAAACTCCCAAGGACATCCCACCCCCTGCTCACGACTCTTGCCTCTTCCTGCCCTCCTATTGCCATTCCCAGCATTGTTGCCAATATTCAGACTGTGTAACCTCCTTGGGGCAGAGTCTGTCCTCATTGCTTGAGCTCCTCCGCAGCAGCCCAGATGCAATCAATGGATGACAACAACAATAGCAATGTGCAAAGGGCATCCTATACGCTGCACTCTTCCAAACGTTTTGAAGGAAATCAGTGCACCTCACCTTAAGCCTGCTCAGGTCAGGGTTCCTCAGCCTCCAGTATTTAGGGATGGCCCAACCTCCACCAGCACCACCACAGTCACACGCACATAATTTTAGGATGTTTTCAGAAACATCCTAAAATTGAAGTGCTCTCAATTAGGGGCGAACCAGAAGGGTCTTTGGCATGGGTAGGCAAATTAAGGCCCGAGGGCCGGATCTGGCCCAATCGCCTTCTCAATCCAGCCTGTGGACAGTCCGGGAGTCAGTGTGTTTTTACATGAGTAGAATGTGTGCTTTTATTTAAGATGCATCTCTGGGTTAGGAATTCGTTCTTTTTTTTCCAAAATATAGTCCAGCCCCCCACAAGGTCTGAGGGACAGTGGACTGGCCCCCTGCTGAAAAAGTTTGCTGACCCCTTGTCCTTGGTATCTGCAGATTCCTCTTGAAGAATCCTAATAGGAGCCCCTTGTGAAGCCCTCTGATTACACCCCTCCAGGGGAGAAGGGAACCAGTTCCTTCTTCTGAGACTCAAGCGACTCGGGCAAACTTCTAAGCGCAGCATTCACAACTTGCACCTCAGCTCACAGCTTCATCAGCCCCAATGATATTTCAGTTTTCCGAAAGTCAGAAGCACTTGGGGAAAGTTTGCTGCCAGTGCACAGCTGGTCAGAGCACCCAAAGCGAGTTGCTCACTATCCTCCTTGAGAGTTGGACAGGTCAGTTCTGCATACGCATCTCTTTTCCATTATGTTTCCGTGTCGTTCTGCAATTATTTTTCCTGCTTAAGTACACATTGCAGACCAAATGCTTTGGAGTTAAAGTGTTAGACTATATAGATGGGCAACTGTAACTTTATTGCTATTAAGAGATTTCAAAACTGCATTTAAAAAAAAAAATCCAGGATAATTCAAATTATCTTTAAAGATATTTTAAATTCAGGGTTTTTTTAAAAAAAAACAAACATATTTCTTATTGTTCTTTGTTGCCAAAGCAATACAAGGTTACATGAAACTCAGACATAAAATGCACAATGAAATGTTTGATGCCTGCTTAAAAGTTTTTTGTTCAGGGCAGCCTACATAAGCATGTAATTTTATTATGTAAGTTTATTTTTTAAAACCCGTGAGTTTATCAATATTTTGATAATTTTATTATGTCTGTTTTTAAGGTCTGTTTTTATTGCTATTTTAATGAATATTTTATACTATTTTATGTAAACTGCTTAGAGTTTTTTATTGTGTACTTATTGCTGTTATTTTATTTAGCAAGATTTTTATACCACAATAAAACTATAATGCTGCAAAATATGCATTTCATATGCATTTTGCTACCTTTTTCAGAGCCAAGAACTGTTTTTGCAAAATTCAGAGAACTTTGTTCAGATCCCCAGGCCAGTCCAGAAAAGACAAATCGTTGGTTCAGTTAAAAATGCAGACCTAAGAACCCTTGAGCATCCCTGTGCCCTAGGAATCGTTTTTCACCAAGTTCTGTCTTCTACATTATTTCCCCTCATTCAGACATTGGAAAGCCCAGGTCTAAACTTATTAGTTAGTTTCCATACCTTCCTTCAGCCTAAGACCACAGAGAAAAAAAGAGAAAAACACAATGATATGCAGCATAAGAACAAGCAATAACCCCGTCACACACAGTTTAAAAGGTCATAGATTGCTTTTTAGCCAAAGGCATGGGAGAAGAGGAAAAGCTTGTGTGGTATTTAAAGATATGCAACAAAGGTACCACAAACAGGGGGGCTACCACAGGAAAGGCCTGTTCTCCTGTTGCCACCCTTTGGACTTCTCATGGAGGAGGCCAAACGGGCTCCATGAGGCAGGAGAGGGCACTCGGGGCGATTGGGTTAACAGCCCAAGCCATATGGATGCTCCAAAGGTCGACCAGGGCTTAGACAGGAGCACCAGTCGTATCAGCCTGAAAACCCCCAGAGCTGTCTGGAAACCCATTGGATCCATCAGGCTCGAGGGACACACCATCCTAATAGGTCCCCTGCCTCTGCAGAGGGAGAAAGGTGCTGAAAGCCTAAATCTCAACAGGACTTAATTGTGGATTGTAGAAGAGAAGGGGGAAGAACCAGGATAAGTTTTACTACCTAGAGCTGGCATGGCCAAACTTGGTCCTCTAGGTGTTTTGGGACTACAATTCCCAGCATCCCTGACTACTGGTCCTGTTAGCTAGGGATGATGGGAGTTGTAGTCCCAAAACATCTGGAGGGCCACGTTTGCTCATGCCTGACCTAGAGGGACCAGGATGTCAATCACTAACCAGCCTTTCTCCATGTGTTCCCTCAATCTGACAGTCAGAGGGTTATTTTCTTCCACTTGCACCCTGCCTTTCTGCCATCCTGGAACCCAAGTGACTAAGTCCCATAGAATGTGAGTGCCCCATGATTAACCTCTCCACCTCCTCATGACCAAGCCCCAGGCGCCAAGCAGCCCGCCATCTCGTCTCCCTCCAAGAGAAGACTTCCCTGCACAACTTGTGGTTTGTGCCCTCCTAACTGAGACCAGGCGACAGATTCCCCTGCAGCCATTTCTGGAAAAGCTCCATTGGAGGAGATTCCAGAGCCCCAGGTAAGTAGATGGAACTGCACAGAACAACCCAGTCTCTAAGCAAAGGCGGGCAGGCAGGGAGGCAGGCGCTGTTAGCTCCTCCAATTTGGATGGAATTACCAGGGGTTCAGTTTCCCCTCCTGCAAGATCTCAGCCCAGAAGGAAAAGGCTAGCGGAGGTGTGCCGCTCAGCCACGAAGGACCCGCGCACCCCCCCCCACCGCACCCCCAAGCCCTTTACCGTTATGGATTTGGGAAGGAAGCTCTCTGCACTGTAATTGACACTGCACATAAAGAAAGAAAAATGACCTGCCCGGCCGGCACATTTCGATTCTCCGCGTTCTGTTTCGCATAAAGGCATCTGCCAGGCGCCCAATGGAGAGGCGCACTTGGAAGCCACATCAAAGCCCGGCGATGCTCCACTCCCCCCCCCCCCGAAATCAGAGGAACCTCGGGAGGGAGGAGGACCAGAAAACCTTTACCTTTTGGTGTGGTTTACATGAAAGGCAGCCCTTTTCCTTTTCAACTATTGGGTAAAAGCAGCCATCTCACAGAGGGGCAATCAATCTGAAGCAAACCCCCCACCCCACCCCTTTTATTGTCCTCTGCAAGCGGAGGGTGTCGAGAGAGCCCTGTCTGGTTCCAGCACCTTGAGCAATAACGCCAAAAGGTGCCTGGGCCACGTACCTCCCATCCCCTCCGTTTACGGCTCTTTTCATTCCCTCGCAAGGCCAGCCGAGGGTCAGTCCTAGTCTGGGAGTATAAGACACAGCACTGGGTGGGGGGATGCCATTCACATGGCTTGCAGGCATCAGGCCCCAGGGTTGAGCCCCCAACATGGTGAGCTAAAGCGATCCTCCAACAGCCCAAAGCACTCCCTGGCCGGACTTCCTAAAGGGCATCTTCCGGGCTGGCAGCACTAACTTGAGCAGCGTGGCGTTCAGAAGCAGCTCCCAGTGCTCTCAAAAGAAGAGGGCAAAAGCAGGAGCTTTAGACTCAGTTTTAGGGGTGAAGGGACATGGGTGGCGCTGTGGGTTAAACCACAGAGCCTAGGACTTGCCGATCAGAAGGTTGGTGGTTCGAATCCCCGCGACGGGGTGAGCTCCCATTACTCGGTCCCTGCTCCTGCCAACCTAGCAGTTCGAAAGCACGTCAAAGTGCAAGTAGATAAATAGGGACCACTCCGGCAGGAAGGTAAATGGTGTTTCCGTGCACTGCTCTGGTTCGCCAGAAGCGGCTTAGTCCTGCTGGCCACATGACCTAGAAGCTGTACGCCGGCTCCCTTGCCATTAAAGCGCGATGAGCACCTCAACCCCAGAGTCGGCCACGACTGGATCTAATGGTCAGGGGTCCCTTTACCTTTACCTTAGGGGTGAATAAAAAAAGGGGGTATGTTGCTGAAACCCACCAGCCTGCCTCTTGCCATGGCCCCCCCAAACCAGCTGAGAAGGATGCAAATATCTGGAGCCCATTGGGGGAAGCAGGCAGGAGCTCTCTGAATCTGGGCAGTGCTGAAACCAGGCCATGAAAGTGTGAGGTGAATGGGGTATGGGGACAAAAAGTTCCACTCCCTTCACCATTCTGCTACAAGTCACCCGCTTTCAGATGACTGTCTCTGGATTGTGCAGCAGAGACGATGCTTTAACACTGCCTGTTTCACCATGCATGAGCTGCGCCGGGCCTTGCGATGTGCGCTGCTGCTGCTGCCGCCACCAACTCTCCCGGCCACGCTTGGCTGCTGGGCTCCCAACTGGACCCCCTGATCAAAAGCTGCCACCGGCTCCTTCCGTTATTCTCCTTTTCTGATCTCTCACCAGAAGAGACTGCCTTAACAAGCAGCGCCGGAAGGACTCCTGGTTTATTGCAGCGCTGAGTGCAAGCAAATGTCTCCACTCTCCTGTCACTTCCACACGCTGAAGTCCCGTTCCCCCCCCCCCCCCAGCACACACAGAGAGAGTTTACTCTCAATCTGGGCAGCTAATTGGCCCTTTCCTGATGAGCCCAGAGATAAGGCACGGCAGCCCTGGAGGACGAGGAAGATTTATTAGGGCTGAAGGCTCTCCGTAGCTCTCATCGGTGGTTTTGATTAGTTCCTGAGAGTCTGCCGCTGCCACAATTGTTTTATAGAGCCCTCTAATGGACTGAGACGCGGAACTTTAAAATACCGTTTCACAATATCCCTCGCAATGGAATACATATTCCTTAAAACAATATTACAGAAAGCAGGCTGGCTGCAGAGGAGAGAGGAGAAAGTTAATAAAAAACGACAGTGCCGTTGGGCCTCTGCCAGAAACGCATTTGAAAGTTATAAAATCCTTCCAAGATCAGATAAGAGGGGTATTATGAAGGCAAGGTGTAAACTCAGCACACTGACATGGCTCCTGGCTCAAGTTTTAACTAAAATCCAGCCACGCATCTGGACTATCAGGGACTATTATCTGGTGATCAAGGGGGGCTTGATGCTCCCATTGTACTTAAAATACTTTATAATCATGTTTTTCCATCGAAAAGTGGCTCCTGGAGTGGTTGATAAATATAAATAGGACAGTCTCTGCCCTCAGAGTGTAAGAGGCATGACACAAGAGGGAAAAGGGCTTGGAAAGGAGGAGGGAAAAGGATGCCGCTCGTTCTTTGATACAGAACTAGTCTCCAGGTGGAGTGGAAGGTGCTCCCGGAGAGAAGGAGCCAGAAGATGCTGGCCCCTCAGCTGACGGAGTGTCTGTCTTGCAGTCCTGTCCCTGCTATGGCCTGATGGAATAGATGAGGCTTAGATTGTTTGGGGTTCATGTGCGGCGGAGGGTGTCTCTCATGTCTGTTGGGGGAATGGATCCAGAGATACCGAAATTTTCCGTCTATAAGATGCCCCCACGTATAAGACTCCCCCCCCCCATTTTTGCAGACTCAATTTTAAGAAAATGAGGGGAGATGGCCCAAAGTTGTTGAGTTTCTCCCCCCACGCAGCTGCGGGCAGGAAACACTCCCGAGATCGTTTCCCGCTCGCTGCGGCATTGGGGGGAGTTGCGCTCCTGCCAATCAGCTGGCTGGTGGGCACGCCACTACTCCTTCTCCACCCCCCATGCCACTATCCGTGTACTGGACGACCCGAGTTTTGTGACACAATTCCTGAGTCGAAAAATCTCATCTAATACACAGAAAAATACGGTACATTTCATTATAAGACAAGCTGGAGGGCATGGGCAGGGCTTGAGGAAGTCTCTCCCCACCTGGCCACAACAGCGCCAGATATTGCGTCCCTTCCAAGAAAGGGGGGGGCTGCACACTCTTTAAACACTGTATTAAGAAGAAAAAACCATCGGCACTAAAGATAAAGCTGCAGTTAATTTCAGGACTATAATAAGCGAAACAGGCAAAGAATATCCCTCTCTGTTCAATGTGCTTTTCTTTTCTAGTAAAGGACAGTGTTCCTTCGTTAATCCTTGCATAATTTCCAAGCTTTGATGGAACTGCATAAACAAACTGGACCTTCTTTGTCAAGGTCGGAGTATTATTCATTCTCCCCAACTCTTGCCACTATTATCACGTGTGCCAGCAATTGTGACTGACTGCATAGTATGCTATTTTTATGTAGCTGCTCACAGGAGGGTGAGAGGTTAAAGTTTCATATTCAGTTCTGTGGTTCTATTTAGAACCAGAGCAAAAAAATAAAAAATAACACCGTTCCCTCTCAGGGGCTCCCCCACCACGTGTCCAATAAGGTCTCCAGGATGCCCAGACCACTGGCAACATTTGAAATTCTACTTCGTTGGCTGAATACATTCTGCTAAATGACAGGCACTACTTAAGTCACATGAAAGAAGAGCACACAGTGATCCTTCTTTAAAAAAGGAGGGCACTCTTGTGGAAGACCCATGCCACGGGATGGAGGGGCAGTCCTTGGAAGGTGACCCCTTCACGGTGCAATTCCTCACGCTGGACTGCATTTGCCATTTTAATGCCCACCCACCAGTCTGCAAAAAATCTTCAAGAGCTCCTCACAATCCCTTTTGGTTCTTGCCCCCCAGCATAGTTTGGTGTCACCTGCTCATTCCTAACTCCAGATCATATAGGAACAAATTAAAAAGCACAGGCCCCACTGAAAATGCTTGGGGATAACCAGAGAACCAACATGCTTAAGTTGCAAAGAGTACATGCCCCAAACCTGGATCTTGGCCCACGGGAATTCTCCTTTTTGTACACCTAGATTTTTCCTTGCCACCAACATGGGGTTCCCATCTTCTTACATCCCTCCATTATGAGAATCTCCTACTCTTTGTTTCAACCAGTTACTAAGAAGAGAAGCCCACGGCTTATCCCATGACATCCCCTTTTCCTCCGATGCCTCCTGTCTCCTCTTGTCTCGTGTTTTTAGACGGAGCGTTAGCAGGCGGGAGCTTGTGGTTTGCTTTTTATTTTGCACAGTGTCTAGTATGTATTAGGCACTTTTATAAATAATAAATTTTGTTGATGGATGATGATGACTGCTAAGTTTACTCAGGAGCCTTTGGTGAGGATCTCTGTCCAAATGCATTTGGAAGTCTGAGTACATAACGGCTACCAGATCATCCTGTCCATGTGTCTGTTGACACTCTCAAAGAACTCCAAAGGCTTGAGGAAGCACGGCTTCTTTTTGCAAAAGTCACCCTTAATCTCCGCAGCTGTGATGTCTATCTGGTCCAATATTGTGTCCTCTGAATTTGGAACCCAAGAGTTTTCCTACCCCGTGACCCAAGATCCAAGGGGCTTATGCATGTGGGAGCTTATGCATCAACAGAAGGACAGGGAACCTCTGGGGGCCTCCACAAATTGCTGGGCTACAACTCCCATCATCCCTGACCATTGACCACACCAGCTGGGGCTGAGGGAAGCTGAAGTCCAACAACACCTGGAGAGTCTCCACAGGTTCCCCATCTCTGACTGACAGCGCATGCCCTTCTACCACATCTGCACTTAACGCTAAGTGCCCCTTGCCCACGCTCTGCCCATTTGTCCTCTAGGCTGGGGGAACCTCCTCTTTTCCAGACATCCCATCTGCCACCTCTTCAGAAGGCTGAGGCTAAGATCACCCCACCAAGATCAATGTTCCTCTATACAAGCTCCCTCTCCTTTTGTTTCTGCGTTCTTCAGAACGGAATCCTGACACCAGCCAGCGGAAGTGTCCCTGCCCATCGCTGCTTGTCCTTCCCCTCTTCCTTCTCCCCATTCTATCAAAGCCTCCTTTGTTCTACCCTGGTAATCCCATGCTAGAAAAAATCCCCCAGATCCACCTGTCACCACTTCCCATTCATCCTTCAAATTCTCCCTGCCTTTTCCAGCTTCGTGTATCATATCATTTCCCCACATCTTGCTATAAACTTCCCAGCAAATATTCTACCCCATTCCATGGTTGCACTGGCTGGAAACTTTGGCTTGTCCACCTGAGCCTTCCAAAGTTAAACTGTGGAACTCCTTCCCACAGGAGCCAGGGATAGCTCCTAAGATATTGATAGCACAAGCCATGATGCCTACTGCTCTGCCTCACCATCTGATATGCTTCTGAGTACCAGTTTCCAGAGCCCAAAGGAAGGGACAGGGCTCGAATCCTGCTTGGCCAGTATGAGAAGAGGATGCTGAACTGGAAAGGCCACTGGCCTGATCCTGCAAGCTCTTCTTACATTCTTACTAGCTGGCCAGCCAACGTTGGGGATCAGTTCTTTGCACACTGGAGTTCCCAATTTTAAACCGAGTGACTGAGTGAATTACTGTGCTGAGAGCACTGTGCTCATGGGCACATTTTTATGCCTGGCTGTGGGAAGCTTCTTTCCCCTTCTCTCTGCCGTGGGAAACCCATGGGAGAAAATCTAGGGTTCTGCAAAAAGACAAAAGCAAAAACCCCTCTCCCCTATTTCAAGAATGGGTGTACAGTTCTATCATACACGATCGTCTCATACCAGACGGCATTATTAAAAACACTCCACATTCTCCATTCAGTAGATAGGGTGCCACAGAAAGACAAAGGGAACTTATATAGTTAATTATGCTGAACTGTGAGCAGCTAACATGGAACATCTTGTTTCAAGTTAGCTTCATTAGTATTATTATTAGAATCTTTTCCATGTACAGCATGCTTAACAGCGCTTATTGAAAGTGGCTCCAGGCAGTTTACAGTCTTTCCTCCTAAGTTTTTAGGTATTTATTGCCATTTCTAAATTCTTTTACAAAAGAGAAAATAAAACATATGGTTAGACATAATCAGAAAGCTTATGTTTCCAAAACATTATGAAGACAGTGTTGCAAAATACTGCTGCTACCTATTTAGTCCTTATCAAGCTTTAAATAGGTCTGTTTTGTGACCTGATATTACTAATGAGCTCCTCCTTGCTCCTATTTTAAGGCTGCCTCAGTGCATTGACTCCCAAGGAAATAGAAAGATGAACAAAGCCGGAGTGAAGGGGAACCAGGACAAGATCCCTAGGAAAATCTTATCCCCAGGCAGCCAAAGTGACTCTTGCTCTCTATGCAAAGTGCATGGTTCCAGAATATACAGGTGCCTTCCTCCTTGCCAAGGTGTGCCCTTAATTCACCCTTCCTAGAGCCCCTGAAAGGGAAATCTCCATGCCTGTGTCAACCACAGGTGAAACACATGAACACCCATCAGTACCCATCAAGGTTTGAGACCTCCAGATACATTTTCCACACAGAATGGAGCCCTTCAAACTGAAAGATTTTGTTGTTGTTGTTCGACTGAATCTGACAAAAAGTCGCTGATCCAGTCTAAATGGCATGTAATTAATTTACCTTTCTCATTCCGGTGATAAACCACATGAGATTATTTGAATCTTTGGCTCATGTCACATCCCTAATTCCCCATAAGGTATGCGGGTAGCGTGGTGGTCTAAACCACAGAGCCTAGGGCTTGCCGATCAGAAGGTCGGCGGTTCGAATCCCCGCGACGGGGTGAGTTCCCACTGCTCTGTCCCAGCTCCTGCCAACCTAGCAGTTTGAAAGCACAAAGTGCAAGTAAATAAATAGGTACTGCTGTGGCAGGAAGGTAAATGGTGTTTCCGTACACTCTGGTTTCCGTCAGTGTGTTCTGTTGCGCCAGAAGCCATTTAGCCCTGCTGGCCACATGACCTGGAAAGCTGTCTGTGGACAAACGCCGGCTCCCTCGGTCTGACAGCGAGATGAGCACCGCAACCCCATAGTCGCCTTTGACTGGACTTAACCGCCCAGGGGTCCTTTACCTTTACCTAATTCCCCATATTGAGAATCCCATACATATTTCTGCTGTGCACCACGACTCCTGCCGAACATGTGCCCATCCTCTGCATGTAGAGTCAAGGACTTGTGCAGATGGCTTCCGCATCGCCTTCAAAGCCAGGCATCTTGTTTGTCAAGAGCAACAGCACTTCATTTGTGGTCATCAAGTATGGGCTGTTTCGAAAGCCCTCCCTGCTCCTCTCCAGGATGGTTGAAAAGTTAGTCACTTTCCTCCTCGAAAACATGCAAACAACAAACATGCCAATTTCCACCCTCCCCATTTCTGTGGCTTTCTGCAAACCGAGTAAGAGTCCAAGAGACAATCACATCTAATGCTGAAGGAAACTAGAAAACAGCAGTGTTTCGCATAGAAAGCCAGGTAAGCCGGCATTACTCTGGCCATCAGCCCCACATTCCACAATCAAATATGCTTTCCCCCCATGCTCTGCAACAAACACTACATGCACTCCTTCTTCGAAAACAGAGGATGTGGCTGCCTTCAAAGGGACACCCAGGCCTGCAAACGAATAGCATCCTTTTTGGAAGCAGGCTAGGTGACGCTCAGGGTTCTAATTCCCTAAACCACAAATGGGGAATGACCCCATTCCACACATCCCTATATAGCGTAGAGGCCTTTTAAGAGTTGTTTGCATACCTCTTTTTTCTTCCAAAGGAGCAGGTTCATAGCCTGTGAGTGTTCCTGGATCCATCTCTCTTGCCAGAGGCCCAGATGACTGCAGCAGCTAAAAGCTTTGGCTTGGAAGACAGCTGCAGCCATTTCTGGACCAAGACAGCCTGACCACTGTCGCCAATGCACTGGTAACCTCCTAGATGGATTACTGCAATGCACTTTACGTGGGGCTGCCCTTGAGGTTGGCCTGGAAGCTGCAGCTGGTGTGAAATGTGTCCGCTCAACTGCTCACTGGGGCAGAATATTGCCATCGTATTACCTCTCACCCCTTATAAACCAAACTGAACGCGACTGCAGGAAAATGCCCCCTACAGATACCATCTCATCAGAAGGTCCATTCTACACAAGGTCAAAACTGGGCCTACAGTGTGGTGGCCCCTCCCCTTAGGATCTCCCTTCCCATCACCTGTCAGACAGGAACCATCTGCTCCCTGCCTGCTGCAAGGCTTCTCTTCCAGAAAGCTATCCAAGTGGATACTTCTTCCCCACTTGGTAGATGTGTTGGATTTGGTGGTGCCACTTGTTTTATTTATGTTTTTACTGCATTGTGAAATCACTTCGAGATGCTTCATAGGAAGCAATCCAGAAATGCAATAATTATAAATAAAAAATAATATCCAGTTTGCCACATGGCATCCCATGTTTCAAAGAAGTCTTTACAGTGCCAACCGCTTCATGAACTACCAAAAAAAGAGAAAACCCACCCAGCAGAACTTGTTTCCACTCTGACAGACCAATGCATTCCAGGATTTCAAGGAGCTTAGCAAAGGTACATTTGACCTCTCTCACTTTCAAACTCAAAGCATCCAGGTGTTAACTTGCATTTAAAGACTGCAGAACTCTTAACTACATACAAAATGCCAAAAGAAACATCTCCTTCAGAAATTGTCGTTTGAAAATTAGCCCTGCTACTTCTGTCTAGTAAAACTTTTATAACCATCTTACATGTGGCTCTCAGCTATAAAACACGATTGGAAGAGCAACACCACGGACTATATTTCATCAAGTGGAGTTTTCAGCCGGCTTTGCCTGGTTCCTATTATTCTCTTTCTCTCTCTCCTTCTCCCTCTTTTCAATTTAAGTTTACTGGCTAATTTTATGGAAACAAATAAAGAGACCTACACATTATAGATGTAATAAGGACAAAAGCATAACTCTGAAAGTACCACAAGTCAAGCCCCTCCGCTTTTCCAATTTTAATTTATGAGCCATAAACCTCCCGTGTGCTGGCGGCTCTTGCCTTTCTGGATTCCCTCCAGTGAATGGCACAAATGGCGGCCAGGTGTGCGTCTCAAAGGCAGGTGCTGAACTCAACCACGCTGGGCGCCTAAGGAGAGGCACAGGAGGGGGAAGCTTCGCCCGCAGCCAGAACAAATACCTGCTGCTTCTCAGCTTCTCAAGCTGGACCTCATGGGGAGAAGCGAAACTTTTCACCTTGGCGCAGAGCTTGCAGCAGTGGCCGTAACCCAGAATGTCTGGCACACTGAAGGCACCATCCAACACACAGGTAGGCGGGTGCACATGGTGTCCACATAAATATGGCAGGCGGCAGTTCATGCTCATCGCTTGCATGACATCGTATTATTTGACACATACGTGCAGCCTCCCAGCAGGCCCTGAGGCAGCTGTGGATCTTGCCTGCAGAAGTAGCTACAGTGGTGCCTCGCAAGACAAAAGGAATTCGTTCCGCGAGTCTTTTCGTCTTGCGATGCTTTTCGTCTTGCGAAGCACGGTCCGTCGCAACTGCGCCTCTTCAAGCAGCTTTTTAAAAAAAGCGCAAGACATTTTCGTCTTGCGAAGCAAGCCCATAGGGAAATTTATCTAGCGAAGCAACGCAAAACCGAAAAACCCTTTCGTCTAGCGAGTTTTTCGTCTTGCGAGGCATTCGTCTTGCGGGGCACCACTGTACATGGTGGAGCCAGCTAGAGGTCTCCTGCTTCATAGCCTCACTCATAGCAATGCCTACGCAAAGCTTTACCTTCTCTTCCGGAGCACAGCCACAAAGCCACCAAAAATTCTACGTACAAATCTCTTCCCAAAATCTTGATTTTTTTATGTTTAGCTGTCCTATACAGTGGTAACTCTGGCTACAGATTTAATTCATTTTGGGCTGCCATGCACACCCTGAAAAATCCGTAACTAGAGGCACCGCTTCTGCGTATGCGGCAAAATCCAGAAGTATACACTTCCAGGTTTGCCGTGGCCATAACCCGAAGATTCCGTAACCTGGAGGTTACGATACGATATGATACAATATCTTTATTGTCATTGTCCCATACAGAACAATGAAATTGAAAAATCTACATAAGACATTCAAAAACCCCTAAAAACTCTGAAATCCCATTTTAAAATACAGTATACTATAGAAACTCTTTATACTGTGTTTAAAACCAGAATTGCATTTGCATAGAAACTGTTTCTCAGACGGCTAGTCCTAGTCTTTATAACCCTGCACCTTCCTCTCACGCAACACGAGGTACCACTCTAACTACTTTTATCCCACTATTGCCCAGACCGCCAGCTTCCAGTAGCTTAACTAGGACTCTATCTATCTATCTATCTGGCCCTGACAATCTATCTGAATCCTGACAAGACAGAAGTACTGTTTTGGGGGGACAGGGGGCGGGCGGGTGTGGGGGATTCCCTGGTCCTGAATGGGGTCACTGTGCCCCGACCAGGTGCGCAGCCTGGGAGTCATTTTGGACTCACAGCTGTCCATGGAGGCACAGGTCAAATCTGTGTCCAGGGCAGCTGTCTACCAGCTCCACCTGGTACGCACGATGAGACCCTACCTGCCCGCGGACTGTCTCGCCAGAGTGGTGCATGCTCTAGTTATCTCCCACTTGGACTACTGCAATGCGCTCTATGTGGGGCTACCTTTGAAGGTGACCCGGAAACTGCAATTAATCCAGAGTGCGGCAGCTAGACTGGTGACTGGGAGTGGCCGCCGGGACCACATAACACCGGTTCTGAGAGATCTGCATTGGCTCCCAGTACGTTTCCGAGCACAATTCAAAGTGTTGGTGCTGTTTGTTTGGAGGTTCTAGCAGGGGAGCGCAGCTATCGTATACCCTTGACCGAAGAACAAAGAAGTGGCAGAGAGACATTTCTAGATTTGTCTGGCAGGGCAAGAAGCCCAGAATAAAATTTAAAAACTAACTGATGTAAAAGAAAGAGAGGGATTTGCCCTGCCAGACCTTAAACTTTATTATGAATCAGCAGCCTTCTGCTGGTTGAAAGACTGGCTGCTTCTTGAGAACACAGACATTCTGGATTTAGAAGCTTTTAATAATGTTTTTGGGTGGTACGACAAGGTTAAAGCACATAAAGCGTTTAAAAACCATATTGTCAGGAAAGCTTTGTTTAATGTCTGGACAAGATATAAAGACTTACTTGAAAACAAAACCCCAAGGTGGTTGTCACCGATGGAGGCGAAGGCTCAGAAAAAGCTCAATATGGAGGCCAAGTGGCCGAAATATTGGGAAATTTTGGAGCAGGAAGGAGATAGTCTGAAATTGCAGAGTTTTGAGAAACTAAAAGATAAAGTGCGAGATTGGCTTCACTATTACCAAATAAGAGAGACCTTTAATCTAGACCAAAAAAAAATGGCTTCCAGGTAGAAAAATCAAAGTTTGAAACAGAACTGTTAGATCCTAAAACAAAGATACTTTCGAGAATGTATAACTTGCTGTTGAAATGGAACACCCAGGATGAGACGGTTAAATCTGCTATGATTAAATGGGCACAAGATGTTGGACATAACATTATGTTTGCTGACTGGGAACAGTTGTGGACCACAGGTATAAAATTTACGGCATGTAATGCCCTAAGAGAGAATATTATGAAAATGATTTATAGGTGGTACATGACCCCAGTCAAGCTTGCAAAAATTTACCATTTGCCCGATAATAAATGTTGGAAATGCATAGTTGGCCAATTGGTGCCAAAGAAGGACAGAACTTTTTTTATGTATGCAACAACAGCAGCAAGAATATTGATTGCAAAGTACAAAAAGACACAAGATTTAGGCACCCTGGAAGAATGGCAGATGAAGGTAATGGACTACATGGAACTGGCAGAAATGACTGGCAGAATTCGAGATCAGGGAGAAGAGTCGGTGGAGGAAGATTGGAAGAAATTTAAGGACTATTTGCAGAAGCACTGTAAAATTAAGGAATGTTAAAACGATGTCTGATGGAAAATAAGTGGTCTTGGTAAAAAGATTTCTAAGAAAATGTAAATAGGGATTGATAATTGGAAAATTGATATTTATAATAGGCTAATATCTTGAGTGAGGATAAATGTTAGAGGGTAAGGACTTGCTGAATTTAATATCTGAACTGGAATACAAAATGGGAGGTGTGAGGAGGTCAAGAAACTAGTGAATGAAGTATAAGATTTGAAAATACTAATCTATTTTCTGTTTTGTCTTTTGGTTTTTCTTTTTGCTCTTCTTCTTTCTTTTTTCTTCCCTTCTTTTGTTAACTGCTTTCTATTGTATATTTTTTATGTGTGTTTTGCTTTTGTATTTTTATATTTTTGTAGTTTTTCTTATGTTTAAATTTTGGAATTTTTATTGTCTGTGAAACTTTAATAAACATTATTTTTTAAAAAAAGGAGTTTGTGGAAGCATATCAGAGAAAAACATCACCTCTTCTATATTTATTTTCTCAAGAACAAGGGTTCCCCCGGCGCCTCAAAGATGGTTCTCAAGCATTCCCGGCCAGCATGGCTGACGGGAGCAGCTTCCATAGCAATCTCCGTCTTCTTCCAGAAAAACAAGGCCTCTGGTTCACCCCAGAACATTCCGTTTGCCGAGGCTTACAAGCCACGCCAGGCTCAACGCCTCTGCCCTCCATGGCATTCCAGGAAAACATCCCTCTTCGTGAGATAATCTGGCCCACATATGGGATCTTCATGAAAGGAGAAAACATTGGCTGTTGCGTAAGGATGGAAACATATTCATTCATCTGAAAACGGCACGGGCGGAAGGATACTGTCCATGTCAGCCGTGGGATGGGAGTCAAAACAAAACAATGTGGTCAAAATGTTCTCCTTTCTTCCACATGCTCTTCGTTTAGAGTCCTGGGGCTGCTAACAATCTGCTCTTGAACGACTGTGACCTCTTCCCGTTCCCACTCATTTTCCTCCAAGTCGTGCCGGGAATTATTTCCATGAGGCATACTTGTCAACCCCGGCAGGTGCGCCATCTGGCACAAAGGTCTTCTGCGCATGCCCTTCCCATGCGCTTGCACATCTCCCGCTTGGGAAGGACCATTGTTGCTCATGGATAGAGCATCTGCTTGGCAAGGGAGCCCTGCCTGGAGAGCCGATATCAGCAGTGTAGACAATACAGAGCTGGCTGGATCAATGAAGTGACCCTCCTGTGTCCTTTCCCCTCAAGACAACAGAGCTTGGGCATGATACCTTGTGCCACCCACCTCCCGTACGGCGCATAATGTCCATTCAACAGAGAGGCCCCCTTGAATGTTCCCTATCTCTGGGGAGGGGTCACTCTTCCACGAGTAGCGCCTGGGAAGCTGGGCTGCTCTTTCAAATGACCCACATAGGCAGAGGCTGGTTCTGCAAATGTTGACGAGGCAACTCGGAAGAAAAGCAGCAGCTCCTCACATGACATGGAGAAAGTGGAGAGAGAGAAAAGGTTTCCTCCCTCTCTCACAACACCAGCAGCTGTGGAAATCCAAGGAAGCTGAAGGTCAGAAGGTTCAGGACAGGTCAAAGGAAGTCCCTCTTCACGTAGTGCAGTTAATCTAGGAGGAAAGGATGGCTACCAACCTAGAATCATAGAATCATAGAGTTGGAAGAGACCACAAGGGCCATTGAGTCCAACCCCCTGCCAAGCAGGAAACACCATCAGAGCACTCCTGACATATGGTTGTCAAGCCTCTGCTTACCAAGACCCCCAAAGAAGGAGACTCCACCACACTCCTTGGCAGCAAATTCCACTGTCAAACAGCTCTTACTGTCAGGAAGTTCTTCCTAATGTTTAGGTGGAATCTTCTTTCTTGTAGTTTGGATCCATTGCTCCGTGTCCGCTTCTCTGGAGCAGCAGAAAACAACCTTTCTCCCTCCTCTATGTGACATCCTGGACGTCTTTAGAAGAGGATTAGAGAAAGTCATGGAAGAAGAGAGGGCTATCGGTAGCTACTAGCCAGATGGCTGTGATCTGCTTCCACAGCTAGAGACAGCAATGCTGCTGAAGTCCAGTTGCTGGAAACCACGAGGGTGGGGAGTGTTCTGTTTGTTCTCTCAGAGCTGGAGAGTACGGACGCCATTATGCCTTTGTCTGCACATAGCGTGTAAATAAATAGTAGGTTAGATCTACGATGTCTCGCTCTTCTTGCTGTGTTTTGCCAGAAGATTACTGTGCATATACCAGTTGGTACATGTCGCTGGAGCGCCCTGGAGAAGAAGGGAAGTGTCTTTTCCAGAGCTGCGCATACTGGAGGACACTCGGCATTCCGGGGGCTTGCAGGATCACCCCCAGGGCATTTTCCAACAGAATCCCTTGTGCTTGGATCCTGCTGCTGGGTTCCGTGCAAGGGTCTGGTTGGCCACTGGGAGAGCAGGATGCTGGACTAAATGGGCCATTGGCCTGATCCAGAAGAGCTCTTCTTATGTTCCTATGTCGCTCAGAAAAGCCTTGTGAGCAGGAATGGAATGATCCTGCTCAAGGGTCTTTTTTTGGAGTGGAAGCCCAAATGGAGGACCAACTGCAAACTGTGAAGGGAAATATTCTATTGGAGTCACTTGCCAGTCAACTGGCTGTCTCTATGCCGGAACTCAAAGGGCACTGGGAGGACCGGACAGCACTTTTCCCCACTCCCCCCTCAAATTAATGGGGAGTCAGTTCCTCAAAAAGAGGAGAGCACATTACACTTTCAGCTCCAATTGGCCAACACATTATTATATTTTGTTTTATAAAATCCACCTTTCCGCTCACATGGAAGTTACAGGGAGGTCACCACAAATCAATAGCAAAGACTGAAACACAAGGGAGTAGAATTGTCCCTCCGCACAAAGATGATAGAGGACAAGGCTAGGGGCACATGAGAGCAAGTCATGTGCATGCGTGTGCGCATGTGCGCACTGGAGACCTTTGGCAGAAGCACCTGTGTGCCTTTGGAGCAGTCCATTTTGTCCTTCTCAAAACACACACGCACACACTTTTAAAGGTTGGCTACGGGCTGGACTAGCAGGCGGGAGAGGAAAGGCAGCAGTCTCCACGGCTGTCCCAGGATGCTCAAGCCACAGAGCAACAGCCTTTGAGTTCCCTGCAAGAAAGAGGCTTGCTCCAGAAGCCAAAGTCCTCTCTCAGTGCATTTGGGCACCTAAGACAAGTCGTGCCCTCAACTACAGCACGAGAATATGCGCACCACATTCCCCACGCATGCGCTTTGAATTGGGGCGCAAGCATGCATAGAAAGAGCACACACAAGTTGAAATGTGTACCCACCACACTGGCCTCTCCCCTTGCACTGCCTTCCCAACAGGGGACTGAAACAAATAAAAAACAGAAGCGCTCATGATAAATTGCAATGCAGAAGAATTCAGACACCCCTGCAAAGATACTCTTGCCCTCATACACACAGTAGGTTTTAATTATATTGTAATAAAGAGCTAAATGCATGTACATTTTTCTGATTTACTAGATCAGGGTGTGTGTTTTTTTGAAAAAAAAATATAAGCCAAGATGTGTATTCTGATTTTTTTTCCTCCTTCAAACCATGTAAATACACACACACACACACACACACACCACTGTGGCAAAAGCATTTGGAAAAATCTTCACCGTCAATTGTTTATTGGGGCTCCGACCGATTTTAATGAAAAATATGGTTACAATTTGAAAAAAAACAGAGTTCTTTTATGTTTTGCACAATGAAAAGTCTCTACTATGCAACCTTCAGGGCACTTTTCTTTCTGGAAAAGTCCCAGTGTGGGCACCGGGCTCTCTGACCAGGAACCCTAATCGAAAGCCCAAAGATGTGGGTTGCAAAGTATGCCAAATATCCACAACAAGTGAAATTGGATGTAGAAAAATATGTTCTCAACATTTACTTCTGTTTAGGATGAAACCAAATCCAGATGCCCTCTGACAATACATTGTGTGAACTCGTAATTAACCATTTGCAGATGGGAGAAAAAGCTCATCCTGACATTTTCGGAGATGATCATTTCCACCCAGATCCAAAGGTCACCCAGTGGGCAAGGGGGTACCTAGGAGCCCAACCGCCCTCTGAAGACCGAACACCAACTGCAGACGGACGGGTGAAGGAAAGGCTCCATGTGGACACCAGAGGAACCCTCGCCAGAGGAGGTACATTGCACACACTGACATCTTGCACCAGGGTCACCCCGGTCCCTCCAGGCGGTTTCATGGCCAACTGTTCTAGAGCACAGTCATCTAGCACATCTAGAAATTTTACTTTTGCTCTGTCTGCAACCCACTTATGTTCTGAACGATTCACGGAAGCACACCATCACCGTAAGAATGTATCTGAAGTCAACGTGTGGCCTGGTAAAACCACACCTTTGAGTTCTTTGCCTGGTTCTCTGAAGCCACCTGCCAGAAAACATGAGGATGTAAACCCCGCAAGCACGTCCATTCAGGAAGGTGGGCAGATGGGAACCATGGAGAGAATCCTGAACAGGAGGACAGCTTGCCTTCCACAAGCAACCTAACAAAGGTTCCAAGCCTAAAACCTTGTCTTTCGACCAACCACAGGTGGAAATTCGGGTGCTTCATCAAGGACCGGGTCAAATCCTTTAGTCCGCAGCACATTTAGGGACTGTGCCAAATTAACCTGCAGTCATAAGGTAAGAGCACATGAGAAGGATACAGCAACTGACGAATCAGGAGAACCCCACTGAAACGAAACAGCTCTTTTAACTATTCAGGCTCCTTGCTTCATCTCAGTAAAATTACTTCTGTTGATTAAAAAATAATACTAATTGCAGACCACCCTGGAATCCATTTCTGGATGAAAGTTGGTTTACCATTTGTTCTAATTAATAAATAAATAAATGGCTACCACTCTTGCGTCCACTTGCGTTTCTTAAGTTTACAGCCCAGGCACAGAGGAAAGCAAAGATTTCTAAAAACCAAACTGGCTGAAAGAATATTGCCTTGTACAAAAAGCTGCATCTTCTTTGTGATTGTTGTCCATTGAAATTAAAGACTTCATAACACAAGCCTTTTATTAAAGGAAAGGAAGAGCAGAAGATAAACATGAGAACAATGAAAGGGGACAAATGGGGGCCAAAAGCATCCCTGGGGAAACCTCTGCAGCCACCAAAGTCGAGCGAATTCAGTTTTCCCCTGCCTTTGAATCAAGACTCCTGCTCAAACGAGTCAGGCCTTAGTTCATTTTCTTTCAAGCACAGCACGTTTTAATAACATAGGAATGTTCTAGTGTCATCAAAATTCAAACATGCTTCATTGTATCCAGAAGAAAACTGAAATTGCCATGGGAAAATACCACAGCAATGGCCGCCATTCAAGAAAAATCCATTATTGGATCTGGAACATCCCCCCCCCCCCCGCCATGAACAACTGCATCTCTAATGCAAAGAAGCAGGTCTGAGTCCAGGGCGCACTTGACGCGAATCAGCTTTAAAATGGCTCTTGGAATATTTACGGTGTGGCTTACCTGGCCCAGTGGCTGGGCTTGTGTTCTGCGCATGGCCAAAGCAAAGAACAAGCACCCCTCTGCGATAATCTCAAGACCACACAACAAGTTTCATCAGAGCCAGAAACACAATCCTGGAATTCCTTACTGCCTCACTTGCGCTGGAACATCATCCCATGGACTCCTCCAAATAAATAAATTCCACCCATCGTCTCTATCAAATGCTGCCAAATGAATACTGCAGTCAATGCACAGGATTCTCTTGCAGGGCCAGGCCAGGGCACGACTTGCAAACACAGGCAGCCTTGGCATCGCCAAAGACAGGAACGGGGGCATTTTGACAGAGATACTGCTTCCATCTGCGGCAAAAGAAACAAATCAGCATTTGGGGCTTTTTAGTTTAAAGAACGAGCCGGTAAGAGGTGACATGAGAAAAGTTTATAAAACGATGCCGGGCCAGGAGGAAGTAGGTAAAGTTTTTCTCCTTCACATAACGCCGGACTTCGCGGTCATCCAAGGTAGCTGAATGTTGGGAGATGCAGGACAGATGAAGGCACAGAGACGAACAGTGGTGGCACCAAAGGCTTAGACAAATTCATGGCAGATGAGGCTATCTGTGGCTACTCCACGGTTGGAGGCATAAAAGCTGGAAACCACAAGAGGGGAGAGGGCTGCTCTTTTGCACGGATCCTGCTTGCCAGCTTCCCGGTTGGCCATCGCCCTAATCCAGCAGCCTCTTCTGCTCTTATGCTATAAACAGGATTAGGACACATTGCTTTTTGTCCCAGCGTGCAATGCTGGATCTCATCTACCATTCCCTTGCCTGGTCACCCAGCTTGCAGAGGTTATCTTCACAGTCTGCAGAACTTTATTACACTGAATAACATGCTGTCCTCTGAAAAACTCCTCCTGGCTCTGAACTCAATGCAGAACGTTGCATTTGTCTCATTTGGGTTTCCTTTCATTAGTTTCAAGTGACTTTTTCATTCTGTCAAAGTCATCTGCAAATTTGATGGAGGGGAGGAAGACATCACAGTCGCAGGTGAAAAAGGCGAAGGGTGCCAACCCACACAAGTCCTCCCTCTGATTCTACGAGGAGCCCCTGGTGAGCACCCAAGGATCCTTTCCACATTCAGCGAAACCGCTCGCCAAATGTCACAAGGAACTCTACCCAATGCTCTGCTGGGTTGAAGCTAAATTGCATCAGCAGCCGTCCTCACATCCATCGCTGAGAACCCTGGCTTGCAACCCAGCTGGCATGCAAGGCTTAAGAATGCCACACTAACTGCAGCAATGCACCAAAAACGCTTCAGCTGTCATGGGCAGGCAGAAGGCAGCAGCAAGACTGCAGAGCCGCGGCAGAAATCTGTGGGCCCGTCTTGCAGGTCTCCAGAGAACTGGTAAGAAGAACTGCCTCGCCAGGGACAGGCTTCCACTACACTTCTTTCAACTTTTACGGATGGGCAGATTCCATCTTAATTTATTAGCGTCCTAAGTCCCTCCATACCTGCAATCACAAAGCAGAATAGTTTCCAGAAACACGACTGCAGTGATTGTGAGTTCAAAGCTTCAATCAACTCTTTTACATAATTGTCTGTATACAAAGTGCCTCCTCAGGCAGCTCACAAATGAAGATCAGCTTTTATTTCCCTCCCTGCCCCGCCACCCCAATTATTGTCCCAGCCAGATATCCAGTTCAAGGAACACTCCTAGCTTCACACAGTCACCGCTCAGCGCAACATCTGGAACGAGGATTTCTCCCCAAGCTGAAGCAGGAGCCAAACAAGCAGCAGCCTCTGCTACCTCCGCATGCTGGAGACCCAGAAGGCCATTCATGGGACCATGTGGACGGGGTGGCAGGGCCATCGGAGCCGGTGCTGCTGTCCAGGTAGTGCCCTCGCCAGACACAACTGCCTGACCCACAGCTCACATTTGCTCACCCTTCTCGATAAGGAATCGCTTCCAATGCGTTTCGTTGTGGTTTATGCCGGAGCTATAATTTTCCACGTCTTCAAAAGAAACTCTCTCTGAATTTTGGTCACCCTTCAAAGTTTCACTAAACCCTTTCCGATTCCCCAGCAGCCCCCTTTCTTACCATACCAGCCCCCATGAAACAACTAAATAACAGTTTCCACTGCCAATTTTATCCTGGAGATGGGATTAGAACCATGACACAAACCCCAAAATATACATTCCTTATCATTAAAAGGGGATCAGAGAAAGAAATGAGAAAGGAAAGCGTTAGGTAAGACTGCCTAGCAGAATCTGCTGCATGACATCACAATCCGAGGTCTCCCAGCCTCCATCTCAGGAACGTTTTGCAAGATGGGCATTTCCACTGCAGATCAAGCATAGCCAACAGCTCCCCCCCCCCCACACACACACATTTAACTGGGTGTTTTCAGACAAACAAAATCCTTAAAATGTTACAGGAAAAGACAAGGCCAATACTTGGTGGAAACATGGGGTTGTAGCCAGAGCCAGCCCTACACAGAGTAGACCCACTGAAGTTAGCAGGTGTGGCTAACTTAGGTTTATTCATTTCAATGGGTCTACTCTGTGTATGGGGTGTTAGGGAAGGGGTAGTACCTTTGGTGGGGGGACACATCTTGCTCCTTCTGGGGAAGTTTGTCCACCTTTGGTTCCCCACCCGGCACTCAGCTCTCCCCTGCGGCACCAACATTTTAGGAGCCCCTAAAGTTTCAGGATGTGATGTGGCTTTCTTCTCCAATGGCTGCTGGCTCCCAGAAGCCTGTCCTGTGGAAGAGACAGGGACTCTCACTGACCCTTCCACCCACCCACAGTGGAAGGCTCTGCAATGACATGATACACTCCACATGAGCTATCACCCCCGCCTTCTTGCATGCAAGAAGCTGGTCGAAGGGGGAAAATGTGCTAGTAGCATTTGCATTTGTGTTGTGTTTATCTACAGCTTTAGAGAGGCTTAGCGCTTCTCTTGGAGGGGAACGGAAAAATGGGCCTGATACAAGCCAGAGGGAGCTTTGCCCAAGGCCATGCTGTAGAGCTGGCTCCTTCGGCTGTAGCCCTTCAGCCACAGGGCAGAAGACAAGCAAAACAAACTCACAATCCATTGCTTTCAAAAGACAGGAAAGAGATGCTTCTTAACCACAGAAGCCTGTGTGTGACCCCCCCACTCCCTACCTCGCAAAGATCCGTTGGCCCTTTCCTCCTCTGCTGCCTTCCTGGGGTCTGCACAACTTCATCGGGATTGAACGCTAAAATCCTCGACATCTGACTTGTTGCAGAATCAGGCAGCGGTTCTCAGTGGGCGTGGAGTCAGGTCAACAAATGCATTCTTGGCTTGTACCAGTGGTGGCTGAGTTGTTGCAGTAGCTACCACAGGTACAAGCCAAGAATGCCTTTGCTGAGCTTATTCCACGCGGGTTAAATTTATTGCAACAGCAAGTTCTCTTCCTTCCCCGCCACCCCAAAGAATGCTCCAGCCAGTACTCAGAAAGAAATGCAGAGCACTTAATGCGCAAGGGCCCTTGGGTGGCCCTCCTAAGCAGAATGGGTGGCAACGGCCAAAGAAGAAGCGATGCCTTGTTTGCCACAGATCATGCCAGGCCTCCAGCTGGGAAAGGAAGGATGGCACCTTCACTATCCTTCATGTTAATGGTCAGCAAGCGACAGCAGCTATAAGCTCACAGCCCACTTCCATGCCAGTTTGGGGTCGCTTTCAAGAATGGGAAAGGAGGAAAATATTTGGGTGGTTGCCAAGCACCCATCAGGAGGCTCTTGCCATTTAATGAATACTTCAGGATTCATGGCAGACTGATGGAGCCTTTCCTCCTGACTTTACCCACTCCAAGTCCCGCTCACACTCCCAGCTAATTTTCTCCCCAAGAGGAAAATGTTCCATGCCTCTGTAACTTCTCTTTGGGAGAAAGGAGCTTTGCGGGGAGTGGGGAGTGTAGTGTGAATGACATCTTCCAGAGAGCTGCTGCCAGTCCGAGTAGAGAATATGAGGCCCTGATGGACAAACAGCCTGGCCTGGTGGAATACAGGAACCTCCTACGTGTCGGGTGGAGAGGGGGAATCACATGGTGATGCTCCTGGATGGACTGCTTAATTATAGTAGAAGACAGTGGAAGGGGAAATCTCTCTTAGAAATGTTGGACTGGAAGCTCCCAAAAACCTATGCTCTCCACATATGCCATGCACTGGGGAAAGGGGGTGGCAGAATCAGAGGCCACTTGACACACACGCAGTGGAATCCAGGATGCGAGAAAGGACACGGAAGGAGAGGTGGCGGGGCAGGGCGTTCACAAGGGACCACTGCCCAGTGGGCGATGGCACTCTGCAGGCAGGCATGGCAGACCTGTGCCTCTCCAGGTGCGGATGTCCAGACCCCCACCAGCGCCAGTCAGAATGGCCAATGGTCAGGGAGTGATGGGAGCTGGAGTCCAGAAACACCGAGAGCAACTGGTTGGTGACCCCTAAGATAAAGGGACAACTGGTCTTGTGTGGCAGAAGAAGGAGCTGGCTCATGCTGCCTTCATGTGCAGAAGATGGCAGAACCTCACCTGGAAAGGCCAAACAAATCCAAAGATTTGAATGTGCATTTTAGGCTTGCTTAATGGTTTCATGAATATACAAATAATGAAGGGATTTTGAAAGAAAGACCGCAAGACCACAGTTTCCTGATGGTCTGTAGACTTCAGAATTGTTTCTAAGGAGAAGGAAAATATTAGCAAGTATTAAACACTGTCCCCTGCAATACCTCAATTCTAAGCGCAGTTAAAGTCCCATATTAAACCCAGAGGAAAATAATAAAAAGAACTTTGCCCTCATTTCACAACCTAAATGGAACGTTTTGTACTTTCCATTCTTCATTATTTGAACCAGACCAGACACACTTCCTGCTTGAGAAAAGGGGAGGAGCTCCTGACCCACAAGTCCGCTCAGAAGGTCACAGGCAATGCCAACTGGAGAGAGTCTGCAGGGCACTCAGGACGATGCCCAACACGATTCATGCTTTGTGTTCCAATTCTACCCATTTACATTCTCTGAGCTAACTTAAAAAGCATGCTTTGGAACAAGGACAGCAATTAATAAACCATGGAGATGGAAGGAAGCAGCGTCGCTCAACAGGCGGGATGGAACATTGCCTCCCTCCAGCCACCCCACGTCCTTACGCCACGGCACATGAATGTGCATCACAGGGACCGTGCTGGGTTTGCCCTTGAAGGTAGAAACTTCAGCTGGTTCAAGGTGCAGAAACCCAACTATTAGCTCAGGATCTCAATATTGCCTTCATTTGGGGAAGAAAAAAATATATTCACTGGTTGCCTGTTATTTCTGTGGAGGTGACCCAATCCCTGATTCATCAGCAAAGTCTTAGGTAATGCAGAGAGTTTGGTGTACTTTGATTGAAACATTGCCCAAGCATGGGAACCCAAAGGATCCCATAGGGCCACAGTATCTTCTAAGGGTAGTGACATCTAGATCCATCCCTGGAGCCCCCAACTCTGATCACTAATCTGACCAACCAGACTCTCTCAAAACATGAACTTGGGTCAGCCCTAAGGCAAGATTTCTCACTGTGTATTTCACCTGTATTATAAGAGTTTGAAATGCCCACCATGTTTGAGGTTGCCCACCCTGGCAGCCTTCAAGGGTTCCTGGGGCTTTGGACATCCGAGTGACCCCAGGGAGCACAGGAATTCAAGGTGGACAAGCAAGCCCTACATGAGTCATCCCAGGTAGGCAGGTCATGAAAGATCAAGCCAGGTTCTTCTCGTAGCCAGCTCCTGCCACGTAAGCAGGGAAACTGCTGTGGCTGGAAGAAGGAAGAGGTCCGATGGGGCAGCAAGGAAGGAAGCAGGAAGGAGAGGAGCCCCTTTGTGGCTCAGAAAAAAGCAGGGGGCTTGATCAGGAAGCTCTTAGCAAAGGGGGCATCCCTTCTGGCTGATAGGAATAAGCTGGGGCAGGCTTGCAGGACTATCAGGTCCTCTTGGAACTCCCCCTTTGGCCAGCCTTTGTGGCAATGAATATAGACTGACTTCCTTGTCCGACATGCTTGAGGTCCCAGGCTTAAGACCTGCTCCAGGCTTCAGAGTCCGGTCAAGACTTTTATGTGAACCACAACTTCTAGTTGAGCCTTCTCTGCAAAAGCTGGTCATCGCTGGTGGCAGGAAGCACACACCTCTGAAAAGACTTATTGCCCATGTCTTTTAAAGGCCTGTTTTCCATTTGAGTGTACACACACACCTGCACACATGAGTACTGTGGGGTTCTGTATTCCAAGATGGTAACCACCTGCCTGCCCTGAGCCATAAAGACGCTTCTGAGAGCCCCAAGGATTCCCCAAGATGGGCAGCCACAGCCCCAGTTCCCAGCCTGTTCCGAGGCAAACAACCTCCGCTTACCCGTAAGTAGCCTCAGCCGCGCGGGGAGAGCCAAGCCCTTACAAAATGGTTTGCATTTACATCTGGCTACCATGCAAGGTCTGGGAAAATGTTATTGTTCAAATTGAGTTTGATTTACTTGTCAAGCTAATTGTTCCAGTATTAATTAAACATGCCTCACTGCAGCTGTAGAGAGAGCACACAAGTCCCACCGTCCCAGCCTGCCTCCCCAGAGGTCAAGGGTCGCGACTCCCACCAGGGGCCTTTTATAAATATTCCTTTTAAAACTCCTAAGCATTTGCTACCACCTTAAGTGACTGTGGGGAGCATGTTCAGACACAAAGCGCACCTTGGGAAACAAAAGAACCGCTTGGGAAGAGAAGCGTCTTGCAAACTGAAAGTTGACCTACGTCAGCACCGTATACCTTGCCCTGTTGCAGGCAAGGCAGGGAGAGAGATTGTGAGCATGCCTGGGCAGCGATTTTGACACCAAGCAACCAACTAAGCTTTACTCAGAGTAAGGTAAAGGGACTCCTGACCATTAGGTCCAGTCGTGGCCGACTCTGGGGTTGCGGCGCTCATCTTGCTTTATTGGCCAAGGGAGCCGGTGTACAGCTTCCGGGTCATGTGGCCAGCATGACTAAGCCGCTTCTGGTGAACCAGAGCAGCGCACGGAAACGCCCTTTACCTTCCCACCGGAGCGGTACCTATTTATCTACTTGCACTTTGACGTGCTTTCGAACTGCTAGGTTGGCAGGGACCGAGCAACGGGAGCTCACCCTGTCGCGGGGATTCGAACCGCCGACCTTCTGATCGGCAAACCCTAGGCTCAGTGGTTTAACCCACAGTGCCACCCGCGTCCTTACTCAGACTAGAGCTACTGAAATGAAGGCGCTAATGTAGTCACGCTCATGCCACAAGGCTTAAGCTGTGTACAGGTGGGGTCACGGCAACCCCCAACAGAAGACATAGCTGTTGGCAATGGGCAGTTCCTCTGACACGAGGGAGTCACAGGCAAGCGAATTCCTTTGGCCAGTTTTGCTGTGCTCCAGAATGAGAACATCAAGATTTTTCTCTGCATGCAGTTTGAAGTCCTTCTGGGGCACGAACAGAGAAGTGCTTGTTCAGGGCAAGACACCCAGCAAGACCAGCGACTAGTTAGCTGCCAAGCCCGACACTTCACTGCACACCTTCTAAATGAGAGACAACCACTGACAGCACAGCTTGAAATCTGAAGCCTCAGATCTTCTGTGGACTACTAAACACAGCAAGAGCCAAGCGTCAGGGAGGGCGAAGAACAGCCACGTCCTTCCCTCCCATGCAGGGTCTACAGAGCTGGGAAAGTCTTCATTTAGGCATCAAAAAAGTTCTGGTCTAAGGCGCATGTTCTCACAGCCACATGGTTCCCAAAAGGAAAATATCACCAGCAGGCCTGGCTGGAAATGGAACTTGGCGGGAGAATTGAGGGTCCTTTTGAAAGCGGGAAACAACAGCAAACACCACCCAGAGTCCGATAATTACTGTTATTGAGTAAGTTAATAAGCCACATGGATGTCTCTCCAGTCTTAAGTGGGGTCAAGTCTTCCAGAGTCTCAGCAGGCGGTTCAACTTTCCCAATGACTTCATGGCTTTTCGACCACCTTCAAGAACATACAAACCGCCATCTTTCAAACACAAGAGAAAATGCTCAACTTGATATCCCTTCGGGTACAGACAATTGGCCACATTCTGTCCTCTTCCTTGGGGCAAGTGGCCACTGAAATGAGGAGGAGCCCCAATGCATGTGCTCCTTCCACCTGAAGGTCAAATGAGAGACGGGGCCTTTTTTGTAGCGGCTTCCAAGCTGCAGAATGCTCTCCCCTGGGGAAGCCACCTGACGCTCACAACTGCTGCTTTTCCTGCTCCCACAGGCCTTTCAAGGTCCAGTTCTGAGTCCCTTGGTGCAGCCAGTGAGTGGAGCTAATGTACGTACCTGTGGGATGCTTTGTTTTGTATATAGCATTCGATAGGGACGCGGGTGGCGCTGTGGGCTAAAGCCTCAACGCCTAGGGCTCGATAGGTCGGCGGTTCGAATCCCTGCGGCGGGGTGCGCTCCCGCTGCTCGGTCCCAGCGCCTGCCCACCTAGCAGTTCGAAAGCACCCCCGGGGGCAAGTAGATAAATAGGTACCGCTTACCAGCGGGAAGGTAAACGGCGTTCCGTGTGCGGCTCTGGCTCGCCAGAGCAGCGTTGTCACGCTGGCCACGTGACCCGGAAGTGTCCCCGGACAGCGCTGGCCCCCGGCCAATAGATGTGAGATGGGCGCACAAACCCCAGAGTCTGTCAAGACTGGCCCGTTCGGGCAGGGGTACCTTTACCTTTACCTTTACCTTTACCTTGGTTTAAGAACAGCTTAGTTTATGAACAACTTGGATTAAGAACACTGCAAACCCAGAAGTACGTGTTTTGGTTTGTGAACTTTGCCTTGGAATAAGAACATGTTTCGCTTCCTGTTGAGTGTGTTCCATTTGTAAACTGAGTCCCCGCTGCTGTGGGAAAGCACGCCTTGGTTTAAGAACACTTTGGTTTAAGAACGGGCTTCCAGAACAGATTAAGTTCATAAACCAAGGTACCACTTACAGTAGTACCTCGGGTTAAGAACTTAATTCGTTCCGGAGGTCCATTCTTAACCTGAAACTGTTCTTAACCTGAAGCACCACTTTAGCTAATGGGGCCTCCCGCTGCCACTGTGAGATTTCCGTTCTCACCCTGAAGCAAAGTTCTTAACCCAAGGTACTATTTCTAGGTTAGCGGAGTCTGTAACCTGAAGCGTTTGTAACCCGAGGTACCACTGTATTTGGGTTTTTGTGCTCTTGAGCTTACTTTGGTTTTATTGCTTCATTTTTATTCTCTTTTTATTTGCATGCCACCAGGAGGATTTATGGTATGAGACGTCTCATAAATATAATAAATAAATGAGGTCAGTCAGGCTTCAAGGGTATCATGCTGCTGGCCAGTAAACGCAAGAGAGCAAAGCAAGTTCTCTTCCAGGACAATCGGCAAAAGATGCCACAGTTCTCAGACAAGGTGTTGGGAAAGCCCTGGTTTTCCTTCTTCAAAGTCCCTATTGCAGTGGTGTCCAACTTTTTTCAAAGAGGGCCAGATTTGATGAAGTGAAGGGCCATGAGGGCCGCCCAGAGGGCCAACCAAAGTTCTTGACCTTTTTCAAGGATTGAAGTTGTTGGGGTTTTTTAGGATTTCACCCCAGGAAATAAACTGCCGGGGGGGGGGCAGATTAAACCGACTGGCGGGCCAAATTAGGCCCCAAAAATGGACTTTGGACATTCCTGCCCTCCTGAGTCTCTTGAGTCTGAAATTGTGAGATGTCCAAGGAGACCAAGGTTTGAGGGGGAGAGCCCTTCTTGCCATTCTCATCTCTGCCTTTCATCCACAACTGTTCCATGAAATTGGGGGGGGGGGTTTGCTGAGGAAGAGCAAGCGCTGATCTTGAACAGAGCTGATGAAAGCTGTCTGCAAGGCCTAAGACACAGGTTTGAATTATCATGGAAAGACTGTTTAACTTTTGGCTCCCCAAATGCTTGTAACAATCAAAGCCACAAAAGGATATCTCCACTGACGGCTTCACTGATCGCGATGGTTCTGAAGCCAGTCCTGACGCATGGTTTAGATAAGAGCTCCAGTTTACGTAGGAATGCCCCAAGATGCTTTTGATTTGGGCTTCAGAGGAATGAGCGGCTGCTTGTCTGTTCAGCTGCTTCCCCCCACCCCACCCTCCCCTTAAAATCTGAGGTATATTGCGGAAGAAATTCACACTGTAGCATTGTGTTAGCACTCAACCCAAATCGCGCATTGGCCCTGTTGAGCCTGCTAGGGCAAAGACCAAAGCAGAAAGAGAAGGTTCCTGAGCACAACCAAGCCAACTAGTGGCCGCTCTCCATCTAAAGTGGTGCCCTACCAACTGCTTTGAACTACAAGTCCCACCCATCACCCTGCACCCTGACCAGTAGCCAAGGCTGGTGGGAGTTGCAGTCCAAAACACCATGTTGGCTACCGCTGTTCCAAAGGGTAGTAAACCCAAAGCCACTGTGATGCGGCAGCAGCAGTCAAAGTGTTAAACTAGGACCTCGATTTAAATCCCCACTCAGCGCTGGAGCTCACTGGGTGGCTTTGAACCAGTCGCCATCTCCTAGCCTGGCCTACCTGTCAGGGCTGTTAAGGGTGCAATGGAGGAGAAAAGAAGGGGTCTCCTTTGGGCAGGGGTCAGCAAACTTTTTCAGCAGGGGGCCATTCCACGGTCCCTCAGACCTTGTGGGGGGCCAGACTATATTTTAAAGGGGGGGGAATGAATGAATTCCTATGCCCCACAAATAACCCAGAGATGCACTTTAAATAAAAGCACACATTCTACTCATGTAAAAACACGCTGATTCCCAGACTGTCCGCAGGCCAGATTTAGAAGGCAATTGGGCCGGATCCAGCCCCAGGCCTTAGTTTGCCTACCCATGCCTTTGGGGGTGCCCCATGCCCCAGGTGCACAGCTTGCATCCCCCAGAAGCCAGGCATTCCGTATTTATTGTGGGCCCTTCCCACCTCAGAACTGAAATTAGGCAGGCCCCCTCCCCTTCAGGCAATTGATTGTGACCTTCCTGCTTTAGCAGGTATTTTAACGCAGGCTTGTGTTTTTAGGATTCATTTGATTTTATCTATCATATGCTTTGGGCAATCTTCATGGAAACCCCCGAGATGGTGGCATGGAAATAGGTGAGATAAATAAGTAAATAAACTGGAAAGAGCAGCTGGAGCTTTGAACCGGGCGCATGAAGCTGTTGCCTATCACAGCCAGCCTATTGCTGCATCCAGAGCCTGCTGACCCTGGGATCTTCCCGAGGTCTTGGGCAGAGCCTTTCCCAGCCCTGCTGGCCAAGAGCCTTTCTAAGCAGAGCTTCACCAGGAACCGGACCTGGGACCTTCTCCCACACAGCTATGGCCCCTTTCCCTTGTTAAGGAGCAGTAACACCCCAGAGCACCCAGTCATTCCAGGAACCCCCACCTCAAGACATCCAGGGGGCTGCAGGCATCATTTTCTACGCAGGGAAGTAACATGGCAGTCTGTGCCAAGCACATGTGTGTTTTTGATAAGCGCCGAGATGGCAAGGAGGACAAAGCCAGGCCCCACAGCACAGCAGCCCCCTTCACCCCCAAGCCTCCCTCCCTGAGATTCAAGCTCAGCTCTCGCCCCCTCTTCCCCACCGCAGCCAGAGGTCAGAGAGAAACTGCCCGAGATGAATCCTCTCTCAGCTGCATCCCATTCGAGACCCTCCCCACTCCAATTCCCATACGGTCCTTTATCTTGTTATTCTAACGCAAGCCGACTTCTGAAACTTCTTTCACATCCAAAGTTATACCACGGCAATAACCACAATCCTGGCAGGCTGTCTCTGGACCTGGAAAGAAAGCAAACTTTCAAACTGTTTAGAAATAACCATTTAGGCTTTTCTGCTTTCATCCCCACCAAAAGCAGAAACTTTGCACAGGACCACAAGCTGTCAGCTTCCCAGCAACCCCAAAATCCCACTTAGCTCTCTAGTGTAAACAGAGTAGTAGCAAGCTACCACATCAAGGCACCCGGTCCTTGAAGGAATTATTCTGGAGTTCAATTCACATTTGTTCTGCACATGCCACTGAACGCAAGGTATTCTCCTTGTGAAACTTCTAAACCCTCCGCTTTCAAAGGGGCCACAAAAATCAGAAGGGGAAGGGAGAAGCAATGGATCCCTCCCAAAGAACCACCTCGTTGGGGAAATGGAACAGTTCGAGGAGAGCAGGGCATCGCACAGAGACGTACAGACAGGTCACAGAGGCTTTTCAGGAAGTACAGTTACACACACCTTGATTTTTGGCACACAGGAAGAAGACATGGCCCATAAAATAAACTCAACAGTTATGTGGGGTTAGTCCTCAAGTCTCCATTGCCCTTTGCAAGTGCACTCTATTGCTGCTGAACGCTGCCCAGGCCCCCAGGTCTACAGCCTGGCTTCACTCTGCGCACGGAGCGTGGTGCTATTACAGCTTCAGTTAATGACCTCCCAAGGCTGTGCGTTGGTGACAACACATGTGCAAAAGCCTAATTAGTCCCCGGAACTTTTCCACCTCTAATGTGAGCGTGTGCCTCTGTTTGGCTATTAATTAGCCCTGGCAAGAAGGCTTCCATCCAGCAAGCATCTTCCACTGCTAATGAGACTGAGTCTCGATTTGCATCTCCTAGGAAAACGCCACTGCCTTTGCCCGCCAGGGAGACCCCAAGGGCTCTTGTTCCTAAAGGGCCACAATCCCTCATGGAGAACTTGCAGCAATCTGCCAGGTAACAACAGCCCTTGAGGCAATTAGCACTTGATGTTCTTTCTGTCCAGCCCTGTTCCTAAGATAATCACCTTTTGATGATGGCCGTGATTATTACAGTTGTGATCATAGGATATTTTAATCCTGCTCTGCTCCCAAAGCAGCTTGCAAATGTCTAGGAAAAGGCAGGCTGTGAACCCTGGGGAAAGGTCTTAGAGACATGACATGGGTGGAATCTACACACACATAAGAACCATTCTGAAAATGCCTTTTTAAAAGCGTTTTTAAAAATAAATTGAATTTCCTGTAAGGCTCACCATCGCCATCTAGTGTCACATTGCATTTTGCACTTAAAACACACTTAAAATATTTTATTTGCAGTTGTATAGCTGAGTCCATAAAGGGGAAACAGACCAGGAAAGAGAGAGAAATCCACTTCCAGCATTAATTATTCCTTACAACAGGTTTGTAGTGAACAACAGGAATGGAAAAACTTGGAGGGCATTCCAAAGTTGGAGCCCCACAGAAGACCTTGCAGTCCTTTCCCCCCTGACCCTCTCTTGCTGCCTAAGGGAATATGGCTCCCTGCTCATCAAGAAACCCCTTGCCTATAAGCAGGCACCCTGCAGATCCACAAATTACTGAGATTTTTGGATACCCAGGGGTCTGATACCCCTCTTCTTCAGGCCTGATCCACCCTGCCAATGCCTACAGGACCAGGCCTCTCTTCAACTTAGCTTGACCCCTTATCTTGCCTTCTCTGTCTCCTTGCCTCTCAGCACTGTTTGTTACTCGGACCCTTGCAGGATGCGCAGTCAATTTTTTCAAGCAGATTAGAGTTGCTACTGGACCTTAAGTCAGCCCCCTGCCCATCAATGCATAAACCTTGTGGTCCCTTGGTCCCTTATGAGCCAACTCTTTATCACTGAGCAGAATAACCACCCAAGAACTCCTGCATTAGTCTCTGCTGAACCAGGAGGACACACTAAAATGCTTGGGAAAGGTAATTACATTGGGGTCATGTTCCAGGGATGGTGTCTAATGTCCACATCATGTTCAAAACCAGGCTAGGTGGTAGGTGGAAAGTCTTTTTCCCCAGATACCTGCCCCCTTCCACTGCTTTTTAATTTAAAAATAAAAAATAATAAAAATTGCCAAGTGTATAAAGCTGAAGATACACAAGTTACATGTGCTTAAATTGTGAGTTACCTGCACTGACACTTCATCTCTCCCTCTGATCTCTGCCTTCCCAAGTCTCACTGTCTTTCTACCTGCACGTTATCCAAACCCCAGTCAATGGCACTTGAAAACCCCCCTCTGGTGTGCCGAGGCTTCAGCTGCAGGGCCTCTTCTGCAACAGCCACTCTGGCACAAAATTCTACTTCTGCAAATACGTCTTCACGTGTCAATAGTAGCGTCAGCAATCCTGCTGGACTTGATGCAAGTGGCCTTGGGCCAATGCGCCAACAGGAAAGCAAGGGAGGCCGTGCTGCAGAGTTCGGAGCATTGCATAGCCAACCTCTGAGCTGAAGGAGAGACCAGGGCTGTGCTTCTGTCCAGGGAACCCTGGGGGTGAGACAACATCAAGCTTCTGGGTTTGGAACATGTGGGAAAGGGTCTCCTACAGCTAAAAACTAACCTTTTACTTTGGAAGGCATGATTTGGAACTGGCAGTCCAGCACAGACAGACACTGTAAGCAGAAGGCATGCATTCATCATTCTGGTTTACCCATTAAAAACGTGTATTAATCACTCGGGCACAGATCTCACCAGAATCACATCTTTGTATAGAAACTGATTATTGCAGAACATGATCATAGGGAAAGAGCTGCATATCAGGGATTACTTGCAGGTAAACTGAAACATCTGACATTCTCACACTGAGAGCACCTAGCAGATGCAACTTCTGAATTAGTCCTGAGAGGCACGGGGGTTTTTGATGTTTTTATTCTATACTGGAGTTTGAAGCCAAATGACAGGAAGGGGGAAGATTGTTTTTGGTGTGGGCAGAAATCTGTGCCAAGAAGCCAAGAGCAGACCTAACTAATGGTGTGTTTAGATTAGAGCACTAATTTCTTATATTCCTGGAGTTCTGACCCATGGAAAAACAAACGAATGAAACTTTCTCTCCCCTCAAATTAGAAACATTCACTTCTCAAGAGGAAAAAAAATAACCATTGAACTAAAAGACAAGATGACTGTGTTTATTCTCTTGAACTTCCACATGGGCAGCTGCTTAAACAATCCCTTCAGTTGCCCGATTCTCCAAGGAATTCTGGGACACTTCAAACGAGACACGACCCACTTGGGCAGGGCTTAAACTTAGCCCTGTGTCTTGGGCCTGGCTTTGCTACTCAGGAAGTGTGAACCCCGGGTGGGAGGAAAGACTGGATGCCCTTTCCTGGGCCTTTCGCCCTTTTCTCAAACCCAGAATTCAAAACCCACAACTCCAATTGTTCTGAGTCAATCAGAAATGGCAATGAAAATGGTGGCAATTCAAGGTGCAGCTTTTGGGGCTGCACGGCTATAATCCTTGGGGTCCTCCCTCTTCCACTCCAGCCAGTGGGATCCAGGAGTCAGACACAAACAACCCAAGTGCCAGGCACACCTGCAGCCTGCGGTCCAGATCATGGCCCATGGCCATTCAAGAATCTTGCCAGGGTGAAGCAAGTTCTTATTTGGGTCAGCACACAGATACGTTTAAGATGAAATCCGGCAGTGTACATATGCTCCACCTTTTTGGAAATGTCTACAAGGTGGGTGGGACGCACTAAGAGTGAGTATTCTGGTGGCAAGGGCCTTCTGTCGGTTCCCTCACTGCAAGAAGCGAAGCTACAGGGAACCAGGCAAAGGGCCTTCTTGGTGGTGGCGCCCGCCCTGTGGAATGCCCTCCCATCAGATGTCAAAGAGATAAACAACTATATGACATTTAAAAGACATCTGAAGGCAGCCCTGTTTAGGGAAGCTTTTAATGACTGATGTTTTAATGTATTTCTAATCTTTGTTGGAAGCTGCCCAGAGTGGCTGGGGAAACCCAGCCAGATAGCCGGGGTATATATTATTATTATTATTATTATTATTATTATTATTATTATTATTATTATTATTATTTGTCAGGGTTACTTCCAGATCCGAGCTCACAGAGGATCACGCTAGCCAGCGGTCGTTAAATAAAAGTCTTTATTGAGTTGCAGTCTCCATTCTCGAGCTGCTGCGTGCAACCCTACGTCTTATGCTTAGATCGGCGAAGCTCCGTCTGAGTCTCCGCCCCTTGTGCACCAACTTAATATCCTAGCCCTGCTCCACCTTTTCCGCCTGACAGTTCTCCTCTGGGTCCCTCTGCCCCCCTGGGTTTCTTCCTTCCGGGATTCTTCTGACGCTGACCCCCCGGACCCTTCTGTCTCCTTGCGCCGGGCTTTAGGACCTGGCTCCCTTTCCGGGCTGCCTACTGCGCCACCTTCCTGTGCATTTGAACTTGGCGCGCGCGCCCAACCTTCCACTTTCCGTCTAACCGTCACTTCGCTCCCCGATGAAGGTGTGGCCACTCCTGACTCGTGCCCTCCCTCCTGTTGCGAGCTGCCAGCGCTTGCTCCCTGGCGCTCTTCCTCTTTCCTACTCTCTGGCGGTGACGTTGGTCCCGATCTCCAACTGCTCCCCTCTGAGTCCCCTCTGGCTCTTTCTTCCTGGGGTGTCCCCCTAGTCTCCCCCCTTGCCCTGGCCACTGGTGCTCCTTTTTGTGAATCTTCTGATTCACTGGAAAGGCTCGGAGATCTCGGGTCGTCGTCATCACTCATCCTTTCGTCTGCCTCCTCCCCCTCGCTCTCTGTTTCCTCCCTTGCCCTCGCCTCTGCTCCTGAACCCCTGACATCCATCCCCCCCTCGAAGCCCCCTCTTCCCCCCTCCCCTCCTTCCGGTGCGGGAACTGGGTGCTGCAGTGTCAAGGGGACGAATGTCGGGTACAGTTCGCTTCCCGTGGCGGGCCTCCATCCGAAGTCTTCCGGTTCTTCCTCCCTGCTCTCGTCGACGACGGTCACCTCTGCTTCCATCTCTGTGCCGCCGTGCTCGAGACCCTGGTCGTCCCCGAAAACGTCCATGTCCGTCTCTCCCTCGCTTCCTTCTGGAGGCGTTGCTCGTCCTGGACCCTCCAGCCACTGTCTGCGCCACTGCTCCTCTGGTCGATCATCCCACCAATACGAGGGTTCTGAAGCAGATCCCGAGGGCGACCCCTCCGGGGAACGGGCGTCTCGTGTCGGTTCCTCATCCGAGTCGAACCCCCGGAACGTGCTGGCTGAAAGCGTGGGCGTGAAAAGCCAGTCGTCGAAAAAGTCCGCTGGCATTGGCCTATGGGGGAAAAGGGCATGAAACTCTTCCTTGAGCAGAGGTTCATCTAAAGCGTAGCCCGGCACCCAGCTGTTGGCACTGGCCGGGGTGCCCTCCTTAGCGAGAAGGTATTCTACCCCCTCTTCCCCCCATCTGGAGTCCAAAATCTCCGTGACTTCGTTGAGGCGCACCTCCTGTGCCACTCCCCGTTGCCTGGTTCCCTCTCGGAGCGGACTCGGCGCCGTTCCGGGTTCCTGAAACCTGTGCGGTGCCTTGTAGGGAGTGAGCACCGATCTGTGGAACACCGGATGCATTCTGGAACCCTCCGGAAGCGCCAGCCTGAAGGCCACCGGGTTGACCTGCTCTTCGACTTGGTAGGGCCCCAGTTGCTTATGCCCTAGTTTCTTCTTGGCCAACGACCTGGCCGGCACTGCGTGGGCTGCTAACCAGACCCAGTCTCCCACATGGATCTCTTCGCCAACTCTTCTGTGTTTGTCTGCCTGCACCTTGTATGCGTGTTTGGCCAGCTCCAGGTGCCACCGCAGCTGATCGTGGACCTCCTGCAACTCCGACGCGAACGCATCCGCTGTCTGCGGCTCCCCCTCCACCAGTCTTTCCAGTCCCGGGAAGGTTCTGGGGTGCCTCCCGTTGTTGGCGAAGAACGGCGTGACCCCCGTGGACACGTGCTTCGTGTTGTTGTAGGCGAACTCGGCGAGCGGCAGGTAATCCACCCACGTCGCAGGCTGTTGATTCGCATAGCATCTCAGGTACTGCTGCATGATGGCATTGACCCGCTCCGCTTGCCCGTTGGTCTGCGGGTGTCTCGCCGACGCCAGGTTGATCTTGACGTTTAGGAAGCCCATCAGCTTCTGCCAGAAATTCGAGATGAACTGCCGCCCGCGGTCGGACAGAATAGACCGTGGCAGACCGTGAACCTTGAACACGTGGTCTATGAACAGTTTGGCGGTTTGTTCCGCCGTGGCCACCTTCGCACACGGGATGAAATGTGCCATCTTGGAGAACAAGTCCACCACCACCAGCACTGCCGTCTTGCCCCTCGAGCTGGGCAGATCCGTGACGAAGTCCAGGGCGACTCTCTCCCATGGCTCGACCGGAGTTTGCAGCGGTTCCAACAGTCCGGCCGGCGGTCTGTGCACTGGTTTGGCCCTCTGACAGGTGTCGCACCTCGCCACATAGTCCGCGACCTCCCCTCTCATTCCGGGCCACCAGAAATCCCTGGCGACTAATTCCACCGTCTTCTCCTTGCCAAAGTGCCCGGCAGTGGGCGCGTCGTGCAGCTGATGCAGTACCTTGGCGCGAAGTTCGTCTCCCGGCACGTAGATGGCCCCTTTGCGGATGAGCAATCCATCTCTCAGCTGGAACCCGTCGGTCGCTGCCATGCCCCTTTGCATCTCTGCCATCTTTGCTTGCGCGAAGGAGTCATTCTGCAACGCTCGTCGCATCGCCTCCAGGTCCACTGTCGCCGCAGCGCACGCCCACACTGTTGGTGCGAAGATGTGCATGGCGGCCGCTGGCGTGGCGTCCTCCAGATACTGTGGCTTACGGGAGAGCGCGTCCGCCATGATGTTGGTGTCCCCCGGGACATACTCTATCCGGAAGTCGAAGTTCGCAAAGAACTCAGCCCAACGTATCTGCCTCTGGTTCAGGAACTGTGCCGTGCGCCAGTGCTCCAGATTCTTGTGGTCCGTGCAGACCTGCACCGTGTGCTTGGCTCCAATCAGGAAGTGCCTCCATGCTTTGAACGCTGCATGAATAGCCAGCAACTCCCTGTCCCAGATGGTGTAGTTCTGTTCGGACTTGCTGAGCTTCCTGGAGTAAAACGCTCCGGGCCTCCAAACCCCCTGCGGGTCCTTCTGCAGCAGGACTGCTCCGACGGCCCTGTCCGAGGCGTCTGTTTCAACTCTCATCGGCCTGCTGGGGTCGACATGAAGCAGCTGTTCCTCCGACGCGAAAAGACGCTTGAGTGCCTGAAAGGACTGCTCCGCCTGTGCTGTCCAGACGAACTTCTTTTTCTTGGAACTGAGCGTGTCCGTGATGGCCGCTGTCTGCATAGCGAAGCCTTTGATGAACTTGCGATAGAAGTTCGCGAAGCCGACAAACCGTTGGACCTCCTTCCGGTTGCGTGGGCTTTTCCAATCCAACACCGCTCGAACCTTGGCGCTGTCCATGGCGAGCCCCTTGTCAGACAACTTGTAGCCCAGGAAATCCACCTCCGTCACGTCGAATTGGCACTTCTCCAGCTTGGCGTAAAGCCTATGTTGCTGGAGCCTGCTCAGCACTTCCCTGACGTGTCTGCCATGCTCCTGCTGCGATTCCGAAAAGATCAGGATGTCATCCAAGAAGCAGACGCACGTCTTGTAGAGGAGCCCCGCCAACACGTGATGCATGAAAGCTTGAAAAACGTGGGAGCCATTTTGCAATCCAAAAGGCATAACTCGATATTCGTAGGTGCCCAGGGGCGTGAACATGGCTGTCTTCCACTCATCTCCTTCCCGCATGCGAATGAGGTTGTACGCCCCTCGCAGATCCAACTTGGTGAACACGCTGCCCTTGCGTACTTTTGCGAGGAGGTCGTCGATTCGGGGCATGGGGAAGTCCGATGGCTTGGTCACACTGTTCAAAATGCGGTAGTCCACTACGAGTCTTTTTTGGGGCGTGTCTCGCTTCTTCACAAAGAATACAGGACTGCCCCCCGCTGCCTGGGACTCTCGGATGAAACCGCGCTTCAAATTATGATCTATGAACTCTTTGAGTTCCTGCAGTTCGTCTTCAGACATGGAATACAGCTTCCCTTTGGGCAGCGCCGCCCCCGGCAGCAGGTCAATTTTGCAGTCATATGGTCTGTGGGGGGGGGGGTAGCTTGTCTGCCTCCTTCTCGCAGAAAACCTCCAAAAATTCTGCGTACTTGTGGGGAATCGCTTGCAGCGTGCCTAGCAGCATCTGTGACTCCTCTTGCTCCCCTTCCTGCTGGGGCATGATGCAGTGTTCAGCACAAAAGGAAGAGCCGAAGGTCAGCTGCCTCTGGTACCAAGACAGCGTCGGGCTGTGCTTGTCCAGCCAACTCATGCCCAATACAATTGGCGTGTCCGAGAGTTGAGTGACGTTGAAGCTGATGATTTCCCTGTGATTTCCAAGCCGCAGCACCATAGGTGGCGTCTGCTTTACCACTTGCCCCCCTAACAGCTCCCTGCCATCCACCGTGACGACCTGCAGGGGCAGCGTGGCAGGCAGCAACTGTATAGCGTGCCGGTCGACAAAGTCCTGCCCTATGAAGTCTGCATTGCTTCCCGAGTCGACGGTGATTGGCACGTCCATGGTGATTCCATTTGGTAGCTGGAGCGATGCGGTGAGCCTCACTACTGGCTTGGGCGGGAGGGGGTCCATGGGCGGTAAAATCTCTGGGGACTGCTTCACTGACACGTCTGGCTGGGCCCCAGTGCCTCTTCCTCCAGCCAGACATCGTCGTTTCCCTGCTGTGGTTCTCCGTGCTGCGTTGCTGCAGTCACCATTGCTGAGGCTGCAGTGTGCTTGTGGAGCCTCCGGGGACACTCTTTCGCCATATGCCCTGGATCCTCGCAGATATAACACTTCCTGGTCCCTCTAGGAGGCTTCGCTTTCACTGCTGCCGGTGCTAGGGCTCTGGCTGCTGACTGAGCCCTTGCACTCCCAACCTCCATCGGTTCCACCCCTCCTCCTGTTGGAGGCGTGGATTGCGTACGCGCTGCTTCTCTGGGAAGGAAGGAGGAGCCCCTGGCTGGTTCGCGCCCGCTGCGCCCTTCGTCCCTGCTCCACGGACGTTCTTCCAGCCGCACCCCCACCGCCAGCGCCCTCTGAACGATCTCCTGCGTGGTCCGGGGTCTCTCCCCCCTCGCAATCTCATCTTTAACCGAGTTGTGCAAGCCCTCCCAAAAAAGGTCTCTGACAGGAGCCGAATCTCTGTCCCATTCCAGGGCACTGACCAAAGCGAAAAAGCGGGCATGATACTGCCTTACGCTGGCCCTCCCTTGCCTTAGTCCATGCACCTCCTTTCGGGCAAGATCCACGTCAATGCTTGATAAAAAACAGCCATCCATTGCTTTAATAAAGGCGTCCGCATTTTGGAGCGCAGGATCCTTATCCCTCCACAAATTGCGCAGCCATGCTTTTGCGTCTCCATGCAAATGGGACATGATGAACCCCACTTTCTCTTGTTCATCTCTAAAGTCTTTGTGCAGTAGTTGCAGTGCACACATTACGTCTGCTCTAAAGTTGGGGTACTGTTGCAAATTCCCATCGAAGTGCGAGACTAGACCGCCTGTGCGTCTCCCCAACCCAATCCCCTCTGATTTGGGTGTCTGTTGCCCTTGCTTCGTAAGCACGTCCAACCTGACCTGGAGATCCCTGTAGGCGGCAGCTGCTTCCTCCTCTCTCTTCCTGGACGCCAGCGCCTCGGCAGTCAGTCGTGAAACTGCTTCTCTGAGTTCCGTTATTTGCTGTTCGGCCGTCATGTTGTCTGCCGTTCGTGAGCTCTCTTGTAGGCACCCGCTTTCTCTCCTCTCCGCGAGGCCGTGGATGCCCACAATTTAAGGAGACGGAGCTTACTGTCAGGGTTACTTCCAGATCCGAGCTCACAGAGGATCACGCTAGCCAGCGGTCGTTAAATAAAAGTCTTTATTGAGTTACAGTCTCCATTCTCGAGCTGCTGCGTGCAACCCTACGTCTTATGCTTAGATCGGCGAAGCTCCGTCTGAGTCTCCGCCCCTTGCGCACCAACTTAATATCCTAGCCCTGCTCCACCTTTTCCGCCTGACAGTTCTCCTCTGGGTCCCTCTGCCCCCCTGGGTTTCTTCCTTCCGGGATTCTTCTGACGCTGACCCCCCGGACCCTTCTGTCTCCTTGCGCCGGGCTTTAGGACCTGGCTCCCTTTCCGGGCTGCCTACTGCGCCACCTTCCTGTGCATTTGAACTTGGCGCGCGCGCCCAACCTTCCACTTTCCGTCTAACCGTCACTTCGCTCCCCGATGAAGGTGTGGCCACTCCTGACTCGTGCCCTCCCTCCTGTTGCGAGCTGCCAGCGCTTGCTCCCTGGCGCTCTTCCTCTTTCCTACTCTCTGGCGGTGACGTTGGTCCCGATCTCCAACTGCTCCCCTCTGAGTCCCCTCTGGCTCTTTCTTCCTGGGGTGTCCCCCTAGTGTCCCCCCTTGCCCTGGCCACTGGTGCTCCTTTTTGTGAATCTTCTGATTCACTGGAAAGGCTCGGAGATCTCGGGTCGTCATCACTCATCCTTTCGTCTGCCTCCTCCCCCTCGCTCTCTGTTTCCTCCCTTGCCCTCGCCTCTGCTCCTGAACCCCTGACATTATTATTATTATTATATTTCATTGAAGCCACTCTGATGTTTGGTGAAATTAACATGGATGGGCAGAAGAAAGCCAAGGCCTCTCCAAGCTGCAATCTTGTTAAACTGACGGTGTGAGGGATTGAGGACAGAAACCGCCCCTTCCTACCACGTAAGAAATAAATGGCCTCCATAGCTTTGCAAACACCAATTAAAATTATCCAGTGTTATGTCTAGATCCCCTACACTTACAATTCCATCATAAAAACACACATGACTTTCTCCTAAGTAGAATGAGTACTGTTGAAGGCTCTGTACCGCCTGCGACAATCAAAACATTGCTGTGAACCACCTGAGATCTGTGGATGAAGGGCAGTATGCAAATTCAAAACAAAATAAATAACTTTAGAGCAGATTTGACAGCAGAAAGCTGTCTGAGGGCAGAAATTGTTCGAACTCTGATACATTATGCCATTAATGGTGTTTTGCTTTCTCATGCACAAAACATGCATTCCTAATACATGCACACACTCACACATATACAGAGATTCTCGGTGGTCAGATGATGTTTTATTTTGATTGCGTTTAAAATTCTAGCACCTGAAAAGCAGCCGAGCAGTGGAAGAAAAAGCCAAGTGGGGTTTGTGTTCCCTTATCATCTGCTCTCTCTTATCACAGACACTTCAAGGATAATTGGGGAAGGTGAAGACACTCCGTACTCAGGCACATGTGGGGAAGAGCAGGCAAAGGACGGGAGGCAAGCTTGCTGGAGAAGGTAAGATTTACACTGGGAGGAAGGAGGATTTTGAACATCAGGCGCCCCAAGGGCGGGGGTGGAAAGGGAGGTCATTTGGTATTCGCTTCATATATGGCTTTAAAGAAAAACTGGAGAGCCACCAAAAACGTGTGGTAAGAAAAACACCATTAATTTTTAGCATGTTACAACCCATTCTGATATTCTAAAGCCCCGTCTGGCATCTGAACTTTGAATGCACCTTTTAGCCAGACATTAAAAGAATTGCTCCAGCACTACAAAGCACTTCCTTTCGTGAAATGCACTTTAAATACCTCTCCAAGTGCTCCCCGCTGGATCGAAATGTCAGCAAGACATTCAAAGCACGACCCCGCTGCATACCAAAGAACAATTTCAACCCTCTCCGCACACTTGGATCGGGCAGCACTCGGCTCTGTTGTCTGGCAAAGCCATTTTTCAAACCAGAGGCTTCAACCCTTTATCCCTCAGCACCATACAGCAGAGAACAATCTTTCATGCACGAGGCCTGGACACAATAGGCTTTGTCTTGTTAAATAAAAGAACATGGGCTTCTCTTCAAATCGCTTCCAGCTGCTGGCGCATGGCTTCACAGGGTCCCACAGCCACCCAATGCACAGCCTCTGGCTCCCTACATACAACGCAGGCAGAGAAAAACCCTGAAGGGTCTGTGGTTGTTAAGCGGTGGGCGGCCCGGCTGAGCTGCCCAAGGTCTCCAAGGGCTGCTCAAGAGTCTGCGTGACGCCTCCTAGGCAATCTTTCTCTGTGGGGTGATAAGAGCTTGTGCAAGGGCGGACTCCCTCTCACCCGCCATCTGCGAACCCACAGCCCTGGCACCGAGAGAACAAAGCAGCCGGGTGACCTCCTAGTCAACAGGCTTCCCTGTCTACCCTAAAGACACATTCCAAATAAGTGGGGTGCTCAGACCCCAGTGAGGGTTCGCATTACGCTTGCACAGAGGCAGGGATGTTGAAAGCTCTGCAGACACATCGCCTTGAGCAGTCGAAACTGAAGAGCGGAGACCTCCACTGCGGTACTTAGACATCTTTTTTTGATGCAAAAGTCACAATCTGTTTATCGAAGGAAAAAGCTCAAGAGCCTAGACAGCTCTCCGCTGTCAGTGATCAACCCCGAGATCACTATCATACAAGGGGTCTCTGTGCAACAGCAACCCTCTCGTGCAAAACCAGCAAGCCCACTCTCTGTGAAAACAGAGGAACTGGGACCGGTCCCCCAATAAAGAAAGGGGGGGACTCAGGAAGCCGGGGGGATGCCAGCAAGCAACTAGCTAGTTGAATAAATGGAATAACAATCCAGTTGTCTCTATCACTTTCAGACCTGGAGCTTCTGTTTAGGGAGCCTGTGCTTCAGTTGCCGTACGTCTGGCTGATGGCAGCGCTGCTTCTGCAACCCAGGGAGGGTGAGGCTGTGGAATGTGCGGCCCTCCAAAGGTAAGAGATGGGGAACCTGTGGCCCTCCAGGCACTGCTGGACTGCAGCTCCCATCATCCCTGAGCCCTGGCCAAGGCGGCTGCTGAGAGCTGGGAGTCCAGAAGCAGCTTAAGGGCTGCCCGTTCCCTGTCCCTGCAGTCATGGAAGATAAAATTTAAAAACTGGGCGAGGGGGAGAGAGTAGGAGTTTTTAAAAGCCGAAGTCCCCAAGAGCAATCTCTCGAGAGCCAAAGCGCCCGTGGCCCGGTGGCTCCTCCGCAGCTTTCAGATCTGGGTGCCTCGAATCCTCTAGTCGGGACCGATTCACCTCGAGGGGCAGAAGCCCAGACATCTGCCAGCGTTTTAGTCAGGCTTTTCCTGTTAAGGGTAATGAGAAGCATCTAGCATTGCCCAACTGTGTTGTCCTACTTCAGGAGATTTATGGAATATGGAAACTATTAAAATACTCACTTTCGCTCTTTAAAGAAAGAACGTAGACCTATAAACAAGGCCTTGGGGGCATTTCGGCAGCTTAATCCGCACAGGGAATGTTTTGTTGTTTAAGTCAATCAGAAACGGTTGGGCCCAGGAAGCCGTGAGTGACAAGAACTTGGCTAGGGTGGCAAAAGCCCAGGTTTTATTGTGCGGTTTCTAAGATGCAAATCACACCGTGCTTAGGGAAAGCTGCCTTGCTCGCGATAGAGCTCAGCTGTGCACAAGCCGTCCTGCAGAGCTGCAAGGAACCAGGTCTGCGCCGTCAGGGGCATCGGGCAGAGGCTGCTCCCCTCAGAAACGCAACTGGCAGGCCTCAGGATCCGTGCGCAGCCACAGCAGTCCCCCCCGCGGGGACAGAGGCGTGGGCAGAAGACAAGGAACGAAACAAGGCCAGTGCAGGCGTTCCCTCCTGAGGTCAAAGGGATGCCTGTCTCCTTATTACCCTATCTACTCGAGTCTAATGCACCACTGAATCTAATGCACACCTCAGTTTTCAGAACCTTGAAACCAAAAATGTAACAAATGTAACAAAAATGCCGGCAAATGTAAACGTGCCATCAAATCTAATGTGAGCCTTAATTTTCGCAATGTAATTTGGCCAAATAAGGTGAGCACTGGATTTGAGTGAATACAGTAAGTTGCTCCCCTGTGCTGTACCTTAATAAGGTGCCTGGGTGGTTTGATCAAAGACACTCCGTGGGGAAAGAGCTGGGACTGGGCTGGTTTATTACAATTATCTGCATGTTCTTAATAGATTTTCTAGAGGTAGATGTCGATATATAGATATGGATAGTGTTAACTCTAGCAATGTTTAATCATTTCTTAATAATTGATTTTTCCTGCTCTTATTTTTATCTGTAAGCCGCCTTGAGTCCCTATCAGGGAACAAGGTCGGGTATAAATAAATATATTCATCACCATCATCATCATCATCATCTCCTGGCTGCTGAAAGTCACTCGGGAGAGCAAAACCTTCCCACAAAATTGAGATTCCAGCATTGCAGGAGGGTCTGGCCAGATTATGCTCAGGGGACCTTTCCAACTCTACAGTTCTACCAATTGTCCCAGGTATGTGCCACACAAAGCTCCACGTTCAGGGGCAGCTTGCTAAATACAGCTGGGGTGGGGGCAAAGGCAGCAAGGATGGTCTGTGACTTCCATGTCTGGCTTCACCTCTCTGGCCGCTGTTGGAAATGGGGCCTTCGGTCTGATCCTGCAGACGATGGAAGCACCACTTAAAGGGCATTCTCTGCTCCCTCTTTCTCTCTTCTGAAGGGTTTATAGGGCCAGAAATCCTGGCTTAAAATAAAACACACACAGGGGGCGAATAAAAACTGGGCTTTGACCGACTGCCGCGTCTCGTGCAAACCCACTTTGCAGCCTTTCGACTCGAAGTCAGGAACGGTTGGCCCTCCAGGGCTCGCCCAGTTCTTCCATGACCTCTGCCAGAACCTTCCAGAAATTACGTCCTTGGCACTCGCTCAACACCCTCCGCCACCCAAGGGGTTAAACCCAACCCCCGAGAGCCTACCAAGAGGGTTATTCACTCTGAGGCAATGCCACCAACCCTGAAATAAGATGAAACAGAAAACAATTGCGTTTGCCAACTTGGCTAGGAACAAGGAAGGTTATTAGAAACATATTCCTATTTGCTGCTAATAGAAACAGGGCAGAAGAAAAACATTTTAAAAACTCCTTTTTGCTCGTTAATATATAACATTTATAATATACAACAAATTTATTTGATCCGGAGATGCCAAATTCCCTTTTTCTTACAAATCCACTCATTAATGTTTTCAGCACCCCACGGTTACACCCTGCCGTCAGCCAAGAAGGAGCGAGACAACCAAAGCCATCCCAGCTTCTTCTGCTCTCCGATTCTGGATGGTCCCGAGAGCAGCTGGGGCAGCAGGAGCCTGGCCTGCCACACAGAGAGATCACTCGTCATCCAGAGATGGCAGAGAGCTTCAAAACACCAATTAATGGTGGCTCCACAGCACTCCCAGGAACTGGGTGGTAAGGGCAGAGTCACGGAACGGCAAAGCAACTTGGCCTCCAAAAGTCACGCTGCAGAGAAGCAACGGCAAAGCTGAGAGCAGGAAGCTGAACCCTGGCAACCCTCAGGCAAGGCCCCCCAGCTCCACCTGCCGAGTCAGACCAAGCAACCATCGCTGGTGCCCAGGCAACCTCAAGGGGCAGCTGGAATGGGGCTGGTCGTGGGCACTGGCTGAGGCTGACTTCGCGTTGACTGACTTCACGTTGGGTGGGGTGATGGGAAGGTGCAACCGCAATCTCCGCAAGGGCCTCCAATCTTCTCTTCCAGGCCTTTTGACATCTCAGGGGTGAGCTTTACGCACCACACGCAAACGTGTGGAAGAAGCCCCAGGGGCCTTTTCAGTAAGGAAGAGCAGCTTTGGAAGGCTGCAAGGGGGAACGAAGAAGCAGTGTGCAGGGAGGGGCGCACTGCCGGCGGTTCTTCTACCTGAAATCACTCGCGTCCACACACAGATGCTTCTCTCCCTCCCCTCCCCAAGCAAACGCGGCTTTGGGGAAAGGGAGGGGAAGGCATCCCATGCTGCGAGCATAAGTGCTTTTTGTTGAAGGAGATGGTCACTGACGCTTTCTTCTGCACCAAGAACGTGTTGTGCCCACCCATGTGCCCCATCACCTGCACTCCTGGCCGAAGGATTCAAAGAAATGCTATGCTAAGTATCACAGTCCAAGAAAAGGGCTTTCCCCTGTTGGACACCCCACTCTTCATTCATTAAGAAGAAAAGTTCAAAGAGTGCAATCTATGATGTGAATTAGGCATTCAAGAGATCGGAGAACATTAACTCTGCTTCCTTGTTTCCTTCACCATGAAAAATAGTGATTGAAAATATCAATAGCATACAGAAAGCCAGTTAGTTACATCGCAAGCACAACTCTGATTTTGCACTCAGCATCCTACTGGCTTGTGAGGTGCTCAGGTTTGTTTATTTCGCAGTGATGTGGCTTCAATATTTCTGCTCTGGTTTTTCTAAATTTAACCTGAACAAGCTGTAGAAGGAAGGAGCGAGTGGCCCCACAGAAAGCAACAAGGGCGTCCATGGTGGAGAGCTTCGCGCCATGGAAGGCACACAACAGCCGCGTCTTGGGCAGGAGATTCTGGCAGACAACAACAGAGGGTGAAAACAGAGGTTCTTTGGAATCTGCACTGCGATTCTTGTGAGGGGGTGGGAACAGGCGTCACGCACATGGAGCACATAGAAGGCTTGTGGAGAAGCAAGCCATTGCTTAGGGAATTCTTTGACCCAGTGATAGTTTAAAAGCATCTCAAAGAAACATGTCATTGAATTATCGGCTGCCACAAATGCTGCCACTGCCGCCGCCACTGTCCAGTCCTCACCATCTCTACTACCTGCTGGGCTGTCTTCTCGACTAGGGTTCCCTTGCACAAAGTAGAAACAGCCAAGGGATTCAGGGATGCCCTTGCAGCTGTTCTTCCTTCAGATGTCCAGTAGAATTTGAGGCTTGCCATTGTCAAGAAGCAAGGCCTCTCGTGGTCGAGACATTGAGGGGGGGAGAGATCAGGCCGTGATCCCACCAGCGTTTTCTTATGAATGTTTGGAGCAAGCTTTTATTCATCTGTTTGGAGCTCACGCACCCCACCTTTCAGGCTGAACAATGAACCACCCAAGGCGGCCAACACAATAAAATCAAAACACAGTCACACCACAATGACTGAAACAGAAAGTGGCACAAAAAAAATGAAAGGATAAAAATGGAGAGCAAAAAGGAGGCGGCAATATGGAAACTGTGGCTTGTTTTGAACTTTAGCTCTTCCCTATTTATTGTGGTTTGTCTTTCTCACAATAAAACATCAGAAACCTTCCCTAAGTATTAAGAAGTCAACCATGTTAGAGACCTAAAACCATTCTTGTTCACGACTGGTTGAGGTTTTTAATACAATCAAGAGGCATATAAGTTTTATGAAATAAGCAAATAAACAAAATAATTCCAAGGAGTCAGAAAACAGGGATTAGCTTTATCCGTAGGATCAACACAAGCACGAGGTGGAGACTGACTAAAGTAGCATTTCCTGTCTGACTTGCCCCTCTTCTGCCAGTCTCTGAATTTGGGCTCATCCAAAAGGGTAACATTTCACCCACAAAAGGAGCCCACAGAAGAAGAAATAAGCAGCTCTCAAGATGCTTAGATGTCTTCCTCCAAAAAAAATTAAGAGGACAAATAGAAGCCACGGTTCAACTCTGGCTCGCCTTCTTCAGAACTATGCAGACTGCATTGCAGGCAGCAAATTTCAGCACCACCACACAGGAGTTAGCAGAAGAGGCCCCAGGGTCCCCTCACTTCTTGAAGGATTTGAGACTATTTCAAATGCTTCAGAGGATGTTGGTTCTTGGACCACCAGCACTGATGGGGCGGCAAGCAGAGCTTGAGTGACACAGGAGGACTTGGAGGGAGAACCCAGCCATGTGAAAGCCAACTGCTCTGATGGTCCACAAGGACCACAAGACTTTTTCACCCGTCCATCCGCAGGGTACTAGGGAGGGCTCCTGGTTGAGGAGTATCCGAGGCACCGTGTAAATTGTATTTTGATGAAATGGTATGAGGCAAGCCTATTTTTCATTTTAACCATAGGCCAGCCTTGGTCACAGAAAAATTCAAAACATACGCAACGCCAAAATTCAACAAGAGACCAAATGAAGGAAAGTCACCAGGGTTCTGGGCTCCGGAATGAGGCGAGAATCACAATCAAAAGGAACACCAGGAGGAAATCGTGGCAGGAAAGAGCAGGGGGGCTCACAGCTGCCCAACAGGACACCAAGTCCCACCCCTGGCAGAATCCCCAGTTCAGAAACAGGGATGGGGAGCGTCTCTCTTTGTGCCCGAGACCATCATGGAGACCCACCTGCAAACCAGTAACACCCACACAAGCACATCCCCAGGTAGACAGGCTGCTCAAACATCACCTGAACCCTACACAGGTCTTAAGAAAAACTGTGCTCATTTAAAGTCCTTTTTTTTTTACATCTGCCAAACTGAAAGGCAGAGCAAGTAGTACACGATAAAAGGCTCGCTATTACTACCATATGGGCTTGCAAAATAAATGGCCCTAAATGAAAAGACCACATGAGCAGAGGGCTCACCCAGGCCCATGCAGAACGCCTGTGCGGGCACAGCACGCATCACGATGCCTCGGACTGGGTGTCCTTCCCACCCCACCCCGGCCCCCATTTCATCGCTCAGCGCAGCTCAGGCGAGCCTTTCAGCCCCTCTCGGCTGCAGCAAGACATTTCCTTGCATGTCGTTTGGCAGATGTGGCTGCAGGGCTGCGCGCCAATTCGCCCCCCAGCCCTCCGTTTTAATCAGTATCGCATAAAGTTTAACACATGCTTTGAAATGCGCACCAGATTCAAAGCGCAGCCTCGAGGGGGTCTTGCAGAGTAACACAGACCATCCCAGCCACTGCTCCTCCTCCAGCTAAGCCGCTCTCAACTTTGGCTGAACCACCCGGACTGTCAACGCCAGCGCGCTGCCAACCGGAGGAAAGGTTGTGGGGTCAGAGCCGAAAACAAGCCTCCGAGAGGCTGGAGCGTGCTCAGGACAGGACAGGGTGTTTGTTTATACGGCTGTCTGCTCAGGCGGGAGAGCTCTCGGGAGGCCTGTTCCAGGGCCAGCTCACCTACCAGGAGCACAGAAAGGTGAGCCAGGCAAAGCCACATCAAATGCCCTCAGAGCCACGGCTGGGAGGCCAAGCGCCAGGGGGTGCTGCCATGTCAGAAGAGGGCTCGCCCAAAAAACTGGAGACATAAAGCAGAGCTGGAGGGCTGGAGCCCCTAGAGGCAAGCTAGATCGTGCAGCGCTTGCTACAAGACTCTCGGGCTCCCATCCAACCAGCTACCTCATTTATCCCCCCTGGGACTGGCCAGGGGGCATGGGTGGGGGGAAGAGGGTGGGCAAAGGCCCCAGAAACAAGGGAGGGGAAGCTTGGGCTCCCGCTGGATGTTGCAGGCTGCTCTAGGCAGCTTCCAAATCCCTATGGTGGCGAAGAAGCAGGCATCAAACACAGAGGAAAGAGCTGCCCAGTGGGAGGTCCAAGGGTGACTCAGCCGGGCAAGGGGGCACCTCTCACCTTTTGCTAGCTCTGTGGCTGAGCTGGAGGCTCAGTGTGGGCGGCCTGTTGCAAAAGCTGGTTTCGTGGCAGCTGCTCCAGACGCTCTGCAGCTCCTCTCCTGGGTCAGGAGCTGAATGAGTGGCAGGAAGCACAGGGCAAGAATGCTATTCATTCCTTTATTTTAATCGATTGATTGCTTGTTTTTATGCATATTGTATTATTTATATGGTGTTAGCCACTCTGAGCCCAGCTCCGGCCAGGGAGGATGGGATCATAGCTGTCAACATTTCCCCTTTTTTAAGGGAAATTCCCTTATTCCGAATAGGATTCCTCGCAAGAAAAGGGAAAAGTTGACAGCTATGGGTGGGATACAAATATATATATATATATTATTATTGTGTTAAAATTATATACTGCTCTTCATCCAAAGATGTTGATGATGATATATATGTATTGATATACCCGGCCTTTTTCCCAGCCTTTTTCAAGGCAGCTTACAGATAAAAATAATAACTGCTAAAAACACAGAATAGCATATCATTAAAATAAATGTTGATACAAATTGAACTATATACATCTAGATAATCTGTTTAAAACATACAGATAATGACAATAAAAGCAGCACGGCACTAGCCCTTTTGTTAGAAGCAGTCAGTTCTGAGAGGCCTGCTGGAACAAGGAAGTCTTCACCTGCTGATGGAAAAACAGCAAGGAAGGAGCCAGTCTAGCTTCTCTAGGGAGGGAGTTGTCTGGGAGGAGCCACCACAGAGAAGGCCATCACCCGCATCTCCACCAAGCGTGCCTGTGAGGGTAGCAGGACCGAGAGAAGGGCCTCCCCCAAAGTTCTCAAAACTTGGGCAGATTCAGACAAGGGAATATGGTCTTTCAGATACACTGGTGCCCCGCAAGACGAACGCCTCGCGAGACGAAAAACTCGCAAGACGAAAGGTTTTTTCGTTTTCGAGTTGCTTCGCAAGACGAATTTCCCTATGGGCTTGCTTCGCAAAACGAAGCTTGCCGCCGCACCCCGGACCTCTTTTGAAGCAAGGGGCAGCGGGGAGAAGATCGCTTCTCCCCGTTGCCAGCCCCGCAATCTCCGGGGACAGAGGGGAAGGCGCGCGCGCCTTTCCCTCTCTCCCCGGACCCCTTTTGAACCAAGGGGCGGCAACGGGGAGAAGCGATTCTCCCCGCTGCCCCTTCCCTTGCTTTAAAACAGGTCCCCTCTGTCCCCGGACGGTCTCCATAGGAACGCATTGATTGATTTTCAATGCATTCCTATGGGAAACCATGCTTCGCAAGACGAAAAACTCGCAAGAAGAAAAAACTTGCGGAACGAATTAATTTCGTCTTGCGAGGCACCACTGTAGCTTGGACCACAGCCATGTAGGGCTTTATAGGTCATAACCAGTATTTTGAATTGTGCCCAGAAACAGACCAATAGAGAGTTGTCTGCTTCCTGTAACCAGCACCAGTCAACACTCTGGCTGAAGCTCTTTGAGACAACTGAAGCTTCTGAGCCCTTTTCAAAGGCAGCCCCATGTAGAGCGCATGACAGTAGTCCAGACGGGATGCAACTCAGGCGTGAATCACTGGGGCTTCAACTCACCCTTTAAGCTTCACTGGAGCAAATCTGGCAACATGGCGCTTTCATAGAATCATAGAATCATAGAATCCTAGAGTTGGAAGAGACCACAAGGGCCATTGAGTCCAACCCCCTGCCAAGCAGGAAACACCATCAGAGCACTCCTGACATATGGTTGTCAAGCCTCTGCTTAAAGACCTCCAAAGTAGGAGACTCCACCACACTCCTTGGCAGCAAATTCCACTGTCGAACAGCTCTTACTGTCAGGAAGTTCTTCCTAATGTTTAGGTGGAATCTTCTTTCTTGTAGTTTGGATCCATTGCTCCGTGTCCGCTTCTCTGGAGCAGTAGAAAACAACCTTTCCGGCCTGCCTTTCCCCAATCAGGACACAACAGCCCCTGAATGACCATGGGAATAAGATGGCACCCTGGCCACGTCCCAGGGGTACCAAGAAGGAGCGCCAGGCATGCCCTGATTTTCAAAGAGCTCTAGCACTCGTGTTATCGTGATCAAGGCTGCATGGGGATTAGGGCTTCACTGAATTCGAGGTGAGAGAAGGGGCAGCCTCTCTCTCCATTCTGTGCAAAATGCAAGATATTCACCAGCTCAGAATAAGCTTTGCTGGAGGAGGGGGGCCCTTAGTTATATACTGGCCCTTCTGCTGAGGAATTTCAGCCTGGGTTGGGCACAGCTGAGCAGCACAAGGTAGGCCATGTTCACGCGCATGTCTCCGATTATAATCCTTGGTGCCAAAGGCATCACTCTCGTGCGCCTTTGCAGAGCCCTTGGTTTCCATAGAAGAGGCCTCTGCCTACATAATAACATTTGTGAAAGTGGCCAGCTCCCCTAAGCCTATCCACGTCCACAGCCATGAAGAGGCCATTCCTCCCCAGGCTACAAAACCCATTTTCCTTGGAGAATCAAGAGGATGGGGTATGGGGAGGGGGAAACAGAGACATAGCAGCACCTCCTGAAGAAAATCTATGCTAATTTCCCCTTGTCTTTGCCATTAAACCATCAAGCCACGATGCTTTCCCAAGTCTTAATGTTTCATCTGAATTTAAAAAATCTCCATTTCCAAACAAAATACAAGGTTTGGGCTCACTGCAGTGTTTTGCCACACGGCAGTCATCCTGGCACACGCTGGCAGTCAGGCCACATGAATGACATGCTAAGAGTTGCTCTGAAAAGGGAACCCTTTTACACAGTCCTTTTGCAAGCTGCGCAGCAGGTCAATTCGTTTTGGATGCTCCCACATTTCTCAAGCTGCAAGCCGTCCAGTGAAGAGACGACTCCTCAAGCCACACGTGAGACAGAGAGGGGTCCCAAAGAGAACAGGTGAGTTATGTGGGGAAGGGGCAGCAGAGGCTGAGCACCTGTCAATCAGCTGGCATTGCTGTAAGGGGGTAGGTGCTATCTATGAAAGCGGCATCAGAGACAGGAGATGAAGCCCAGATCCTTGAGTCTCGGCAACATCCACACATTGGCATGTTTTTCTGGGAAGTTGGCTGAAATGCCCCGAGAGCCAGAAAAGGGAGATATGTGGCTGGGGTGGAAGGAGCTCCCCTAAAACCAAAAGCAGAGCTGTGGCCATCTTGCATTTTCTGTTACAAAAGCAGCAATAGTTTGGCCCTTTCTGGCTGAAACAACAACAGGTCATTTGGGGTGGGGTGGGGGGTTTGCAGCACCTGGAGCTGCCCAGTTTGGTTCACTAATCATCAAGGGCAAGCATATGCAAACTCAGCCCTCCAGATGTTTTGGGACTACAACTCCCATCATCCCTGACCACTGGTCCTGTTAGCCAGGGATGATGGGAGTTGCAGTCCCAAAACATCTGGAGGGCCGAGTTTACCTATGCCTGATCAAGGGCCTCATCCCAAGGAGGCTTCACTTTTTATCCCCATGTGCTCCCCATGGGCCAGGGTGCCCAAAAGCGGTTGACAGTGACAACCTCCCCACACAACGGTCAACGAGACCCTGCAGGGAATGGATAAAGGCCATGGGGTGGGAAAGCGCCTGGGGTGGGAATGAACTGTGGGAGGAATGTGTGAGAAATGTCATTAGGAACCATGGGCCTCAGAAATCAAGGGCCTTGGCCATGTACAGAGTGGAGCTCCCTCGCCAGCGAGAAGCATCTGTGTTGAATCAGATGATTCCACAATACAACAATTTTTCACATTTTATTATTCCTGGTAATGGTAATTGATGATGAACAAATGTTGGTTATATATTGATGTTCCTTTTATATTCGTAAGGATCTGGGTTGGAGGAGGTGACAGTGAGGGGTCAGTGAACTCAGAAACATGGGGAACCCTGTGTTAGGTCGTCGCTGGGGACCAGCCCCAGAAGGAAGCTTTGGGGGACTCTGAACAAGGGGACTTCCCAGGAGGGCTTCTCGTGGCGAGAGGGGAGGAGGGGAGCAGCCCTACAACCAGATCCTGAACCCAGAAGTGAAGCTATTCCCGCCTAGGGAAGCACACCTGGAACCACAGCCTTGAGCCTTGAAGCGGTGGCTCTGCCATTTGGGAAGGTAAGAAAAAGAGCTGGCTGGATCAGGCCAGGGGTCACTCCAGCCCAGCCTCTCACAGTGGCCAGCCAGAAAGCAGCAAGCAGGATTCAAACTCAAGAGCAGCACTCTCCCCTCCTGTGGTTTCCAGTATTCAGAATAATCACAGCCTCTGATCGTGGAAGCAAAGCATGTTTACTGTGGCAAGCGGCCATCGATCAACCTCTCCTCCTCGATGAATTTGTCTCACCTTCCTTTGAAGCCATCCAAGTTGGTGGCCATCACTGCCTCCTGTGGCAGGGAGTTCCAGAGTTTAATCATGTGACACTGTACCTCCTTTTACAAAGAGAGCCTGGTGCTAAAAGCCCCCCCCCCAAGGTCACCCTCCCCTTCCCTACTCGCCGACCTCTGCCCATCCCTGCATTCCACAATATGGAGCCCTTTGGAGCAGAAGACTCCTCTGAAGGAGGCTGCCTGTCCTGGATGCTGTAGCTGCGATTCCTGCGTTGCAGGGGGTTGGACTAGATGGCCCTCGGGTTCCCTTCCAACTCCACAAGTGTAGGAAGAGAAGCCCACTAGAGCTCGGCCACTAGTCACAGGAAACTCCTGCCCCCCCCCGGGGCTGAGGCTCCCCCCCCCCGCAATGTGCCTTCCGCCCGAGCCCATGTGGCCAGCAGGGGCGTGTGGGCGAGATCAGTGGGAGCCTGAGGGTTTTGCAGTTTCTTTTCTGAGGTCATAAAAACAATACGGAGGAGTACCTGTTAATACATTTCTATAAATTATAAGAGTGTTATAAACACAGACTTAAAGGAATAGAATTCCCGTTAAGCAAACATGTGAGGTTTTCCGCAGAAAGCCAAGTAGTGTTCAAATAAAGAGCTTTTATGATAATAAGCACATTTGTGCTCTGATCCTGTGATGTGGAGTGAAATGGAACCGGAGGGAAAACAGAGAGGCACGAAACCCTCCAGCAGCACTGCGTGCCCAGAGATCGGGAACATGTTTGCGTCTGCAAATCTGACGATCACCAACACACTCGCACACCCGGTCCCCCGACGCTCGGCTTCCTCTCCTTTCCAGGAATTTCTGCCCAGATCCTTCATCATCTGCTTCCATTTGTGGAGGTGGAACTCGCGTGGCCCCAAGAAGCTGCCCTTCCTGCAAGCCAGACTTTGGCCCACCTGGCCGAGGGCTGCTTGGTCCACCCAGAGATTTCAAGAGGAGGCCTTTCCAAGCTCCCTTCTCCAAAACCCCTCATCCCAAGTTCAACCCAGCGACTGTGGTCTTCAGCATGCAAATGCCATTGGTTTTGCCACCAGGCAATGCCTTATTGTCCCCATCTGGAAGCCAAGACTGCCCCCTGCCCCTGTATGAAGATAGGGTGGTTTGTGCAAAATCACCTGCCCCAGCCCAGAAGCACTTGCTAGCTAAGAACCAGCCTAGCTAAGGGGAGAGATCCAAGGTCAGGCAGCTTCCAATCCAGCACTGCAGCTGGGATTAGAGGGCTCTCTGGTCCAAGGCCCATCCACAGGGAAGGGACGAGGGCTGCAGGGTCTTGTCCAGCTCCTTCATTAACTTACAGCAAGCAGCAAAGCCCTCTTATAAGACCAAACCAGGCTCTGCTCCTTGTCTATGGCCTGGTGGACCCACCATTCCTCCAGAAGCCAAGACCTCCTGAGGAGCAACACGCCCAGATCTGAAGCACTGAGCTGGGAGACTAGGACGCAGCCCCTTCGACTCTTCCATGCTTGGGTTTGAGGGGCGAGGCAATGGCTTCCTGCTTCGATTGTTGTTGTTGTTTAGTCATGTCCGCCTCTTCGTGACCCCCTGGACCAGAGCACGCCAGGCACTCCTGTCTTCCACTGCCTCCCACAGTTTGGTCAAACTCATGCTGGTCACTTTGAGAACACTGTCCCACCATCTCGTCCTCTGTCGTCCCCTTCTCCTTGGGCCCTCCATCTTTCCCAACATCAGGGTCTTTTCCAGGGAGTCTTCTCTTCTCCTGAGGTGGCCAAAGTCTTGGCGCCTCAGCTTCAGGATCTGTCCTTCCAGTGAGCTCTCAGGGCTGATTTCCTTCAGAATGGATCGGTTTGATCATCTTGCAGTCCATGGAACTCTCAAGAGTCTCCTCCAGCACCAGAATTCAAAAGCATCAATTCTTTGGTGATCAGCAGAAGGCATGTTATTAAGCAAAGAAGAAGAAGAAGAAGAAGAAGAGTTTGGATTTGATATCCCGCCTTTCACTCCCTTTAAGGAGTCTCAAAGCGGCTAACATTCTCCTTTCCCTTCCTCCCCCACAACAAACACTCTGTGAGGTGAGTGGGGCTGAGAGACTTCACAGAAGTGTGACTGGCCCAAGGTCACCCAGCAGCTGCATGTGAAGGAGCGGAGACGCGAACCCGGTTCCCTAGATAACGAGACTACCGCTCTTAACCACTACACCATAGAATCATAGAATCATAGAATCATAGAATCATAGAGTTGGAAGAGACCACAAGGGCCATCGAGTCCAACCCCCTGCCAAGCAGGAAACACCATCAGAGCACTCCTGACATATGGTTGTCAAGCCTCTGCTTAAAGACCTCCAAAGTAGGAGACTCCACCACACTCCTTGGCAGCAAATTCCACTGTCGAACAGCTCTTACTGTCAGGAAGTTCTTCCGAATGTTTAGGTGGAATCTTCTTTCTTGTAGTTTGGATCCATTGCTCCGTGTCCGCTTCTCTGGAGCAGCAGAAAACAACCTTTCTCCCTCCTCTATGTGACATCCTTTTATATATTTGAACATGGCTATCATATCACCCCTTAACCTCCTCTTCTCAGATGATTCAGTCGCTGCTGGTGTGAACAGCCACTGCCCTTATTCTGCATACATTTAAGCACCAAGTGAATTGTCACAAATGGCATCACCTGCATCCCAACACCTTTTAACTACAACTTTTACCCTTTTACCCCATTACATTCATTTGCAGATGTGCACCTGCCCCTGTGCACCTGAAGAACAGGGCTCTTCAGGGACCACGAGACTCTGCTCTGATGCAACAGGCTCACACTGGAGATCATCCCACGCTCTGTGCCCTGGCCATGCACACCTGGTGGGAGGGTGCACCTGTCCACCCCCAGGTGGGGTGCTGACCTACATTTAGGAATGGTGGGAAATGGGGCCACCCAGAAATAAGTGAGAAGTTTCCGCATAGTCAGGGGCCTTCTCAGGCACACAGAAGCGAGCGAGTGAGCGAGTGAGTGAGTGTGCTTGTAAATGTAAAAGGGCAAAGTCTTAAAAAGCATGAAAACCCCAACCCGACAAGGATCTGTGGGCTTTTGAGACTAATGGAATGCCTTGAGTAGGGGGGGAGCGAACTGGAGGGTGGAGAGAATAGGGGTTCAGCCTTTTCAGGCTGGGTAAGGGATGGGGAGGGGGTGCATTCCACAAAGTTACAGAACACACAAGAGACAGTAACTCAAAGGAAGGTTCAGGGCAAAAGGGAGACATGTTAGAATTCCTGCTCCGTGACTGCAGTCATGGGATTGTTGTCTTTCACATGACGTGGTATGTTTTGATTCTACAAAGTGGGAAGTGACGGAGACAGGATGTTTGTGTTACTGTGTTCTGTGAAGTGGGACTATTCTCCTTTGTTGTTGTTTTTCCTCTTTGCTGTCTGATGCTAGAGAGACAGGGAGCCATGTTGCAGTGCTCCATGTGTGTTTATATGTAAATAAAGTAGATTAGCCAAAATGCTGAGTTGCTGAGGTCTGTTACGCAAAGCTGCGAAGACTCAGCGGATCCCTAAGTGTGCCGATGTCTGTTGGCATCGGTCGCTGTGATGTTCGGGCAGAAGAAAGCTTTTGAAGCTCCCGAACAAAAGACCAGGAATGAGAGAACATGCTAGTCGGGCATGCGTCTCTGCCAGGGACCTACTCAAGTGTAGGCCGAGCTCCTGACAATGTTTTCCCTCTCCCACTGATTGGACACCTCCCCCAAAATACAACCACAAAATGCTCAGGTCTGGGTGAGGAGCCCTATAGCACAACATGTTCTTCCTTCCCCTTCCCCAGGCCCACAAGAGCAGGACACAGCCCCTGTCCCAACCTTTCAGGAGCCCTCCGGAGGAAGCCACTGTTTAGGGGACCGGAACACACTGCAACTAAAAGCACAGGTATGTTGTCCCCAAAAAACCAGCCTCCTTATCTTACCAAAGCAAGGCAAGTTCAACCCGTAGACACACTCCACCCGCATCCTGTTGGAGGAGCGGCATGACTTGGCTTCCTTTGGGATACTGCTACTAGGAGGAAAGATTCATACCCCACCTTCTGAACCCAACAGGCCAACATGTTTTCCGTATTATTCTTGCCTGTATTGGACTGCTTGTGCACCAAAGTTCAACTCTATTCAGATAATTTATCAGTCACTTCAAACGTGAGGTCCCAGTGATCGAAAAATATACATCATCGCTTCTGCTCCCAAGCAGCTCCCATTCCTCTCCAAAGAGGGTTGCATGGGAGGCATGGCTGTGCTGAAGACCTCAGCACCTTCTTAGCCTCAGTTCATCCATTCACCAGGACTCGACGAGAACGCAGGCGCCCATCTCACAGTCGGCAGCACCATGTAACTCAGGGGGCCCGAAGACTCCCAGCTGCAAAGAGGCAAGCCAAGGGGGTGAAGGAGCCGCCATGGCCTGCCGGCCTGCCACTGCCGCTGCCAAAAGCCTGACAAGCAGTAAGACAAGGATGTCGCCTGCACGAACAGTTAAATCTGATTTTCTACAAAGTATACAGAGAAAGGCGGCGGGGGGAGCCCCAACAACTTCCATCTGCATTGCAGGAGATTACACAAGGTTTGAAAATCTTCAGCTTGCGGATAATTAGAAACACCGCCCAAGCGGCACTTTTAAACATTGTTCCGGGCCACTGAGAGGCCAGCCATCAGCATCTGGAATGCGAGTAGCATTCAGCGAACATGTCATTCCATCCACCACATTCTCAAGCGAGGGGGGGCGGGATGGCGCACCAGTGGCTCTGCACACATGGCGCTGGGGAGGAAGAAGAGCACAACTGGCCTGGAAACAGAGCCCAAATGGAGCCCAGGACCAGCAACGTGCCACTTGCCAGGGCAGCAGCTGTGGCGACAGCAGGGATTTCAACACACAAGAGGAAAACTTCATTAGCCTCTCCCCAAACACAGGGAAGCCACTGCCAGCAGGCAACTGCACTTCCCCACTGAACATCGAGGCAACGAGCGGCCCCCTGACGAGGGGCACAGAGGCATCACCTGGGCACACCTCTCTTAGGCACGAGGGATTGCAATCAACAGCCACCCACCCACCCATCCAGAGACAGGCTGTTGCTGAGCACTCTCCTGGAAGAAAAAGAACCCAGGAAGCTGTTCTCAACTGCTGAGATGGGGAGGAAGAGGAGGCAAGCTGTCCGGAGGAGGGGGACAGAGATGGTGAGGGGCCAAGAGACCCAATGGGGAACGGTTGCAGGTATTGCGCATGTTTAGAAGTGGCCATTCATTTACTCTTTATTTAAAATATATCCCATTCCATAGCCCCAAGAGGTTCCCAAAGCGGCTTACAGAAAGATTCTCCAAACAAAACCACACTAAAATCTAGTACAGTGGTACAGACGCTTCAGGTTCCAGACTCTGCTAACCCAGAAAGAGTACCTCGGCTTAAGAACTTTACTTCAGGATGAGAACACAAATCGCAGTGCGATGGCAGCAGAAAGCCCCATTAGCTAAAGTGGTGATTCAGGGTAAGAACAGTTTCAGGTTAAGAACGGACCTCCAGAACGAATTAAGTTCTTAACCCGAGGTCCCACTGTACAGGAAAACAGAAACGCCGCAGTGCCCGTAGGTAGCCAGGACTTCCCAAGCAGCATTCCCTGGCCCTTCCTGGGTGTGATGCCCAGCAGCAGTTCCCCCCACAATCCTCAGTGGCCAGGGAGTGGGGCTGAGCACCTGGACTCTATGCTGAAACCAACCTCGTCCTGAAAGAAGCTGGCACTTGGCAGGAATGTTCCCCCTCCAAGGTCCTCTGGGACAAGGGCGTGGGGCTGAGGAGCTGGATTTAGAGGCAACATGATGGCTTTCTTCAAGTACCTGAAGAGCTGCAGCACAGATGGTGGGGCAAAGTTTTCCTCTGCTGCTCTGGAAGGTAGGACCAAAACCAAAGGGTTTCGAATTAACCAGAAAGGGGATTTCAGCTCAACGTTAGAAAGAACTTCCTGACAGCAAGGGCTGCTCAAGAGAGGGAAGGGTGGCCTCAGAAAGTGGCTGACTCTGCTTCGTTGCAGGTAAGAGTGTAAGAAGCGCCTGGCTGCTGGATCAGGCCTAGGGGGGCCTGTCCAGTCCATCATCCTGTTGGGAAGCCCCGAAGCTGGACTTGAGAGCAACAGCTCCCTCTCCACTCACGTTCCCCAGGAAATGACACCTAGCGGCAGGCTGGCCCTGCCAGTGCACAGCCATCATAACTGGCAGCCCTTGCTAGCCTCCTCCTCTTCCTCCATGAATGTGCCCAGTGCTCTTTTAAAAGCCATCCAAGCTGGTGAGCATCACTGTGTCTTCGTGGTTTAGGATTTGCATGGGAAAAAACAGGGTTCTTGTGCCTTCAACAACTGCACCTCCACAATGGCCTCGGTCCTGTATACCTGAAGGAGCATCTCCACCCCCATTGTTCAGCCCGGACACTGAGGTCCAGCTCCGAGGGCCTTCTGGCGGTTCCCTCATTGCGAGAAGTGAGGTTACAGGGAACCAGGCAGAGGACCTTTCCGGTAGTGGTGCCCACCCTGTGGAACACCCTCCCTTCAGATGTGAAGGAAATAAGCAGCTATCCTATCTTTAAAAGACATCTGAAGGCAGCCCTGTTTAGGGAAGTGTTTAATGTTTAATGCTGTATTGTTTTTAACACTCGATTGGAGGCGCCCAGAGTGGCTGGGGAAACTCAGCCATATGGGCAGGATATAAATAATTTTATTATTATTATTATTATTATTATTATTAATCACGACTGGCAGGACGCAGCTGACTTCCCAGAGTAAGCATGAGATTGTCCAGGAAGCAGAAGCAATTTTTGTTCTCCTTCTACTTTGGCCCTGTCCCTCTCGAAATTCAAAGTGTGCCCACTGGTCCAAAGAGGTTGGCAGCACCTCACCTACATAAAAGAATTCTGCTGCGCAGTCAACCATGTCCAAAGGCGGGCTACAAACCAAGCCTGGGCCACCAAGTGCAGAGACCCGGGAGAAAGAGGCACAAGAGGCAAAGCCACATTTTCAGATCAAGGAGACACCAATGAAGGCTTAGACCAGGGGTCGGCAAACTAAGGCCCATGGGCCACAGGCGGCCCATGGGGGTCGTTTAACTGGCCCCCGAGCCGCCCCTGAAATGAGCCGCCCGCTCGGCGAGTCCCCGTGAGCTGCGCCAAACCAGCGCTGCACAGCACGCGGACTCGCTTCTGCAGTGCTGGAAATTACATCTGTGCATGTGCAGACAACGAAATTCACATCTGCACAGACGCCAAAAATTATGGGCGGGAGTGCTCACGCGCATGCGCAATCCGGCCCGCAGAGGGATCTCTGCTGGAGTGAACTGGGCCAGACAAGATAAACCTTGCCAACCCCTGCCTTAGAGTCCTGTGGGGATTGAGAGCTAATGGGAAATTAGCTAAGGCCAGAATAAACGCTCAAATATATCACCATTCTTAAGACACAGATCTTAATACAGTGATACCTCCAGTTACAAACTTAATTCGTTCCAGAGGTCCGTTCTTAACCTGAAACCATTCTTAACATGAGGCGCGCTTTCGCTAATGGGGCCTCCCACTGCTGCTGCGCCACCGGCGCATGACTTCCGCTCACATCCTAGGGCAAAGTTCACAACAAGGAGCATCTACTTCCGGGTTAGCAGAGCTCGTTACCCGAAGCGTTCGTAAGGAGGACGGTACGTAACCCGAGGTTCCACTGCATAGAGATATAATATCGTGGGAGGTATTGCTTTTGTTTGTTACTATGGAATGAATTTTGTGTTTTTATATTGTAAACTGCCCTGTGGTCCTCAGATGAAAGACAATATAGGACGGCCTTGGGTTAGGCTTCCACTTCCAAGGTTCCTGGCTCCCTGAGCAATGCACACAAAGGCTTCCAAGTGACCCAGAGGAATTCCACCCTGGAAAACATTTTACCTGTGCGGGTCTCTGTTGAAAATTATACCAAATGCCTCGCTTTGAGAAAATGCTTTACCCACAGGGAAGGGATCACACCAACCTTATGGGGGGGGATCCTTCTTTTCATCATATAACTGCAATGCATCTAGGCGAAGGAGAGTGAACAAGATCTTGCAGCAGTGCATTTGAAGAGGGCTTGGAAAGCAGCAGGGGAGCGTGTTGGTGCAATCCTCATTCATTTTCGCGGAGACTAAGCAGGGGATGCTCTCAGTCGACCTCGGCATCAGTAAACAACAGGAGTCCGTGGTGAATCGGAAAGGGCAGGCAACCCAGAGAGCTCCCCGATGGATGCTCCTCAGAGGGAGGCAGCGCTCACTCCTATCCGCCTGCCTGAAGAGGCAGAGCAGACACTTTTGGCCGCGGACACTAACTTTATCCGATAATGACTTCTGGAGTGGTTATTCTTGGCCTCTGATGCAGGAGGCTTCCTGGAGGCTCAGGCTGGATGCTCAGAGGCAGCACTGTTTGGAGCGACCCCGTTCACATGCCTGGCATACCTCAGCTGCTACGCTATATAATAAAAATACATACCGGATGCCATCAAGTGTTAAAGAGATGTAACTCACTCCCAACAGCCCTCTCCCAGGCCAGATCTAAGAAACCCAAGGAGGGCAAGGAGGTCAGAGTCCAAGGCAAGTTCAGGGCACTCAGGTAAGGCACGTGACTAGACGGCAGAGAATGAAAAATCATATGCATAGTCACAAACAAAAACACACACAAGCACGCACACACACACAGTTTAAAAGGCCATAGATTAAATACCCAAAGGCCTAGGAGGAATGTTTTCACCTGTCATGTAACAAAGGTGCCAGGCAAACCTCCCTGGTGAGAGCGCCCCACAAGCGGGGAGCCACCATGGAAAAGGCCCTGTAAAAGACAAGCACATTTACCCGTAATCCCAGCGCTGTTGACAACTGCAAACATTGCCTTGCCCCACCCCTTTAAAAATATTTGTCCTTGCTCAATGTTCAAGTCAATGTCACGTTTTTAAAAAACAACAACACAATTTTAATTGGTTATAAAACTGCTCTGGGAATTGGGAGGAGATGGAAGAGATGGGATTGTGGCTTCATGGCCACTGGCCAATAAGCCCTGTGCCCCATGGGCTTCTGCTCCAATTTGGCACAACCAGTTTTCCCTGAGCTCCACCCTAGAGAGGAACAGATGCGCTTAAGCACAGCAGAGTGCCTGTACTTCCAGAGTGCAGCAACTGCCATTTGCATCTGTGTTTATTTGCACATAGCCTTAAGGAACCGTTTTCATCCAGCGCAGGAAGCAACTCTTTTTTATGGGGCAAAGGAAAACCTTCCAATATTCCACAGCACAATTTATCCCACAAGTTGCTACCAGCTTCCACCTCCCAAACACACAAACAATGTCCTTGCCCAACACCGCTGAAAGCTGTCCAGAAATGGTGCAACATGTAGCACTCGGATCACCACAAAACAATTCTTTCAAGTGGCATCAGGGTTCGTGCTAACCAACATCGGCTGCCTTGGCCTGCTTGAAGAAATCCAGCACAACCCATGTGGTGCGAGTCGAGATGCGCTGAGTGTTCTCTCTACCACAACAGCCAGCATCTGCCAACAGCTGCTTATCGGTGCCAGAAGCTAATTTCAGGGGGAGATGCAATTGCCCAAGGGAGAGAGCTGCCAACTGTTGATGACCAAAGGAAGCCTCCGCCTCGCCATAATTGCATTGCATGTAAGGAACTGTTCCTTTGTTCAGAGCCACCAATGGAAGAACTGTGTCCCTACGGAGCTCTAAAAACGTTTCTCCGCAAACGGTTCCAGTCCACGACAGGCAAGCCTTCACCTCAATTCAACTGGACATGCTGCTTTTGCCATCTTACTCCAACTCTTGTGGAGCACCTGTGAAATGTCGCCTTAAAGTGGCTTTTGCCCCAGACTCCGCAGGCTTCCATGGGATTCTAAAGCTAAAGGTTTGGGGGACTCTCTTGCCTGGATTGGAAAAGCACAACCCCTACAGATCGGGCATCAGGCCTGCTGTGCTCGTCACAACTGTGTATGTTGCATTTCCCAGTTCAATTCTGCACCACGGAATGAGGGGCTGTGTTGATTCACAGGCAGAGCTGGGAAGGGGGGCCAGACACTCGTGCAATTAACCTTGAAGCAACAATACATTCCGCTCCTCAGTGAAGACCAACCCAAAGCCAACCAAGCGGCTGTCAGCCTGGGAAGAAGACAGCCAAACATCGGCACAGACTCATCCTGATGCTGCCAGTGCTTCAGCGTTTCTGGAAGAGATGGCATGGGCTGGGAACCGGGGGCTCTGGACCTCAGGGTCAAGACAGTTCGACAAGTCTGACATATTGATAACCGGAGGAATTACAGGCAATGAAGCAGGTTGATGATTAGAGCACAGGCAACAGAAATCTCACTCAAGACAGCATGTTTCAAAGTGTTGGTGCTGACCTTTAAAGCCCTAAACGGCCTTGGCCCAGTATACCTGAAGGAGCGTCTCCACCTCCATCGTTCTGCCTGGATGCTGAGGTCCAGCGTCAAGGGCCTTCTGGCGGTTCCCTCCCTGCGACAAGCCAAGTTACAGGGAACCAGGCAGAGGGCCTTCTCGGTGGTGGCACCCGCCCTGTGGAATGCCCTCCCATCAGATGTCAAGGAAATAAACAACTATCTGACTTTTAGAAGACATCTAAAGGCAGCCCTGTTTAGGGAAGCTTTTAAAATTTGTTGAATTATTCTATTTTAATATTTTGCTGGAAGGCACCCAGAGCGGCTGGGGAAACCCAGCCAGATGGGCAGGGTATAAATAATATCATTACTATTACTATTACTACTACTACTACAACTACTTGTGCCTGACATGTGACGCAGTAAAAAAGGCATACTTTGCTGAATCCACTGCATCCTCAAGTAGCTGTACAGCAGAACCCTTCAGGTTGGTTTGGAGGCTGCTGTTTCTGGAGGGCCCATCACTGGACCCCTGGAAGGCCTGCTGTGGCATGTTTGCCCAGCACTTTGAGGATAAAGTCGCTTGCCTTTGAAACACTCTTGATGCTATGGATAAGGCAGTTCCTAGAGAGGTAGCCAGTCTTAATCTCGCCCTGTTTGGACGGTCTAATTTCAGTTAATGTGGACTGATGTCACAGCAAGGTGCTTGCAAGTAACGAGCCCAACTAAATGTCCTCTCAATTCCTGGCCCTTATGGCTAATTAAATCTAGCCACCACAGTATGAGAGGTTGGATTCAATGTGTGGGGAAGGAAGGTGCAAATGATCTATTCCTATTTATTAATTTATTGATTGCCTTCTACAAAACCATCTCAAGGCAAGGCACAATTCAAACAGCAAAGAACAAAAATAAATTCCTGTAATACCACCAGGTCAACCTATTGCTGATCTTAAGCTGGCCACTGTGGAAGACGGGAACTTCAACAGAAACTTCTACTGCGAAGCTATTGAAATGCAACTTAATAAAAACGGAAATTCTATTCATTTGTATCTGAAGAGAGAGAATAGTTTTCTGTATCACAGCAGGTGCTAATGTACTCAGCAATTTTAAGATGACTTTGTTATCAATTACTGCTGTTGCGAAGAGTTAATTTGCACACATTTAAACTCTAACTGAATTGCCACAGATTGCACCTTTTTCCTTTATGCCCGGGTCAACTGAAGATCGCACTCCATGCATCTAATAGTCTGCAAAAGATTGTGCCATAATAAAACTGCCTAGTCTTCAAAGGTGCCACAAAGCTCTTCTTAGAGGGAAAAGCTATCTAGGCACTGGCAACAGCTTGTTCAGGTTATTGCAATGTGAACAACCAGCAGCTGCCTTTGACAATAGTTGAAGATCTTCAACTGAAGAGTGGCTAGCTAACAATTTGAATAAATGAATGAAGAGTCCACCTCATGGTGTGGTTCTCCAACAGGAAGCAAAAAGAGGCTGAATTCAAGGCTTCTTTGCCTTGATCACCTAAGCCAAGAAGGGAAACCAGTCTGTTAACAAGAGATTTTTAGGGGGCTTGCTCACCCACTGATGAAAAAGCCACCGGAAGAAACAAGCAAAAAATACAATGGCAAAACCAAAGTGTTCTCTTGCTTCTCGGTTACCGGGAAACAGCTTCAGCTGGACAGGGATTGCCTTTGCGGATGCATTCCCCGCCAGTCGGGCACCAAAAGACAAATGAAAGCTATTAGTACTTTCCACAAGCCCAACACAGAGCGACTTTTCCAGAAACATGGTTGCGTTCGTGGCCAAACATTAAATATTTCCATAAACAATCAAGCTTCTAACTGTTTGCATCAGGTAAACCCGGGTCATTTTAATAAGGCCAATTTAAATTCCAAGAGACAAAAGGCACTTCCTAGATCTTTAATACCTGCAACAGTTTATGGGCTTTGATGGGCTTGAAAGGATCGCTATGGTCTGTCTTTGATAGAGAAAGCCATTCTGCTGAGCTGGTCCATCAAAAGGGACTATGGAGAACACCTGGGTTATTAATGAACAATGGAAGAATCTATGGGTTGTATTCAACTAAGTACTACTCAGAGTAGATCCATGGAAATTAAGGAGCCTACATTAGTCATGTCCATTAAATTGAATGAATTGATTATGAGTAGGACCAGCATTTGGGACGCAGGTGGCGCTGTGGTCTAAACAACTGAGCCTAGAGCTTGCCGATCAGAAGGTCAGTGGTTCGAATCCCCATTGATGGGGTGAGCTCCCGTTGTTCGGTCCCAGCTCCTGCCAACCTACCAGTTTGAAAGCACACCAAAAATACAAGCAGATAAATAGGTACCACTCCGGCAGGAAGGTAAACAGCGTTTCCATGCGCTGCTCTGGTTTCACCAGAAGTGTCTCAGTCATGCTGGCCACATGACCCAGAAAAACTGTCTGCAGACAAACGCCGTCTCCCTCGGCTTGTAAAGTGAGATGAGCACTGCAACCCCAGAATGGCCAACATAATCTGACGGAGCCAACTCTACTCGGGACCTGAAGCTGGCTCCATCCTGGATTACTTTATGCTTACTTATTTAAAATCACTGATGTACTGCTTAATATTTCAAAATTGTCAAAGCAGTGATCATGTGGGTAAGAGGATCGTATGGACTAAAATTCAAAACTCTGTGAGAAGGGCCTGCCACTTTCCCAGGACTCAAGAGAAACAAAAGCACTGCTCTGCCAAAGGTTCTCAATCCTGGAAGTATAAAGTCTGGCCATTAAACCTTCCAGGGCTAGTTGTAAGGAAAATGGATTTGGGGGAAACATTTTTAAAGGCTATAGAGGCTATATATTCTGAATGACGAGCAAATATTATTGTAAATAACATCATCTCTGAGGGATGCAAAGTTATGAAAGGAACCAGTCAAGGGTGCCCCTTGACCCCATTGCTGTTTATTTTGATTTTGGATGCACTGACACAAAAGATAAGGAATAATGACAAAAAGGGGTATAAAAGTGGACCAACAAAATTGTAAGTTAAAAGCATATGCAGATAAAGTTGTTTTGACATTGGAACCACCAGAAAGTTTACCATCTGTTTTGGAAGAAATAAAGGACTTTGGTAACTTCGCAGGTTTTTAAATAAACAAACAAAAAGCAACAATGCTAGTCAAAAATATGGATGCTCAACTCACAAAAGATTTGGAAATAATTAGTGGTATAAAGAGCGTATACCTGTGGATACGGTTAACTGTGAATGGGCCTTTGCTGTTATTACTTACTATTCACCGGTGAGACTAAAATCTAAGACTACCCCAAAGAAACTTCATACCATGCAAAACCTTGCAGGAACCAGTCCAAGACGACTTCCTGGGGGGAACCAGTACCAATGGTTCCTAGCCACCGTGGTCCTGATCCTCCCTCCATGGTTGCAGGCAGCAGGCCGCAGAGGGCCAGTTGATGGGAACCACAAATGAACTTTAAGGGAGGGAATACGTGAGGAGCTCCTGTATTCTCATGCAGACTAAGGCCACCACCTCAAGAGGTGCAAGGCCAATGCTAAGGAAGTGGGATCCTGGCTTTTGTCCCCCAATAGACTTGCCCAGTTTAACTCTTCTTATGCAAATGACTAAGTGGTCTGAACTAGTGAGTGTCTCTTTTCTAACTGAAGTTCAGAACCATTAAGAAGGTGGAACCATCCCCTTAGTAAATGTTTTGACTGTAATGAATGAAGCCCCTTCATGGATCACTGTCTTGTCGTGGCAAAGGGGCTTGAAGAACTCCAAAAAGCCGTGAGCCATGCCGTGCAGGGCCACCCAAGATGGACAGATCATGGCCGAGAGTTTAGACTAAATGTGATCCACCTGGAGAAGGAACTGGCAAACCACTCCAGTATTTTGCCAAGAAAACTCCATGGACATAAAAAAGGAGAAGCTTTGAGAAGAAAGTGAGAGTTTCCAAGGCATGCTCTGGTTCTTGGGGTCACAGAGTGTTGAACAAGGCTAAGGCGACTAAACAAAAATAAACCAAGAGCCAATTTTCTATTCCCTGTCTCAGCATACTTGCATCAGAAATGTAGCTTCTCTGGCCATTGGTTCACACCACACTCCATCTAAGGAAGAAGGCTGGATTATACTGGCCTCTAATGCCGATGGAAGTGTGAGGAGCTCCCACAGTCCCCCATCCAACCAGTGACATGGGGCAGTCACAAGCAACAGAAGGGACAGAAAAGGAGCCTCTCCTAACCAGGAGCTCCACAGTGGCATCCATGGCCATCTGGTGCTTCAAACATCGAAAGGAGACCCCTCCGCTCGACATGGCACCCACCTAGTGCTCATGGCTCAGCTCACCTGCTTCATTGCTGTCTCGCCAATTTTGTCCGAGTGCTTTCGGATGCTCTCCAGGAAATCTTTGAGGTCGGACATGGAAACTTCCTTGATCTCCTCATGCAGTTTTGGAATGTTGTCCACCATGACCTTGCAAAAGCGATAATGGCTCACTTGAGGCAAGTGCAGGTGCTCCAGGTGCTCCAGAGTCTTCAGGGCAGGGTAGTGTCTGGAAGAGAAGACCAACGCTCATCAGAAGCAGGAGAGATCACTCAATTCCGCAGCTTCCCAGGAGATGGTGGTCAACTGGCAAAACTTTGGCCTTCTAAAACGAGAAACACCCGGGTCCCATACAGCTTCTATAGCTCAACTGACACCCAAGCCTACTCACCCCACCCTCGTGTCTATCGGCCTACAAGTGGGAAGACAAACTGCATAAGTGCCCAGGGCTCCTTCTTGGGAAAAGGCTCTGGTTAGTATATAGCCCACTTTGCCAGTGAAGAGGGGCCTGTCACCCACCACCATGATGGGACTTCTTGGATCGCCCGCCCAAGGAACAAGAGCTGTGCAAAGTTAGGCAGAGCGGCAGCCTTGCTCTCAGAACTAGGTTACAGAGGCAGAGGAGGAGCCCAGAGAGAAATGAAAGTTGCAACTTAGAGAGAAGGAGCAAAGGCACTGGCATCCTCGACCAGAAAGAGGGAGAGGGTTTCTGGACATAGAAAAGGGGAGGCAAGTCAGTGGAAGGATTCAAGGAGACACAAAATGTGAACCTAGCAGCGGGCAGGACAATGATTCTACCCAATACATTTTGAGTCAAAGTGAAGCATATCATGATTGGGCAAAGAATAATTGCAAGCAGGGGACACAATCCAAGAGGACTCTCTTGCACAAACTTCCTTTATAACATGAGCACTGCACAAGCCCATTTATGATCCATTCTTTTTGGGAGAGATTTCCTCCGAAAGCAACAATTTCCCAGTTCTCCTGCTGGGCCAAGGCATGCAACAGTTCCTTGCTTGCTAGTCCTGACAATCGGTGCACACAGGTGCATGCAGGTGGGTGGACCAGGAGACTTCAGAGAGCTGGAAAGCAGCTTGCATTTATTTAAGAGGCAAGAAAATAGATTCTGCTTCTTACCAAACTTTTCAAACCCAGGGGTGAAATCAGTGGAGTTTCTGGGGGTCCTGAGAAAAGGTTTCAGCAGGAATGTAGCACATGCCAAAGATGTTTGGTCAGGACACTCTGGCGTTCGCACCCCCTACCACTAAAAATGTGTCCAGTCAGAAAGTGTGCATGCCAGTTGAAAAATGCACACACAGAACTGCTCAGATGTCCTCATCTCCAAACAATGTTTGCATAATGTGCAACTGGAGGAAAGGGAAGTTGTTTTAACTGAAAATTGTAGAGGCCATCAAGAGCAAAAGTCAGTGTGCTGTTTACTCCAGGAATCCAGGCTCTGTTTGTGTTGCCATGAGGTTTAGGTAAAGCTATTTCCAATAAAATGCAGCTCCTCTGGAGAGAAAGCAAAGGTTACACGAGTAGCCAGACGTTAGGCCAGCAGAACAGACGCAGGCCAGGCTTGCTTCATCTCAAGACACTGTTGTTTGAAGGATGACCAAAGGGACCTGTGGAGTTTGGCTACACTCGCCACCCAGGCCCCCCGACAGCCTGCCAGAGCAGCCAATGTTCTTCCCATTGACAGACATCTCAAGCCAGTGAGGTCATGTGGACCCAAACATGCCCCTGTCACCCACCCACCCGCCACCCCTCGGAGTGCAGCTCCCAAGCCAGGCCTCCCAGCTGTGCCCTGCTCAGCCTCTCAACAGCCGTGGCGCCTCGGCTCCTGCGCTCGTGAGAGGAGCCTGGAGGCCAACTCGACGTGGTGCCATCTTTCACCCCAAGGGACTTCCGGGACACCGTCCAGAGATGGATTAACGGCAGCAAAAAAGCCTGAAAGACTAACAAAGGCTAAAGAGGCTTCGTTTGTGCTGCATCAGACCAAAACGGCTCTCCCCTTTGGAAGGCAGGGATGAGGCCTGTTGACACAAACCAGCTGCAAAGACAGGAGAAACAGGCAGGAGAGTCCAGGGCATCTTTCGACTGTTAGAGAGACAGATCTTCAAACTAAGTACCTGACCCCTATCTGGGTGAGCAAAGGAGAAAAGAGGCTCCCATCTCACTGACAGCCAAGCAAGTCAGACAGTCATCAAATATTCTCCAACCAAACCGGCCTTTCGGGAAAACTAGATTATTATTTTTTGGGGGGGGATATTTCCCCTTGCAGCTTGCTTCACAGGTGCGAGGAGAATGAAGCTGGTTACATCAACAGGGGAACTGATTAAGATATAAATTAGCACATGCGCTCTGCCTCAGTAGAAAGAAGGCAAAATAAGACCATTAAAAAGAGACTTAAAATGGGGAAAATGCAAGGCAGTATTATTAGAAGAAACCCTCAAATCCATCTCTACTTGGTCATTTAGACATGAGGAGGAGGAAGAGAATGATGATGATGATGATAATTTATTACTTTTACTCCGCCTACAGCCACTCCGCCAGGTTTCCAACATAATATAAAAAATAAAAAACACAACAGAACACCAGACATTAAAAGCTGCCAGTGCAATGGTTTTATGCAAGACACTTGCCATGGGTATATTTAGAATGCGATTTGTGAGGATCATTGTCAAAATAGGTTAGGAGTGGGGGCATGACTCCTTCTGCATTGTAGTGGCTGAAGGAGGGGGAAAGGAACCAAAGGAAGTTCCCGCAGCCAATCGGAAGCCAGGGAAGCCCCATCGGACGTTCAGCTTCCAAAAGAACAGTTGTAAACCAGAACAGTCACTTCCGGGTTTTGATCGTTCAGGAGCCAAAATGTTCGAGAACTAGGCTGTTTGAAAACAAAGGTATGACGTATATGCATCATGGCAGCAAGGGACCCAGTCTGCTTTTGGCTGAACAGGAAACCACCACAGCACCAAGGGGCTTCCCAGAGACAGGCTTTCTGTGGGATGAAGCCAGGTGGCAGCAAGTTCCGCAGAGTGAGTGGCAAAGGCTGAGCCATGGAGCACAATCCCCTGGGAAGTTCCCCTGCGCAAGCAGCCCCACTGAAGCAAGAGGGAAGTGAGCGCCCAGTGGGGCTTGCTCTGGGTTGCAGGACGGGAGCAGCATTTGGGTTTCTGGCCTCAGAGGCCAAAATGCCTTGAGCCGGCTGTGCCATTTGCTGTTCCGTTCTTGGGGTGTCCGTCCGTTTGTTTCAGTGAAGCTAAGACCTCCAGACAGACGCTGTCACATTTGTCATGCCGGCCACCATTATGAGCTTACCTTTTAGATTTCATTTGCTCTCTTAATTTGCTATCCATTTCCAGAACTAGAGCAGAGGAGACATAAGGATACAGAAGTCAGTAAGAGAAGAAATGGGGTACTGGTGCCATATCTAGAGCCATGCAGACGTTCTTTGCTTCGTCTCTCACCAGGAAGGCACTGCGTGAGCTTATCCACTGTGGCAGAAATATTGCGCTGCTGCAGCCGGCACTGTTTCAGCTCTTCCATCGCTCCCACCAGCTGTAAAAGAAACCTCCGTTTAACCCTAGCACTGCATTCCAAGTCAACTTCGCTTGCTGCATAGCAAAGGCTCAAAGGCCGCAGGACCATTTTCTGTTCCATCCAACCATCCATTCAGGATCAAGGAACGATGAGGAAAATGGATCTGGGTATTCCTGGCCTAGGTGGACTGTAGCTGTTGCTAGCAAGCATGGTCTACATGAGAAGTCGTTTCAAACATACAGGGCAGCAAAGGAGGAAAGGCGGAGGGAGCAGGAACTGCGCTTCAGGCAGTTGCAGGTGGCAGAGGGAAGGTCACCAGCAAGGAACACGTAAGAGATGAGAGCAGAGAGGGGAGTGTGGGGCTGGGGCATGGAGCTTCTCACTCTGGGCTAACTCTTCCCTGTAAGGCCTCCCGGAGAGGAGCTCTCTTGCACTCACATTTCCCATGCTCCACAGTCTGAAAACTGGATGTTGGGCGTTCTTGTACAGATCTCACCAAGGAGGCATAGAAAATGCACGCAAGGGAATTGGAAGACAGGCAAGGAAATCACAGCACACAGTGACCTTCCACCTTGGAATCACATGGTTTCCCTGGCACACAAGCCCAACATGTCTGGCACCCATACAATGGTCAGAGCCCACACCTGATGCTTTTTTCCCCCTCCCCAACACTAGAACCCTGGGCTTACTTTTTTGCTTTCCATTTGCAGTTTTCTGTTTGTGTCCGTGACTTGATTCTGCAAAGAGAAAACCACATTGTTGTTTCAATTAGCACCTAGTTGAAAGTCTTGGGCGTCGGGCTGGAAAAGGAGATTGTATGAACTGGAAGATGTTCCTTGGCTTAACGAGCCCACACGAAATCTCGTCATGCAAACTGATCCCAGATACCGGGAAAAGTGAGCGCAGTTATGAAATGTCACCAAGGACTGGGAGATGTTTTAACAAAAGCAAGAGCATTGTGACACTTTATTCATGACCGACAACACACCTCTTTGCTGGGCAGCAGGGTCACAGAAGAAGGCCTGAGGTGCTCTTCAGCCTCCCCACGCTTCAGAGAGTGCACACAAGGCAACCTAGAGGTCAAAAGCAACACAAATGCATCCCACCAAGACATGCACAGGCCAGCTGAAATCCGTAGGTTTAGTGTGAAAAACTGATGGAAGAGGGCCAGTGAAATAGGCCTCTGAAGCTGCCCTAGTGAGCCCAGAAGTGGGGCTCCAACTGGAAGCCGCCAGCCCAGACCCAGCGCTGCAACAGACTGCAGGCCACAGGTGGGAGCTTCTAGCATGCCAATCCCAACAGAGTTGGCAATTCATCAGCACACAAAGGGAGAACTAAAACTTATGCTTCCCACGATCTGAAGAGGCAAAGGGAGGACTGAGTTTCTCCGACTACACACAGGAGCTGCTCAGCCGGCTACAATATTGAACAATGGTGCTGGTAGCCAAAGGAAAAATGTGGAATAACTTTTGGTCTCAGAAGCATGAATGTCTGCAAGGGGAGAGGCTTCAACATCAGCCTTGAAGCCAGGCATCTTATGATTAGACTGAATGGGAAGATGCAAGTTGGTCCCCTGACAGCTGCCACCAAACTCTCGCAAGCCTCTCTAAGGAACCTACTATTTCCTTGGACAGGGCATGAATCCACAGACCTCACTGGCATAGAATTTGTACCAAGCAACATTTTAAACAGGCTGATATAGTGGAGCTTCAAAGCCCACCCATTCACTGGCTCTCCCAGGATCAATGAGCTTTGATGCTCTACTGTATCTGGGCATGGGAGACACAATTTGCAACTCAACCAAAACACCTGCTCAAGCTTGCAGCTCAAGGCTTTGCTGCCCTGAGCCAAACAACTGCAACTCTTTGTTCTTGTGGCATAAACTTCAAAACGCTTTGTGCACCAAACGCACCAGAGATCAGTGTTATTTGCAGAACGAAGTTCTACTTTACTCCCCCCACTTTAAGGCAGCTACAGCTATTACTCAAGAGTAAATAGCAAGCAGTAATCCTGCATACCAGCATCCAACCCCAGACTGTAGCGCATTCTCTGCTGTTCCAACATAGGTCTGCAGTGAGCCTGCGGTTCTCCTTCAGACCAGCACACGTAGGTTGCTGTCTCCTCCTAGGAGCTCATTGCCCCTTCACAGGAATCCTAAGCACTGCCCACAGTGATGGATCCCATTCCTTACCTTGAGCTTTTGGGCTTCTGCCCTGACTTTCAAGAATTCAGTGATGGCATCCACAAAGCCCTGGTAATGGAAGTTGCACATCTTTTCGATTTCACGGTCGTGATTCCGGATGCGAGCGTCGAGTTTCTCCATGAAGCGCCCATGCTCCTCACCATCGTAGACAGACCTGGATGAAACGCAAGGGGATTGGGCAGAAAGACACCTTCAGAATCCACTCTCAGTCGCTGAACTTCACTAAAGGAATCTGAAGGAGAGCTGAGGGTGGGGAGCAAGGGAATGAAAGATGCACTGCAACACCTTGTGATTTTACTGCAAGAGAAAGTGTATGATTTCCACCACAACAAGATCTGCCGTTCGGGTTTTTCCCCACCTCACTTCCCTCGTCACAGAAGTTCAAGGAACTACTCAAGAGATAGGAGTGAAGTGATCTCAATTATTTAGAAGAAAATACGAATTAGTTAAAAAATGTCGGCAGCAATTTATTTGGTATTTAAAAGGTTTGTATCCTGGCTTTTAATCTAACAGTGCTCAAGGTGGATGACAGCAGAGTGAAATACACACAGAGAGGTGGTACTAAGGTCATCACATGGCGATTCACAAATAATCTTTCTATGAGCAGCAGCCATTCAGAAAAGAGAAGCTGCCAGAGGACCGTTTAGGGAGCAAGAGTCAACACCGCATCTGCATGGCTGACTTTGCCACCTGCTTGCTCAGCTGCAGAATGCTGAATGGGAGGGCATGGAAGGGAGGAGTGGGAAGCCAAAGAATAAGAGGAGAACAGTCCGAGGATCTGGAACACAGCATCCAGAGCCAGCAACGTGATGAGAGAAGAAGCTGGTAGGTGGACAAGAACATCCTTGGTGCAAAGCTGGACTGCGAGGTCTCAGCATCCAGAAGAAAGCACACTGAAAAGGAGTACCCAATGAGCAGACGCAGAACAAGCAAGCAGCCACTCAAGCAACAGGTGTTCTCCTCCTTCTCCTTCCCATGCAACTCCACATGCACCCCCAAATCCTAGGGGACGCTTTGGAGCAGATGGGGGGCATGCAGAGGGCTGGAGGGCGGAGAAAAGAAACTGGAAATCCCATTCCACAACTGCCCTGAGACCTCCAGGTACTGCATAGGGCGGTATATAAATTCAATAAATCAACAACAACAACAGGGCAAACACCTCTGGATGCCCTACAGTGCGTTCAAGCCCTAGTGTGAGGCAACAGAAGAAATGTGCTCTCTTCTTGAATTCTGATTTGTTATCTTATACTCCAACATTTCGGTTTAGGATTGACTAAAGACACTGCTTAAGGTTTCTCTGCAGTTCGAAATGCAGCTGCTCCTCTGCCTCCCCTCACAACCAGTACAAATCCCATGCGCACTTACCTGGGAGCAAGTCCTACTGAACTTAATAGCATTACCCTCTGTAAGGACATGAATTGGAGTGCCCTGACAGAGACCCCTCTTCATGACAATACACCCTAAACAAGGCGTTTACAGTGGTACCTTGGTTTATGAACTTAATCCATTCCGGAAGTCCATTCTTAAACCAAAGCATTCTTAAACCAAAGGCGTGCTTTCCCATAGCGGCAGGGGGCTCAATTTACAAATGGAACACACTCAAGAGGAAGTGAAACATGTTCTTATTCCAAGGCAAAGTTCACAAACCAAAACAACTACTTCCGGGTTTGCAGCGTTCTTAATCCAAGTTGTTCATAAACTAAGCTGTTCTTAAACCAAGGTACCACTGTACTGGGGACTTGTCCCATTATCACTCTATCTTGCATCTCCCAGTACTAAATACAACTCTGAATGGCACAAGGCAAAGCCAGAAACCACTAGCAGATCCCCAAGCAGCTTCCTGACTAAAGGTGTAAGATTTAACAGAAATACAGTGGTACCTCTGGTTATAGACTTAATTCGTTCCGGAGGTCCATTCTTAGGCTGAAACTGTTCTTATCCCAAGGTGCACTTTCGCTGATGGGGCCTGCCTCTGGCATGCGATTTCCGTTCGCATCCTGGGGCAAAGTTCGCAACCAGGAGCAGCTACTTCTGGGTTAGGGGAGATTGTAACCTGAAGCGTTCGTAACCAGAGGTACCACTGTAGTAAAGCCATAAAAATGGCTCCTCCATTTCACATTCCCCCTCCCACAAAAGGTTTGGGGGGAATTAAAATACAGTATATGCACAGCTTGTTTTATCATCATCTACCATAAAACATTTCTGCTGCAAGGACACGAACAATTCTTGTGGCACCTTAAAGTTTCATTGTGGAACAAGCTTTCCTGGGTTATAACGCGCCAGAGCCTACGTCTGGGCTCCAGTGGATGGCAGCTTATGCCTGAATAAAATTTGTTAGTCTGTAAGGTGCTGTAAGCCTCTTTGTTGCTTTTGCTAATATTCTTAGCTTTCGCCAGTTAGGGAAATATGGGGTGGGATGCAGGGTGGGGATAAAACAAGAAGATGGAAATGGAAACCATCAACATTGTAGTAAAATTTTATCATCTGGTCTAAGGCACAGTATGTAGACCTCAGCATTTTCATGTACAAAGGGAGGAAACTTGTTTTTTTATACGGGGGGGGGGGGGGCGACTAAAAACAAGCACTCTTGTAATTAATGAAAGGTGATAAATCTGGATATTAGTATATCTTCATTAGACACAGGCTAAAGCCTGGTGCATTGCAACTCTCTTCTGAAACTAGCAATGTGCCTTTTTTTAAGAAAGGAGAGCCTGCCATCTAGCGACTGCTTGGCTTAGTCCTCATACACAGCTCTTTTCATTGCAAGCCTGCACTGGGGTGAGATGGGCTAAAGGAGAGGAAGCCAACGGCGAGAGGGCCCATCCCTCACAATTGTGAAAAGCTGCCACATAGCTCAGCCACAGAACAAGCCCAAAAGAGTTCTTAAAGCTGGTCCACTCACTCTCTCTGCAGATGCCTTGGGATCTGAACCCTGGAAATAAAGTGATTCCACATTGCACTGTCTTATTGCATTTACATGGCCACAAACCAGGAGGCAAAAGCGGCTCTGACATGTCCCCCCCTGAGCATCCTGCTCACGGCATGCAGGGGTCCCAACTGCAGGTCAGAGGCCGGGGCCGCACAAAGCATCTGATCGCTTTGGACCAGCAAGATTAACAGATTAAACTCAGCTCTGCTGACCTGTGAGCTGACAAGTCAGGCAATGCTGCGGCCCTGTTTGGAGAAGTTTTTAATGTTTGATGCTGTATTGTCTTTTTGATATTCGGTTGTAGGCCGCCCTGAGTGGCTGGGGAAGCCCAGCCACATGAGCAGGGTATAAATAAATATAATAATAATAATAATAATAATAATAATAATAATAATAATAATAATAAAAATTATTACGGGGAATCACTCACATGCAACCCACTGCAGGTCCCTTTCAGGAGTAGCCCAAGGAGCGAGCCAGGACATGGCAGCATGAGCCACAAACACAGGAGCCATGTGCAGGATCAGACCAACTCCCCCTGCCCCCAGGTGGTTGTATGGATGACACATATAGTAGTACCTCGGGTTAAGAACTTAATTCATTCTGGAGGTCCATTCTTAACCTGAAACAGTTCTTAACCTGAGATACCACTTTGGCTAATGGGGCCTCCCGCTGCCGCCACGCTGCCGGAGCATGATTTCTGTTCTCATCCTGAAGCAAAGTTCTTAACCCGAAGTACTATTTCTGGGTTAGCGGAGTCTGCAACCCAAGGTACCACTGTAATTCTCTTCTATAGTCTACTTAAAGCCCCTTGGAAGACATGTAGAATGCCAATGGACCTTTTGGTCACCAGAACGTGAGATGAGCGTGCGCTGCAGCCACTCTGCCTAAGCCGGAGGGTCCGCTGACAGGTGCAGGTCCAAATGTGACCCCTTTGCTGGCCCTAAATGAGGAGCTCCCAACTGAAATCCATTTAGGCAGGAGGAGCCGGCAGCAGGGAGAACAGAGGACCCCAGGAATTCACATGCCGGGACAGCCTGATCACTTTCTGGGGCACGGAAACGTCTCGCTTTTTGGTTTCAATTAATAAATGGAACAAAAGCCTGGACTTCAATTTAAAAAGGCAAAATATGCCACGATGGTTTTTAACCTTCAGACATTTTCTTCTCATTAAGCGACATAAAAGCATTAGCATTTTGTTTATTAGAAGAAGTTAAAAATAAAGTGGAACAAAAAGCGAGCTGCTTGCTTAATGCACAAGTATGCAAACAGTCACAGCGTGGGCTGGGAGAGGTCAGCAAGAGTTTGGATGCCCCAAACCTCCACCCCACCCCCCAGCACCAAGAGCGGGAAGGAAAACGCTCCGTTCTTCATAGAGCAGAGAGCACGGGCAATCCCAGATGAAACAGGCCACTCCATTGATCTACAGAGCTCCATCCATGAGCACAAAGGAGATGCGGGAGGCAGTTCCCAGCCACAGGGCAACAAATGCAGAGTCTAGAGGGAGCTGGGAACCTTCCGACAGCTGCAGATGGTGGAGCTGGAGGATCGCTGAAGGAGACATGTCAGAAGGAAAGAGCAGAGTAGCCATGGAAGGCTTTAGAAGTACGGAAGAGGTGTTTCTGCTGGGTCCTGAGGTGCACAGGAACATGGCAATTTAAAGAAGGGCATGGCAAGCCACCCCCAGGAAAGTTGAGGGGGCTATTACTACGACCACTGCTAAGCCAGTTGGCCGCACTGAAATGTTCTAAGGCACAAAAATAGAAAAGACCCTTCTACGCAGCACAGCTCAGTGATAAGAGTGAAGGGTTCAGAGACCCCGGCCTCAGAGAACAGGATGAGGAGGTTGTGGCCTTGTTGGGGCTTCATGGGGCAAAGCCAGGAAGCAGGCGGTTGGTGGAGGATAGCGAGGAATGGACAAGACTGCCTGCCAATAGCATCATCTTCTGGTTTTAACTGACCATCGTGCCCCCAGGCCCCTGCTTTTGCTTACCTCAAAGGGGAAACTCTTCGCACTCACTTTCTGGGGTCAGCCAGCTGCGTGCAACTTAAACCAGTTCTTTACCTGCAGCCACAACCGTACTGTTCTCAACTAGTGACAGACAATCCAAATTGCATATGCTTTGGGACTTTGCTGCCAGTCTTCCCGATGGGATTTTCTTAGCGTATTGTTAAAGAATTGAAGTAGAAGAAAAGGCCTCCCATCACTCGCTTGACATCTCTCACCTTCACCTTACTACTGGCCGTTATCAAAACCAATAGCCCAACTGGTTATTATGGGAACCCACAACCCACCAGGGGCTCAGGAGGGCCAAGAAGGCCTGATCTCAACATTCATGCATGGGATACAAACCAGTTTCGGCTGCAGCAAACACATTCTGCCTGCAGAAATGGACAAGCCAGCAAGCAGACACAAGCAAAGAGCAATTGGCGTGAGCCCGTGTTAGAAACTCAGAAGCTAGGTGCCAAACAGCTCTTTAAACCAGTCACCAAAACGGAATGTCTACTTGCCATTTGTGGGCCAGACAGTTCAAAGGTCGTATTTTCCAATATGACTTTTTGGTTCCTAAGAGATAGCACTCTACAGGATGTGTTGCTAGTATGTGAAAACAGGCAAGATCCAATTATCCCCAAGCATGCATGATGGTGGAAATGTCAGGCATCATTCTGGCGCCCAAGTATCTTCACCAGGTTGCAAGTGCCCAATAGCCAGGTGCAAAATGCACCTGGCCAATTTCGAACACCGCCAATGAGCCACTTTCAAAGCATGCGCATGAATAATAGCATTGTTTAGGTCAATGTGAGATGCAAACTTCTTCTAAACAGTCAGGGAAAATCCACAGGATGTGTGGGCTTCACCCAGTGCACCCCAAGATGACCATCTCTGCTGCTAACATTTTCCATTCCATATATGCCCAGAGGCTTTGAGCCTGGACCTCTGGCTGACCAGGGAAAAGAAACTGTGAAGCCTCTGCTAAAGGCCAAGCCAATTAGAAGGAATAAACTCAGCCACCCTGGAGCTGCCGAGTGCCAGTAAATCCAGACCCAGCTCCATCAGAAAGGAAATAAAGAACAATGCCTCCAATTTAAGCTACAGGAGAGCATTTTTGGTTTCAGCGTTCTTATTAGGGAACATGCCTTTTGTCATCTGGGGCTACGAGAGAAAGATGGTTTTTTTGGGGGGTGGGGGAGCTCGCATATGGCCTCAGCGAGTGCCAGGAAATGCAAGGAGCAACCCAGAAGGCAGGCGAGCCAGGCCTGCTCCAGCCAGCACAGATCCCCCCAACTGAGAACTATGGAGAGGGAACTGGCCACAAGCGACACTTTTCGCTTCCCTCCTTGTGGAGGACACAATGGAAACAATTCCCCCCAGAACAAAAGCGGTGCGTCAGCAAGGGAGCCTGCCTCTCCCAGGCCCTTTCAAGTTGGAAGGACAGTTGATTCGCACCATGTGTAGGGTTGATGGGAACAAGCCCTACACCCAGGCGAGATAGATTTGAGCCCCTCCAAGCTGGTTGATATTAAGGGAGGGAGTGAATCATCTTTATGATGCGCTGTAAACAAAACACACTGGCCGTCACAACGGGAGGCATCCAGCAGTGCGCCGCAGCGGGGCTCGGAGCTGCTTGAAAGTGTTCGTGCCGTGTGGGCCATCGCTGGGAAAAGTGTTGCGCTCTAATGAGAGGCAGGCTCAGATGGAGGCGGCTAGGGTGTCCTTCACTCAGTTCCGCTTTCCCTCGCATGGTGTTCCAGCACAGCCAGGCCTTCAGGAGGAACAGCGCAGGTGGCCAAAGAACCACTGCCCACAACACAGGCTCCCCAGACCTGTGGGGCAGCCAGCATGGAAAAAGCTGGCCTGCGTGAGTTGGAAGCAGCCAGAACCGTGTGGGATCTGGCCCACCCACCTACCCATTTAGGTGAAAGGATCCGCATTTAATCCGTCTCTCTCTCATATATGCACACCAACCTATGTAATCCAAACCAGGAGGCATCACAAACTGAGTAGAAGCAATTCAAGTTCCACTACCCTAAGGTGCTTGCAGAACAAATCTTTCCATATGACTCAAGGAAGCCATGCAAAGAATGTCTTACCGGTAGCCCCCAAGTTCTGTGGCCGTTGGTTGGTTGATTGATTTATACATACATACATACATACATACATACATACATAGCCTGCCCATCTGGCTGGGCTTCCCCAACCACTCTGGGCAGCTTCCAACAAAATATTAAAATATAGCAATCCATCAAACATTAAAAGCTTCCCTAAACAGGGCTCTCAGAGAGGGAACCACCAGAAGGCCCTCGGAGCTAGACCTCGGTGTCCGGGCTGAGCGATGGGGGTGGAGATGCTCCTTCAAGTATACTGGACCAAGGCCGTTTAAGGCTTTAAAGGTCAGCACCAACACTTTGAATTGTTCTCAGAAACATACTGGGAGCCAGTGTAGGTCTTTCAAGACTGGTGTTATGTGGTCTCGGCGGCCGCTCCCAGTCACCAGTCTAGCTGCCGCATTCTGGATTAGTTGTAGTTTCCGAGTCACCTTCAAAGGTAGCCCCACAGAGAGCGCATTGCAGTAGTCCGTAGTCCAGGTGAGAGATAACGAGAGAATGCACCACTCTGGCGAGACAGTCTGCGGGCAGATAGGGTCTCAGCCTGCATACCAGATGGAGCTGGTAAACAGTTGCCCTGGACACAGAATTGACCTGTGCCTCCATGGACAGCTGTGAGTCCAAAATGACTCCCAAGCTGTGCACCTGGTCCTTCAGGGGCACAGTTACCCCATTCAGGACCAAGGAGTCCTCCACACCTGCCTGCCTCCTGTCCCCCCAAAACAGTACTTCTGTCTTGTCAGGATTCAACCTCAATCTGTTAGCCGCCATCCATCCTCCAACCGCCTCCAGACACTCACACAGGACCTTCACCGCCTTCACTGGTTCTGGTTGAACCCAGAGCCTAAAAGAGGACCCATCAGCAAAGTCTTCCCAAAAGCAATTTTGGGCAGGTGCAATTTCCACATGGCAATCTAATACCTGGGGGGAGGGGCCAGGGGACCAAATCATCAGGTGAAGAAAATTCCCTTCTGATCCATCCTCATGTGTTTGCACTGGAGCACCGGAGGAAGAGAAGGAAGGTCAGAGTGGGAAGCAGTGGGGAAGAGCGGTAAGCGAGGTTGCCGTGTCCTGCTACAGTGGTACCTCGCAAGACGAATGCCTCGCAAGACGGAAAAGTCGCAAAACGAAAGGGTTTTTTGTTTTTTGAGCTGCTTCGCAAGACAATTTTCCCTATGGGCTTGCTTCGCAAGACGAAAACGTCTTGCAAGTTTGTTTCCTTTTTCTTAACACCGTTAATACAGTTGCGACTTGACTTCGAGGAGCAACTCATAGCACGCGGTGTGGTAGCCTTTTTTGAGGTTTTTGGTGATTTTTGAAGCTTTCCCAAAACTTTTCCGACACCGTGCTTCGCAAGACGAAAAAAACCGCAAGACGACAAAACTCGCGGAACGAATTAATTTCGTCTTGCGAGGCACCACTGTACTAAGAAGCATGGAGCCCTTCATACATCAGCCCTCCAGGTGTCAACTCACACAAAACAAAGCGGTTTTTATGCTACTGTCACTGACAACTGAAAGTCTGCCTTGCACTGAGTTCTACAGCACCCATTGCATTTTCCAGGAATCACCACCCACATCTCATCAGCCCAGGTTTTCTAAGAGCTAAAGGGCTGAAACTTTCAGGGTTTGGTTCTTTTGAAACGTGGCCATTTCTCCCCAGGTACAGTGGTGCCTCGCAAGATGAAAATAATTCGTTCCGCGAGTCTTTTCATCTTGCGATGCTTTTCGTCTTGCGAAGCACAGTCCGTTGCAACTGCGCCTCTTCAAGCGGCTTTAAGAAAAAAGCGCGAGACGTTTTCGTCTTGCGAAGCAAGCCCATAGGGAAATTCGTCTAGCGGAGCAACGCAAAACCGAGAAACCCTTTCGTCTAGCGAGTTTTTCATCTTGCGAGGCATTCGTCTTGCGGGGCACCACTGTACCCGTGAGGGCTGAAGCCTAAGTGGCCTTGTTGCACGCTGCCCATGCTGCTACAGGGTGATGCCGCCTGGTCCATTTGCTTGTGCCAAGGGAGTGACGTCTTAGCACAAGGGAGGGAAGAGAGGGAAATTAAGGAATGGGAGAATGAGAGACAAGAACAGTACCATGGGCATAATCCACGGGGAACACCTCCTGATCAAGCCCAGCAGCACGACCTCAATGCGTCCCATGCAGAGGATGTGAGATTCTGAACTATTCATAAGGTTACCCTGAGCTTGGCCTACATAAGCCACAAATGACAGAACCGTCTGTAATAGCCATTGTTAAAACATTTAAGGCTTCGTTAATTACTCGAATTAACTTTAGCCGCAAAATCCACAACTAGAAAAATCCACAACAAGGAAAAGTTGCTAATGAGCCCTAATTATCCTCTTGCCCTTCAATTTACAGCCCCAGCAAGACACGCAGCAGACTGAAGTAGCCCAGAAGCAAACTGGCACGCATCCATGTTTAAAACAATTGCTCAGCTCTTCCCTTCCAAAGCCTAGTTAAGGCATATTGATTGTACAGATCACCCTCTCCCTCTGGCAAGCAGGCACAGCTGGCTTAACCCCAGAGACTGCCAACAAGAATATCTTAAATGGTCCAATGCCCAGATACCAAGATAGCACTGTGGGCAAGACATGACTTCCCAGAACCGCAACACTGCCTGGAGGCTACCTTGTGTGGGCCTGGCATAATCCCTCTCCTTCCCCAGATCACTTCTCTGCAGCTCTCACTGTGCCCAGATTGGAAGGGAAACAGTTTCCGCAGACCAGAGTGCTCTGTTCTTCTACTCAAGAGGGACTGCATCCTTCCTCCTGGCTAAGGAGCCGGCCGCCAGTTTGCAGAAACACTGCTATTGATTAATGATACAGCATCACCAGTATGGAGGGCGGGAAGGAAGAGTATATAAATCTTCCAAATTAATTTAAGCAAGTTAGCAGAACACTGGAACTGCCAGCAACGAGGAATGCAAGAAAGAGGGCCACCAAATCCCAAGCGATGGAATGCGAAGCAAGTACAGAACCTTTGCCAAGAATGTTCACCTTCCTGCCAGAGAACATATGGAGGATGTAAGAAAAGCCCTATGAGATATAAGGCATTAAAGGCAGTGCTTTTTTGCATGGTTTTTAGCAAGGCGCTCTTTGATTCTTTATTTTGCATCCTGTATTGCCTGCTTGTCTGTTCAAAGAACACATACAAGGGGGAAGTGAGTGCAGATCCCCCAAGAGGAGAGATCTAAGCAAGCCTGTCCAAGACGATGAATGCAGCAATGCAGGTGAGTTTAGGTCAAGGCAACATGCAGAAGCAAAGTACAGCACTGTTGCTCAAGTAATGTGGAAAGGCACCAGGACACCGCTGCCAGGAATAACCGTTCTCTAGGCAAGGTACAAGGAGCTACAGAAGGGACATTCTGAAATTACATTGCCATCTAGTGCTGCAAAGAATAAATTACTTCCATTTTAAGCCCCTCCACACCCAAGACTGCGGCCAACATTTTGCTAGTTTTTCCAAAGGGACCTGGAAGGCCTCACCCTGACCTGAGCACAAGAGAAACGGAAGCCAAGCCCGTTCGTCAGGGGCAGATCCAGGTCATAACTGCGCACAGATTTCAGAGCAGGCACAGACCCACAAGGAGGGCAGCTTGAATGATAGCACATTTCCTCATAAATTGGAGGGGGGCTTCTGAGCTGCAGAAGCACCATTAAAGCACCAAGAAGTGGGACAAGAGGCAGCAGCTCAGCGTTTTAACTGTAATAAAAGCATTTGATGTACCCAAAGATGAGTTGTGGCCTAAAGACTGCAAAGTGTGTGGATCCAAGCAGCTTTTTTCACAGAAGCAGAGCACTGAACATGTGCCCGGCCTGCTTTGCCATCACAGCAGACCCTCAAGACAACACTTCTGCCACCAGACACACCTTCAGCTACATGAACCAGGGTGGAATTATCTGCAATTTAAGGCATCCCTCAGCTGCCTGAAACTTTCCAGTTTTAAATTCCCAGATTTTAAACTCATTGCTTCCATGGCATGTAGTCTAAGCAGGCTGCTCTCTTTGCAAAGGCCTTTTCAATACATATTTGCAGTTGATTCACAAGTTTATACTCTGCTTTTTAAAGCCTAAACCTAAACCACCTACAGAGTAGCAAACAGCATTAAAATTTAAAAAAATCAAGTTAGGAAAGGCTACATCTGCTCTACCACCCTAAAATGGTAAAAGCACTTTTGGGCACTGCTGGGACAATCCAGGAGGAGCAACAGATCAAAGAGCACATCCATGCAGCGCTCCTCGGTCTCCAAGGAAATGCAATGCCATCCAAAACTAGTACTCCTGTCTTGCCTGAATTAAGCTTCAGAAAAGCCACTGCCTGTCTAGGGTCAGATGTGGAAAGAGTGTGTGCTCAGCGTACACTAATGATACCACAGTCAACCTCACCTAACCGTTTCGCATGGATATTAAGAAGAGACGATGGCCCCTTGGGGCAACCCACAAGCCAACAGCCACAAGTTGCTGCAGCAGTCTCCCCACACAACACTCTGGCCTGCAAACACACACACACACCCTTCGCAGAACAGTGTCTTCCTCACCACCACCCAGGCACGTCCCAGGAAGGCAAGGCAGAAGAGTATCACAGTTGCTTATATCAAGAGATACAGAGAGAGTGAGGAGAACCCCAGGGAAAAGCTCTTTTCAGCACCCATTCCTTCCAGGCCTTGCCTAACTCCAGCTAGGACAACACATGAACAAAGTGAGGAAGGAGGCTTTACAGAACATCCCTCTTCAGTCATGCATCTGGGGCAAGCAGTAGGAGGCAGAAAGCCCTAAGCTGGAGACCCTAATAGATCAGCCGTCCACAACCTGGTGCCCACATCATCCCCAGCTATGGATCATGCTGGGCTGGGCCTGAGAAAAAATGGAGTTCAAGACAACAGGGGAACACCAGGGTCAGTGAAAGCTAGAAGTGACTGCTAAGGACCAGCCAATGCTCCAATCTGTGCCTCTTAAGCCTAGCAAGCAGTTACTGGAACACCCCTTCATATTCAGTTTATTTCAGTTTATGCTCTTCCTCAACTGCTGATTAAATTCAAAGGAACTGGCAAACGAAAAGCTTCACAGCAAATGCATCCATTGGCCTTTAGATGGCAGCAAAGCCACACTTTTCTTCTGAAATCCAGCGTTCCTAACCCAAGATGCTCCAAGCTTTTCCTCTGTTTCAAACTACTCTTCACAGTAGGCTGAAAAACTCCGATGAACAAGTCTAGCTAGTGGCCTGGATTTACGTAGTCGCTAAAAGGCCAAGTAGTTAAGTTTTGGGCCTCTGGGAAGTCCTCACACATTTCTACTTAAAACTCAGGGTGCACAATTAAGCAGAGGGAAGCAGTGACCATGTTTATCGCTGCCGCATTGCATTAGAGAGAACAGCAGAGATTTGGCCTGGCTCATTTTAAGAGGCTGCTTACAGAGGTTGAATGGGAGACTCATGTCTAGTACAGACATGAACAAAAAGCCCTGCAAAGACAGTGGCTTGGGGCCTGTGCACCAGGACTGCTGCTGTCCATTGAGACTGCGAGCGAGACACAGGAGGTGGCAGCTGCTGCCTCCAAGAGACCCAGAGGCCAAACTACTTAGACCCCCCAGAGTTCAAGCTGCCACTTGGAATTCTGCTCAAGAGCCAGAAAGCGGAGTCTGAAGACCAGACATGCACACAGCAGTCCTGTAGGCCTGCTCAATGTTTGGTACAGTGGAACAGGATATCCAACGGGAAATCATGGGGCAACTGTAGACAGAGCCAGGGCACCAAGCAGCACGGGCTCTTAATTAAGATGCTCTGAGCCAACTGTGGGAATGCAAGGAAGGCATCCCTGGCCAGACAAGACCTTACAGTTATGATGCTCCTGAGATAGGAGGGGCCGCCCCTCTCTCTCCAGGGTGCAAGGGGTGCAGGGCACCCGGGTGCCAAATTCTGGGGGGCACCAGGCGCCCACCGCTGAAGCCGCCTAAGCTCTTCACTATCTACCTGTTATGAAATAAGAAATAATTTTGATCAAGCTAGAAAAACAAAATACACATATACCTAGGTATTACCGAAATGTATACCTACTGTTTCACTAAAGGACTTCCAACTTTGTGCGCTCGCTTAGCAAAGACGCACCGCGCCAGCGTCAGCGCTTGTCATTCACAACGGTGGCGTTTGTCAGACTCAAAAACGGCGCTTGTCATTCACAACGGTGCCGTGCATGCGAAATTAACTCTTACATCAAAATATTATGTTACGTATTGTATTGAGCTGCTATGCGGCAGGGGGGTCAGCGGCACCTTTGACACGACTGATGTTTCTCCTAAGTACCGTATTTTTCGCTCCATAGGGCGCACCGGACCATAGGGCGCACCTAGTTTTTAGGGGGGAATAAAGGGGGAAAAAATCCCCCCCCCCAGCCCCAAAGAGCAAAGAAGCCAAGACAGCGAGCAGGATCCATCCCGCTGGCAGTCTTGGCCTCCTCTTTAGCCATGCACAACCTCTCCAGCCGGGTGGATCCCGCTCGCTGTCTTGGCTTTGTTTTTAGCCGTGGGGCTGGGGCGGGGGAAGCCCGAGCTTCCCCCAACCCCAGCCCCCAGAACAGGTCCGGGAGCAGCAGCACGGTTGCGTGCGGCCTCCGAAGGCTTGCGGGTGGCTGCCCAAAGCCCGGGGTGCGCAGCGCTGCGCTCCCCAGGCTTCCAGCTGCAGGCTGCTATCGCAAGCCTTCGGAGCCCAGCGGGAACTCCCGCCGCGCTCTGAAGGCTTGCGGATAGCTTCCGGAAGCCTGGAGAGTGAGAGGGGTCGGTGCGCACCAACCCCTCTCACTCTCCAGGCTTCAGCGAAAGCCTGCATTCGCTACATAGGACACACACACATTTCCCCTTCATTTTTGGAGGGGGAAAAGTGCGTCCTATAGAGTGAAAAATACGGTAGGTGTCTAAACAATACTTATAAGTATTATAAGTCCCTGCGGGTCTTGACATCTTTCCGCAGGGCCTGCAAGACAGAGCTGTTCCGCCTGGCCTTTGGCTTGGACTCACTCTGACCCTTATGTTTCCCTCCCCTTATGATTTTGATGAGGCTGCATTTTAATTTGCATTTTAACCTGTATTTTAAATTGGATTTTTTTCCCCACTATGTTTTTACTGTAATTTTACTGTTGTTAGCCGCCCTGAGCCTGGCTCTGGGCAGAGAGGGCGGGGTATAAATAAAATTTATTATTATTATTATTACTATTATTATTAAGTGTTGTGGTGTTGTCCAAACTACAAGAAAGAAGATTCCACCTAAACATTAGGAAGAACTTCCTGACAGTAAGAGCTGTTCGACAGTGGAATTTGCTGCCAAGGAGTGTGGTGGAGTCTCCTTCCTTGGAGGTCTTTAAGCAGAGGCTTGACAACCATATGTCAGGAGTGCTCTGATGGTGTTTCCTGCTTGGCAGGGGGTTGGACTCAATGGCCCTTGTGGTCTCTTCCAACTCTAGGATTCTATGATTCTATGACTTAAGTGCATTGTAAATAAATAAGCAAATCAAAGTGTTTCTTTTTCCTCCCTTCTTTTGTAAACAAGAGATGAGGCGTAAGCGTGGTGTCTGACATAAGCATAATAGAAGTTAATTCGGGGGCTAAACTAAATTTGGGGATGCTGGGCAGATCTTTGCACCCCGGCGGTGCATATGCTAAAGACGGCCCTGTCTCTCTCCCCACCCTAACCCCCACTTCACATCCCACTTGTGAGGCCTGGGGGAGTCTTGGCACTCCAGGCACCCCTGTGACTCTCTGCCTGTCTCTGAATGCCATATATTGGCATTCAACTACACGGCTCCCGCCATATGACTGTATGCATACTGTTCATATTCTTCTCTCGGGGGGGGGGGTGTCATCTTTTGAACACTGGCAGTTACTCCTGGACATGTTAGGTTGCAACATACATGTTAGGAAGGGAAATAGCTTAAACCTGCTGTGCATTCCTTTCTAAGGTTCTGCAAATAAGTGGAAAACTAATTAAAAAGTGTTAAGAGCTTGCTATTGCACATTCAGTGGTTGTGAATATTAATCTGTTCAAATGATGGTGGGCCCATGTGGAAAAAGAAGTTTGGGAGCTCTGGGCTGGGCAGAAATTGGTGAATTGCTCACAACCGCCCAGAGTTCCCATGTACATTTTAAGCCTGCTGTACTCAAAAGAACAAATGGACACACTGGTAGATTGTCAGGAGATGGAAACCCAATTCCTCAGCCTCTTTCCTGATGCATTCATCTTGGAATTCCCAAAAATATAACCTGCTGCAAAATGAAGAGTGTCCAGGTGGGCAGCAGTCAGATAACCCCCAAGCTATGGAGAGCAAGGTGTAATGATAAGCATCCTTGAACAAAAATAAAAAATGGAAAGGATAGAGGCTTCTTCCTGTATAGGTAGCATACCAGGCTGAGGAGGGGGGGGAGAGACACAGCAGCCCATTCGGCCAATTAAAACACAGGCTGCATAACAATTTCTGATCAAATAGGAAAATTCCTTCCAGTAGCACCTTAAAGACCAACTAAGTTAGTTCTTGGTATGAGCTTTCGTGTGCATGCACACTTCTTCAGATACACTGAAACAGAAGTTGCCAGATCCTTCTATATAGCGAGAAGGTGGGGAGGGGTATTACTCAGAAGGGTGGTGCGAATAGGAGATTGGCAGATAGCTGAGATGAGCCTGCCAATCTCCTATTCGCACCACCCTTCTGAGTAATACCCCTCCCCACCTTCTCGCTATATAGAAGGATCTGGCAACTTCTGTTTCAGTGTATCTGAAGAAGTGTGCATGCACACGAAAGCTCATACCAAGAACTAACTTAGTTGGTCTTTAAGGTGCTACTGGAAGGAATTTTTTTATTTTGACTATGGCAGACCAACACGGCTACCTATCTGTAACTGATCAAATAGGAGCGAGCCCCACCTTCTCTCTGACGGCAGCCCTGTCTCCATTCTTGCCTGCCCCCTTCCTGCAAATCTCCTTTTCTGGAAGCAGAATCTTTCTACAGACACCTTGCATCACGTAATAAAACCTCAGTGATTCACCACAAAGCGCCGTCTTTTATTCAGGAAACCCCTTCCAAATCAATGTCCATGTAGTTTCATCATCCACCACCTGAGGCGGCTGATGGGCTCCATGGCAGCTTCCGTCCTTTGTTCCCGGTTCCCCTCCTCCCTCAAGGAAAGAAAGGAAAGAGGGGGGGGGGAGAGACACTTATACCCTGGAGGGAATCCAGCAGTTGACTCGCTGCTTCATAGGAAAAGACCATATGCACCCTGACCATTCCAGGAATACATGCAAGAACATCGTCTTGATGGAAGACAAGGTCTGGTGTGGTTGGATCATAAACCTCAGGGCAGATCCACTTTGTTAACATTTAATTCTGATCCTGAGCAGCAAGCTCAAAGAGCCTGTTAAGAGTATGACCTGTCCTGGATCACCTTTCTTTGTTCCATCTCTCATCTAGCAGCCAGCAATGCTACGGACATAACATTATGACAGGCCAGTCAATTTTAGGGCAATTCCCTTAAAGATCTTCAATTGCTTTTACCTGCCAGCTCTCTTCTTGTTTAAATTTTTATTATTATTGCAGCTTCTGGTTTTCATATTGGCCACCTTGGACGACAAAAGGGCTCCACCTAGTCCAGCATCCTGTTTCCTGCAGTGGACAACAAGATGCCCCAAATGGAAGCCCACAACATTAAGGGACACCTTTTTAATATCTTCACAGACTTTCCAGGATATATTTTCGCATTATTCCAGCAATTGTTTTTAGTGGTGTCAACTGCCTTGTTGATTACTGCCGTTTTATAGCCTATTGTAAACCATCCTGAAAATTTTCTATTATCATCATCATCATCCCACCTTTTTCCCTAACAGGGACCCAAGGCAGCTCACAGTTGAAGATGGTATTAAAATATTTAAGAAATATGCAAACCCGCTAGCTTGCCTTGGTCCTGGTAGTGGTAGGATCAGAAGCACGCCTCCCGTAACTTAAGAGGGGCAAGGAGCGTTTGGAGCTCCCCACCCAGAGGGGCATTGGGCTTCCCATCAACTCCTGGCTGCCCACCTTGGCACAAACAGGAAAGGCCTTGGCTGCTCTTTGCCCTTCACGGATAGGCCATGCCTGACAGTCCCAGCAAAGGGTGGGGCATCCCTCTTCCGCTCCTACAGCTGGCGGCTAGGAATGCAATAGAGCAAAATCAGAGAAAGACACCTGACTGCCAGACAAAGCAATTTCCAGGAGGAAATAGGAGATTTAAATAGATTTAAATGACCCCTGAGGCAGGAGAGAGAGTGCGCATCATAGAAAATCAGTTCATGCCCTTAACACAGATGCAATTGAGCACCAAAGTGTTAACCTCAAGAAACCAAAGGTACCAGCAGGAAGGGAAAGTCTTGCTGCGTCCTTATGCTGTTACTCCATGTGAAACATTTAATTATTATTTTCTTGAATTTCTAATCATGTTTTAAAAAACCAGCACTGCAAATTCAAAAGCCAACATTTGTTTATCATTTAATGCATTTATGGTTCAACTTCTTTCTGCCAAGGGGGTTTACAATTTTAAAACATTAGAGTGAACAATACTACAAAACACAGAACGGGAGGCTTCTCTCAGGCTGAAAGATAGTCCCTTCTGGAGCAAGTGGAAGAAGCTCTCTAGCTGGAGTTTTCACCCCTTCTTGTTTCCTTCCACACTAATGCCTGAAACATGCCTCCTGCAAAAAAAACACCCTAATTGTTCTGCAAGGCTGTTTTTTTGTTTTGTTTTGCTGGGGGCCAGACAAGCTCTGACATCTCGCCTGTGACTCTGCACCCTAAGGGATCCTTGTGCAAAGAGTCAGTGCAAAAGAGCGATGCGCACGCCCTCTGGGTTTCTTACATATTTAAAAGAAAAATATAGGAAGCAACCTAGTCAAAGCCAGCATCCTGCAATGGAGCGAGTGTTTCCATAATTACGCGTTTCAGAACCTATTTATAGGAAAGAGAAACCTTGCCCAGTTTTTACAAAGTTGTTAAGCAACCCCACAACCAACCAGCGCTCATTCTCTGCCATAGCTCAACCCAGAACCGGGTTTCAACACGAGGGTTTAAGCCCCAAACATACAGAGTATTTTTTTTTTATAAAAGAGCACATATTTTTGAGCCTTTACCTCCCACATGAAACCGCCCCGACCAGGTCTTGAAGATCTAGAATTCTCCTCCCGAGATAGAAGTCATCGTGTCATGACAAGCATGACACTTCATGTCTGGAAATTAACCACTGCAAGCCACAAAAGTGAAGGATACCTAGTCTAGTCCTGTCTGCACAGAGAGACTGTCAAGCTCAGGAAAGAAAAAGCCCAAAGTAGCACCGCCATTTAACTCTGCAGCTTCGCGGCCAAGTAAAAAAGGAGTCAGGCTCCCGAATGTCATTAGGCTACGGCCACCGAAAGCAGCACATGGGTATAAGTGGTAGAGTTTTCCTGAACACATATGGCAACTAGGGCGATTTTTAAAGAAAAAATGTTGTAAAAATCCCCAAAAAGCTCAGCAACTTTGTCCCCGCCCCAAAGGAGCTGGTTTAATTTGCAGAGGGGGCCAGAAGCTCAGACCCCTGCACGACTTTTAAATAAAACAGCATTTCTTTTTTGTTGTTGTTAAGGCAGGCCTCTTTGCCGCTTACAAGTAAACATGGAATCAAGGCCTGCAAGGCCAGTAGGGCGGGGGCGGAAGACAAATAATAATAAAACTTTTATTATTTCTATGCCACCCATTGACTGGGTTGCTCCAGCCATTCTGAGTGGCTTCCAGCAAAATATAAAAAGGCAATAAAACATCAAACACTGAAAACTTTCCCATAGAGGGCTGCCTTCAGATGTCTTCTAAAAGTCATATAGTTGTTCATTTCCTTGACATGGGAAGGGAGGGTGTTCCACAGGCCAGGCGCCACCACCGAGAAGGCCCTCTGCCTGGTTCCCTGTTACCTCACTTCTCGCAGGGAGGGAACCGCCAAAAGACCCTCGGAGCTGGACCTCTGTGTCCGGGCTGAAAAATGGGGGTGGAAACGCTCCCAATCAACCCTAATAAAAATGCTAAGCCATTAATGGAGAGTGAGGCCTTCAGACATGACATTCCACTACCAGATGAGAGAACTCCGTATCACCAAGTGAAGAAGCCAACCTGGCTGTCCTACCACAAGGGTGGTCCAACTCCAGTCGCACAGGGTCCCATGATGTGCTAGAAATCTACTGAGCAAGAATGCATTCTCAACGGGCAATGAGCCCGTTAGGAATAACCCCCCTCTGTAAGGATCTCTGAAGGATCAAGGTGTGGGATGTGCTAACAAGACCCACAGCCAAGGCCTGCACGTTCCTGCCCTTCCACAGGGAATGTTTTGCCCTCCATGATTTCATCAAGGAGGCTCATTTCTCTGAGATTCCCTGTAGGAATAACTAACCTAATTAGAGCGTGCTCATTTCCACTTCTAAGTTGCATGTTGTTTTTGCTCCCAACTCCTCTGCTAAAGCTTAACGCATCAACCAAGGGAAACAGAAGGAGAGACCTTTACAGAGGAGAGCCACGGCTGCCATTTATTTATATACTTTACCACTTAATACCAAGACTATGGTATTACCAGTAAGCAGTTTACAAAAACAAGAAAGAGAAAGAGCCACTGCTCTTTTGGTAATTCAGCACATGTGCAAAATATCCAGAAAACTGGATGGCATGGGGTAAAAAAGTTGGGTCACTTGATAGGCAATGACCCAGGTGGAGAAACCCTCCAGCAGCTGAACCCAGCCCTTTGCACTCAACTGTTAAAAAATGCTAACGCACAACACAGCCTGAATTGCGCCTAGAGATTATGGCAGCCGACCACACCTAGGAAGGCAAGGGACATCCAACATGCAGAACCTGCCACCCAGCCACACAAGGACGACGAAAATTCAAATGCTTAACCTTTTCCCAGACTGTGAAGTTTTTATATACTTATAAAAAATCAAACATAAACCCATTTTTAATAATTTTAAAATCAGAGATCAACTAACTATTGCAGAAGGGTGTTTTCTTAATTGCCAGCATAAACTTGGCAGCCTAGAAAGGTTTTCAGCTGGCGCTTGAAGGTTAGAGCAGAAGGCGCCTGCTGAATCTCTCTTGGCAGGGCATCCCGCAGAACTGGGCTGAGGACACTGGGGCTTGGTTTCTTGTTGCTGCCAAATGATCCTTGCCTCTTCAGGGGGTGGCCAGCGGCGCTGCTGCGGATGATCCCAGGGAGGGAGCTGTTGGGGTGTAAGGGTCCAGCTGGTCCCTGAGGTGCCCTGGACACAAGTTGTTCAGGACCTCTTAAATTAACACAAGGCCCTTTTTAGTGCTTAGCTTCCAGGTCAGTTTATGAGGACAGAATGCTGTGCTAACTCCATTCCCCCATCTCCTGAGTAATGCAGTTCCCACACTGATGAACAAACCAGGCCCCCAAGAACTTCTGCAGACGCTCTGAGGCCTCTAATGAGCCTTACAGGGGGGAAGCCAAGGAAGGAGTGAGCCAGCCGGCTAGAACATCTGCATTTTGCTTCCCCTGGCAGGAGGGCTAATTCCCTGCCAGTTCCATTGGGTAAGCGGCCGGCAACTCCCCTGGCTGAAGAACATTTGCACAAACATTTGCTCTCCTCCGGAGCGCACACAGAATGGCACTGTCTGGACAACGCCAAGGTAATCTGAGCTCCCTCAAGGACCAGCTCCTCCTGCCTTCCGTTTAGTCATTGTCTTCAGACCTCCAGTCGCTCGGCAGCCTGGGCAGGGCTTGTGTGTCAGAGGCCTCCTATTCCTCAAGCAAAGCCTGATGTGCTGCTAGAGGAGTCACCCTTCCCACACCAAGTGAGTCACCGCGAGTGAGCCTACGGGTTCTTCTGATGTCATCCTCCCGTCGGTTGCATTTCCCAACACGGCCCATTTTCTGCAGCTTCAGCTCCAAGTCTCTCAGAAGCACTGCCATTGGCTGCAGCAAGAAAAAAGCACCCCCAGAACTCTGGCCAATATAAGTTTCAGTAGTGGGAGTGGTCCCTACTCGCAAATCAATAGTCAATTGTAACAAAAACTAATCCATTCAAAAGCATGTATTCTGATAAGGACTATAAACTCAAACAGAGATTACAAGCTCAAACTCATAAAGATATGCATAACACAATAATTCATTACAGTATTAAAGATAAGAGTTTACGAGCAGAGATAAATTCATGAGTCCATAGTAAAATCTGATTTGACATGAAGATCTTAAGTTTCATAGATGCGGAAATTGCAATATCTGTAAATATGCACTTCAAGTAAAGGAATTCGTGAATGAACAGGCTGGTTTCAAGTTCCGGATTGAACACTATAATCTCTATTTGAGTTTGCAATCCTTGTCAGAATACATAATTTTGAATGGAATAGTTTTTGTTACAATTGACTATTTGCGAGTGGGACTACTCCCACTTTTGAAACTTATATTGGCCAGAGTTCTTAGTGTGCTTTTTTCTTGGTATATGTATTAACAAGATTGGCCACAGCAAGCCACAGTTTTTGGTATCCCTGCTGCACACTTCTTCCGCACGAAACAACATCCACACACAATGTCTTTGGGTTTTTAAGCCCTCCATCTTTGGGGCTTCCGGTGCTGCTCCCTGTGCCAAACAGACTAGTTTAGGAGGCTTCAGAAACGACTTATGTAACTTATGAAAAATCTGCTTCATCAGTTTGCTTGATAGGTAGTTCTTAAGAACGCCTCAACTCGACTCCTCATCGACACCACCTCCTGAAAGGTTAATCGCTGCCTTTCATCTGCAAAGAGTACATCTGAAAGCTTTCAACCAAATGTCAAGCAGCTGTGTTGCTGCTACCCACTATGGCACCTAAACGCAGGTGGCAAAGGTTTCCTTTACTCACAAAGTAGTATCTTCTAATAGCACTCGGTGTTTCACAGAGCTTGGCTCATTCATCCTCACAAGAGTTTCCAGTCACTGGTATTACCACTTTACAGACGCAGGCCAAGTTGTGACAGACACACAAGTTTAATAATAATAATAATAATAATAATAATAATAATAATAATAATAAATTTGATTATTTATACCCCGCCCATCTGACTGGGTCTCCCCAGCCACTCTGGGAGGCCTCCTGTACATATAAAAACATAAAAAAATGTCAGACATTAAAAACTACCCAATACAGGGCTGCTTTCAGATGTCTGATGGGAGGGCGTTCCACAGGGAGGGCACCACCACCAAGAAGGCCCTCTGCCTGGTTCCCTGTAACCTCACTTCTCGCAGTGAGGGAACCACCAGAAGACCCTCGGAGGCTGAACACATTTAAGGCCATGAACAACTATTCCCTATACCGACTCACTCTCAGCCACAGAGCCTGGACAAACATAGGCATTTGCCCTCCAGATAATATTGGACTACAACTCCCATCAGCCCCAGCCAGCATGGCCAATAGTCAAGGATGATGGGAGTTGTAGTCCAAAATGCATAGAGACCACTCGGATTCAGATGGCTGAACTCACGTTTATAAGACCTGAAGTAATTATTTATAGCTTTTGACAAATACAGAACGATGATTAACTCCATATAGCATAATATGTGAACTATCTGTAGCTTTCCAGCTCATCCTCACAAGTCATTACAGCCCTGTATGGCAGACCAATCAGTAACTTCTCCTTGTCTTTCTAAATGCAAAACTAAGACACTACTATTCTCAAAGCCATACAGATAAATAGGAAAATGACACCATACAAGCCCAACAGAACCACATACGTACAACTGTAACTGAAATCCCATCCATGCTGACCCAGAAGTGAGAGCCACTTTGCTTAACCAGACTTACTCCCAGATAAGTGTGCACAGAATTTCTGTCTTCATTCATAATAAGTCTTCAATTTACTCTTGAAGGGAATAGACAGATGTGAAATCCAACAGGGCAAGTTTTGATCAAGTCCTTCTGATTTTTCGAAGAGCCCAGCTGGAACAGGAGGCCTTCCCTCCTATCCCACCAAAGAGGTAAACAGGCACAATCCAGAATCAAACCGCCCCTGCAGCCTTGAGGCACGAATTGTAATCGCCAAAGAAGAAGCCATGTCTGAAGATAGGAAGATGCCTCCTACCAAGTCAGACCCATCTAGCAGGGGCAGCTGTTCTCGCGAGGCCTTTGCCACTCCTTTCCCTGGATGCCAGCATCATCTCAGCCGTTGAGCGAAGGGCCCTTCCCAAACGCACTTGCAAAGGTCAGAAAACCTTTTTTGCAGATTTCCACCCTGGGGACACTCAGCAGGTTCCATTGTGATAATCTGAGAAACGCCAAGGGAACACCCTGAAAAAGGACCATCTCCTCCACCCCACCCCCTGGAAGAAGCTGCCTCTTCGCTGAGAACAGCTGGGGAGCCCGTCTGCTAGAGTCACCCTGCCCAAACCCCTCCTAGGAAAGAGCCAGGTGGTGGTGCATCTGACCTCCTGGTCTCCTCCACTACCCAACAATTCTCCAGTTCCATTCAGAAAGGGAAGGGGGAGCCCCAGCATTGTCTCTCAGGAGCAGTGCTTTGAGAGCAGGAGGAGGCAACTGGGAGACAGAAGCCAATGAACACCCTCCACTGTGTTTTGGCTCCACACCATGGCTCGGTGGGGCCCAGTTTGAGTTATGTAAAAGTAAAGGTAAAGGGACCCCTGACTGTTAGGTCCAATTGTGGCCGTCTCTGGGGTTGCGGCGCTCTTCTCGGTTTATTGGCCAAGGGAGCCGGCGTACAGCTTCCGGGTCATGTGGCCAGCATGACTAAGCCGCTTCTGGCGAACCAGAGCGGCACACAGGAACACCGTTTAAATTCCTGCCAGAGTGGTACCTATTTATCTACTTGCACTTTGAGGTGCTTTTGAACTGCTAGGTTGGCAGGAGCAGGGACCGAGCAACGGAAGCTCACCCCGTCGCAGGGATTTGAACTGCTGACCTTCTGATCGGCAAGTCCTAGGCTCAGTGGTTTAACCCACAGCGCCACTCGCATCCCTTGAATTACATAGAGGATGTGAATACAGGAACAATCATGCAAAAAATATGTAGTACAGGCAAAAAGTTTCAATTGCCCAAGCTTTAAGTGGGCAGGTGAGTCAATTTTGTCCCAACCCTACTGAATTCCCACCCACCCACAATACCTGGCAGAGACGGGTCTGAGTTTTGCTAAAAGGGAACCCATAAAGCTCCCCAAATCAGGTCATCCTCCTTGGGCACGACTGAAGGTCCCAAGCAGTGCAGCAGAAGCAGCAGCACCGGCTGCCTCCCCAGCTGTGGTTTTGTTTGCATCTTGGAAGAGGAGAGCTGAGCTGGCAGCTGCACTCCCTAGGCAGAGAAGGGAAGCATCACAAGAACCACAGGGAAATATCTGAGAGAACAAAGAACAGAAGCATTGACTGATACCACCACACAGCAGCGTAACTGGACCCGTGAACTCTGGCCTGGAAATTAGCTCCGAGAGTGCTTGAAATTCTGCATCACACACAAAAAACCGGCTCAAAGAGCAACTTCTAGATTCTAGAATCCACTCTAGAAAGATCTGCAAGGAGTGCCTGGCACTTGATCTCCCAGCGCTGTGTTTGCTCGTTATCAAAGAACAGCAGCACATTATATAAATACTTTGGAAGGAGTTGCAACAAGCAGACTTAAGTAGTGGGCACTTAAAAATAAAACAGTCCGACACAAGATAACGTCTCAGAAATGAGATGGGAATGCGCATGCCAGGGCCTGAAATATGACAGCCAAACTATACTGGTACGAATGCCTAAAGCACATGGGAGGTGGGAGGAGGCAACCGACCCCAGCTCAGTGTTGCGGCGCTCTTGGCAGAACCTTGGGTCACTCCTGTCTCCCTTCTCCAGCTCAGCGACAACAACCGGGATGGCTGCATCTTGAAATCGTTATTTACTTTGTGTCCTTTTATACCATTCTTCATCTTATGATCTCAGGGCAGATTACAAGTCAATAAAAACAGAGCAGGTAAAAATACACTGAACATCAACCGAAGATCAATCCTAAAACACTTTATAGAGCCAATACAACTCCTTGCAGCTAGAGAAACTAATGCTAGCAGGCAGGTCCCAAAATGTCCATGCCAGGTGCACTTTCCAGGGGAAGGCATTCCCTAACTGGGGTGCCACCACAGAGAAGTCCCTCTCCTCCCACATCACCTCCAGATGTTCCTCAAAAAGGACCTCCCAGTTCTAAGGGACCGGGCAGGATGATCCAGGGACCACAGTTCCTTCAGGTGCTTGGGAAGGGACTCTGATACTAGCAGAGGGGAAAGCGCAATTACTGCCCAAAGCCATGAACAGTCCAAAACCTGTATTTCAGCAGCACAAAGGAAAAGCTGAGAAGGGGGTGAACAAGGTTATACTCCAGGTCTGTGGGGTGGGAGTTAATGCTTTGAGGGTGGTACCAAGGAATTGGAAACTGGTTTTATCCCTCTAGAAAGGAATATCCAGATGAAGACCAAGGCATTTAAGACCCGTTTGCATTTTTCTGCTACAGTTTCTGCCTGCCCTCTACTGCCTCATGCCTTCATCCTCTCTCCTCCTCCTCCTCCCTTGAAGCCCTGAAGGAAACCTCAGGCACCCACCCCGCCTTGTTACGCTACAAAGTCAGGAATCCAGCCCTGTATAGTTTAATGAGACTCCCCTCTGGGAATACTGCTCACAATGTCCACGAAATGCTAATGTCTGTTGTCCCGTGTTTTCACAAAAACCATCTCCAGGAGGCATCGGCTGAATCTCCTGGCCTCCTCTCTGGGGGCCACATGCTGCTGAAGTGTGGGGCCGATTTTGACACATGTGCACACCAGGATGCGTACACTAGGGCAGCCTCCCTCTCCTCAGCTGGTCTGTGTAGGTCAGCTGAGAAGGGAGACATTATTGCCCCCTCCACACTCACCAAATGAATTATTATTATTATTATTATTATTATGGTCCATCTGATGATCAGCAGTGGGGGCAATTTGCATCCCCATCTGGCACAAGACAGGGTAGAAGTGTTTAAACCCCCCTGTCTATTCCAGCACCATGCCAATTCTAAAGAAACATTGGTGGGGGCTGCCTGGTGCAAGAGCCGAACAATTTGCTGGCGAGAGGCGTGCTCATCGGGCCCCTGGGCATTATCTACCTCTGCATTACACAGACACACACTGTGATGTAAAATGTCACTTTCCCATCTGGGAGTCTCACATTGCCTATGCCACTCGAGGGGGGGGACCCTTTCTGTTTCTTGGGCAAGAGAAACCAGGAAGGAGACATTCTTGTGTGGAGAAAGAGCTCAGGGGCAGAAGAACGACTCGGCTGTACAGAAGCACCTACTGTCATCAGTTCGTGCTCAGTGAGGCATCTTACATAAAGCAGAAAGGCAGCCAAATAGCCAGAAACCGATAGGTTTAGACAGAAAGGATAATCAAGTTATGATTTCATATTTACACGCTTAAATGAGAATAATAAAATGTTTCACAGTCACTGTCTCAATAACCCTTTAAGATGCTGGGAGGGGAGGTAACCGGCAAATTAATGGCTGCACAGAGCTTTGAGGAGGCGACTTACAAATTCAGATTGCGTTCTTCTTCATCACACCGTGCCAGCTGCCTGTCACTACACAGAAAAAGACACCGTTCCAAATGAAAGGATCATTAAATTAAGAGAAAATTTGGAAACACAACACCAATCAATATACCATTATCAGATGCTATGACCAAGTAAAATGTGAAGTAATTACTTTCGTGACTGAGCATGACGGAAGATTAAAGTGCGGTTCTTGTCCGAGTCTTCCAAGGACAACAGAGATCCCTTGTTCCAGATAAGAGCAACTCCTTGGAACTGATTCACTAGGCAACTAGCAGGGTCCTCAAAGGAACGGAGGCAGCCTGGGACTTGCTCCCGAGTTCATCCACTGCTGAGACTACAGGATTAAGACAACCTCTCCAGGATCCTCTTGACTAAAGTGAGGGAAGGATTGATGGAGTGACCAGGGAGGACAGAGACTCACACCGGACATCTTCCTTTGGTTGTGGAGCCGCAGAAAGTGAAGGAAGGCAGGTGAAAAGATGAAAGGGCACTGCAAAAGTGAGAGCATTCGGAACACACCCAGATTTTAACACCTGCCTCTTCCATACAGTCATCTCCAGGACTCTGCTGACATTTGAATCTATTGGCATTTACTTCCTCTCATAAATCGAGCCAGCCAGGAACAAAAACGTAGGCAGGCAGGCAGGCAGGCAGGCACACCCTCCAACACAGCGGAAGGGAAGCCAACGGAAAGCCAACTTCAAAGCTAAACCTTTGCTACGTGATAAGCACAACTTACATACGGGTTTCCGCACTTTTACCTATGCCGAAGGGCCCTCTGGAAGGAACACAGGACCTCTGAGGCAGCCCAAAGACTCTGCGCACAGGTAAGATCCACAGGACAAAGCACCACGCACAGTGTCCCTCTTCCTGCTAGAGATCAAAACACAGAGGGTATTTCAGAGCAAAACCCATCTAAAACATGTCACTGACTAAGTCCATCCGTCTGAAGTTTTCTTTAAAAACACAGGCGCTTGAAAAGTTTTGAAAAATGAACACGCCGCACATGGGCTCTCCAAACCCTCCGCAAGCAACAAAAAGCACAAATGGATACCATTTTAGAGCCTTAAGAAGAGTGCAACTGGACCAGACAAAAGGCCAACAACCTGGTGGCCACAGTGGCCGGCCAAGCGGACATCTTTGGGAAGTCCACCAGTTAAGACACTAAATGCCCTCTCCTGGTGTCCTGGAGGCAGAAGGTGACCATCCTGACCAGCAGCCACTCCTCTATGAATTTCTCTAGACCCTTTTCAGAACTATCCAAGTCAGCCCATCACTGCCTCCTGGGAGAGCAAATTCCACTTTTAAAATTCTCCCCACTCCAGAGGTTGCTGCAAGCAAAGGCACAAGCACAACGGCAGGGGGAAAGAAGCAGATGCACAGCTCTTTTGCCCCACAGCTGTGGGGTAAAAGGGAATGGCAGTGTCTAGATAGCCCATCTCAGATCATCGGTCTCAGGGTATGGGATGGAGCTAAGCAGATCCGGCTCCGATCAGGGCCTAGATGAAAAACTGCCTGGGAGCCCCACATAAGCATTAGAACTGGGGTATAAATGGAATAAACTCTGCAATGTGGGAAAGGAAGGTTAATGTGGAGAAGTCGGGGCGGCACCAGACAGAAAGGAACAGCCCTGCCTGGACACCCATCATGGTCAGGGGGCAAAGTGGCACCTCCTCCCACTGACCCTGAAACAGACTGCAGGGTTCCCTGGTTAGGGTCTTGGCTACTCCATGGGGGCCCTTTGGGTGCTGATGGGCTCCAGCTCCCATCATCCCTGTCAACAAGCCATGCAGACTGGGGATGAAGGTGGTTGGGAGTCCAACAACAAGCCTGATGAGGAACGGTTGAAGGAGTTGGGGGTGTTTAGCCTGGGAGTGAAGACACTGAGCGGTGACAGGAGAGGCATCTTCAAGTATCAGCCAGCGATGTTTCCATGCGGCTTGCTACAAAGTTACGGATGGGGCACGGAAAGGCAACAGAATGACAGAACCATATGGCGGGAAGGGATCCCAAGGGTCATCCAGCCCAACCCACTGCAACACTGGGGTCAGGGCAGGAGCGGTTTGAAGGATGCCTCCGAAACTTAGCAGCCGGGAACCCCAAAGCGAGGGGGGCTCCCAGCTCCCCCTTGGGTCTTCCTGTCCCGGGCACCCAGGCTGGCACCTGCCGTGAGAAGAGGGTGAGGGCCAAAGGGGGGGCTTTGGGCCTGATCCAGCAGGCAGGTTCTTTTCTGGAGAACTGCCTCTGATGCCAGAGGGGACCAGGGGGGGAGAGAGAGAGAGAAGCAGCGGGGGGGGTGCACCTACAGGGCGACCCCAAAAGAAGGAGACCCCCAAAAGCCCCTTCCTCCCCGACCCCTCCTGCTCCAAGTCCCGCCGGGGGGGGAAGGGGGCGGGGTTGACCCTCTGCCCACCCGAAGCCCCCCTCGGGAATGATGATGGGGAGGCAGGGGGGGACAAGGGGGGCCCCTCGGAATCTCCCGCGGGGGGAGGGGTCCTGGGGGCGAGGAGGGGTCCAGTGGGGGGGAGGGGGCTGGAGAGGTTGCCATGGCGACCGAGACCTCCCCCCTGGGTGGGCACCTGAGGGTGGGCCCCAGGCAGGCCGTGTCGGTGCTGTCCACCTCGCGCAGGATCCGCTCGTGCTCGGCCGCCGTCTCGGGGCTCTCCGGCTCCGCCATCCCGTCCGCCCAGCCCGGCCGGACACAGGCAGGCAGCAGGCGGCCCGCCTAGGCCGCGCCCCCCTCCCGGCCGTAGCAATGGCAACGGCGCCGCACGACCCGCCCCGGCAACCGCGCAAGGCCTGCCGGGAAGTGTAGTCCTCAAGGGAGGCGGAGCCGGAGGAGCGAGGCACTGCGCTTCCGCCGGACGTCGCCGGCCGCTCTAGGCCTAGGGCTCTCTGTGGCGAAGCATTAGCGGCGCCTGCTGGCCAGGAGGAGGCGCCTCTCGGCTGCTCAGCTGGAGGCGCCGTGCGGACGCCGCGGGGCAGAAGCGGGTTTTCTGCTCTGGATGGAGAGGCTAGGAGCTGAATGAGTGGCAGGCAGCTCAGGGCAGGAATGCCCTTCATTCCTTTATCCGTGATTTATAAACCACCCTTTATAAATCAATCATGATTTATATTCATGATTTATAAACCACCCTTCAGCCTGTTACGGAAGTTACGGGGTAAAACATCTTTAAAGTTAAATATTACAAATATTATGCCTGAATGTATCCTTCCAACTTGACAGCTCAGGGAGGTCACCTAGCTTTAAAAATAATATAAAATCATCTCCTTTCCCAGTTCCCTCCATTCCAAAGCTATTTTCCCCTTGCAAAGGACTCCCGGAAGTTCCCAGAGGTGACAATTTCTGGGCTCATTGTTAGCCAAAGGAAGCCAAATCTCATCCCCTGACTCGCCTCAGGCTCCAGACATGCAAAGGAACTTCTATTGTACTTTTGGGTGGTGGGCACTTAAGACATATTTCTCTATGCTCATCTTATACCTGAGTCTTGCCCTGCCATGTCTGCTTATGCTAATCTGGTACCAAGGACTTGTCTGGACCTGTTTGCCAAGGTTAAGCCCTCCCCTTCGAACTGTATTCTGGGATGTGGTGGGAAAGTTTCCAAAGTCTTTGTCACCCCATCCTCGGGGTTCAAATTTGCTTTTGAACCTCTTGCGCAATCAACTTTGGTCTACAGCTATTTGCTCCGGTTGGCTGGACTCCTTCCTTTATTCCACAGGGACCCGCGGGCTCTGCCCAACCAGCTGGGGGACTGAGCAGCCTCACACATAGATTTTTCCATAACAAGCCAAAGATGATGATGATGATGATGATGACGATCTGTTTCTATACCCCGCCTTCTTCCCTGACTGCAGATAAAAGCAAGAACCTCCACAAACACAGGGGTGAGACCGAGGAAAATAACCCAATTGATAGAATGAAAATGGTGTACCTAAATCTGTTGAAATCCTACGCTGAATAGAAATGCATAGCTCCAGGTACGTAGCCGTGTTGGTCTGAGGCAGTCAAAATAAAAAAATAAAATAAAATAAACTGTCCAGTAGCACCTTATAGAGCAACTAAGTTTGTTCTGGTATAAGCTTTCAGGTATCTGAAGAAGTGTGCATGCACACGAAAGCTTATACCCAGAACAAACTTAGTTGGTCAATAACAGGCATAGGCAAACGCGGCCCTCCAGATGTTTTGGGACTACAGTTCCCATCATCCCTGACCACTGGTCCTGCTAGCTAGGGATAATGGGAGTTGTAGGCCAAAAACATCTGGAGGGCCGAGTTTGCCTATGCCTGGTCTATAAGGTGCTACCGCACAATTTTTTATTTATCTTTATTTTTTATTGATATATAAACCACTGAGCCTCTTGGGCTTGCTGATCAGAAGGTCGGCGGTTCGAGTCCCCGCGACGGGGTGAGCTCCCATTGCTCAGTCCCAGCTCCTGTCAACCTAGCAGTTTGAAAGCACGCCAGTGCAAGTACATAAATAGATACAGCTGCAGCGGGAAGATACTATAAACACTGTTTCCATGCGCTGCTCTGGTTCGCCAGAAGCGGCTTAGGCATGCTAGTCACATGACCCGAAAAAACTGTCTGCGGAGCAGACAAACGCCAGCTCCCTCAGCCTGTAAAGAGAGATGAGTGCTGCAACCCCGGAGTCGTCTGTGACAGGACATAACTGTCAGGGGTCCTTTACCTTTACCTTTAAGACATGCATAATAAAAGCTGGACATGCACCTGCTTATAGCAGCTGGGATGAACATCAGTGGTTTTTTTTGGGGGGGGACTCTGCAGCCCCATAGGAGAGCTGCACCCCAGCAGAGTGTCTGAGCAGGGCAAGATTCCAGAGGTTCCAGGCATTCTCCCAGGGTTCGCATTCCCTTTGGAAACGAGCCGCAGAAGGGGCTGTGGCGTCTTTAGGATATATAGTTTATTTATACATGTACCACCAACCTGAGCATAGATCAAACACTGTGCGATGGCATCAGGACAATGTTGGATGGTCCACAAAAGCCAGATGGATTCCAGAACTATTGGGGGGGGGGGAGACACCTGCCGGTCTTCTTGGCCCCTCTGCTCCTGGCCGAGTTGGAGCTGCAGGTTGGGAGAACATTGCTGCTGTTGCACCCAGGGCCTGCTTGGGGTCTTCCTTTTGGGGCACCTAGCTGGCCACTGAGAGAAGACGATGCTGGACTTGACAAGCCATTGGCAAGGTAGGTCTTATGTTCTTATGATCCGAAGGTAGGAATAAGCAGGCTTGCTGATGGTACTAAATTACTGAGGGTCATCAAAACAAAAAGAGAACAGGAAGAGCTTAAAAAGGACTTCTCTTGGCCGCTGTGGACGAGATGGGGCCCCTCTGGGCTCATCCAACCGCAGGGCTCTTCTGAAGACAGGGCTTCCCAAACTTGGGTCTCCAGCTGATTTGGACTACAGTTCCCATCATCCCTGACTGCTGGCTGTGCTAGCTAGGGATGATGGGAATTGTAGTCCAAATCAGCTGACTTATTGCCTTAAACATGACAGAGTTGAGAGGCAGACAACCCACCACACACACCAGTTTATTTTTATTTTTTATAAATTTTTTATTGCGTTTCTTTTCATAGGTTCACAGGTTCAGTCACAAAGCAACAGGCAAGAAACAGTTTTCAGAAATAAAGAAAAATAGAAAAAAAGAAAAGATTAAATATGTTTCAGATCATCTTTCAACAAATTACTTTCCATCGGCCCTCCTCACATCCTCCCAACGTTGCATTCTTTAATCTAACAATATCAGCAATTTATTACCTTATTTCACCGCTTATTGTACCTTTGAATTCATTATGTTACCAATTTCAAAAGTTTGTAATTTAATTTTAGTACCTTTATAATAAACATAATATATTTGTTTCGAGTTTATCTCCTTTTTTTGTCATCACTTACTTTATCATTTACCTAATCTAGTTGCAGAAGCATAACTTTTCCTAATCGTGCACAGTCTTAACATTCAAACAACTTATAGTATTTTTGCAAATAGTCCTTAAATTTTTTCCAGTCCTCCTCAATTGTTTCTTCGCTCAGATCTCGAATTCTGCCAGTCATTTCTGCCAACTCCATATAGTCCATCAACTGCGTCTGCCAGTCCTCCAGTGTGGGTAAATCTTGTGTCTTCCAGTACTTTGCAATAAGAATTCTTGCTGCTGTGGTTGCATACATAAACAAAGTTCTGTCTTTCTTTAAAACCTTCCGGTCCACCATGCCCAGAAGGAAGGACTCCGGTTTCTTGGGGAAGGTATATTTAAATACCTTTTTCAATTCGTTATATATCATTTCCCAGAAGGCCTTTACTTTCGGGCAGGTCCACCAGAGGTGAAAGAATGTCCCTTCTGCCTCCTTACATTTCCAGCATTTGTTATCAGACAGGTGGTATATTTTAGCCAACTTGACTGGGGTCATGTACCACCGGTATACCATTTTCATAATGTTTTCTTTCAAGGCACTACATGCCGTAAATTTCATACCGGTGTTCCATAACCTTTCCCAGTCCTCAGACATAATGTTATGTCCTACATCCTGTGCCCATTTTATCATAGCAGATTTAACTGTCTCATCCTGTGTATTCCATTTAAGCAGCAAGTTATACATTCTCGAAAGTACCTTAGTTTTTGGTTCTAGCAACTCCGTCTCCAGTTTCGATTTCTCCACCTGGAAACCAACTTTTTTATCCATTTTAAAGACCTCTTGAATTTGAGCATAATGTAGCCAATCTCGCACCTTACTTTTTAGTTTGTCCTGGCTCTGTAGTTTCCAGTTATCTCCAGATCTTTCAATTAATTCCCAATATTTTGGCCAGTAGGCCTCCATATTGGGCCTTTTTTTGAGAACCTTGGCCTCCACCGGTGATAGCCACCTCGGGGTCTTATTTTCTAGTAAATCCTTATACTTCATCCAGACGGCAAAAATTGATTTTCTGACAATATGGTTTTTAAACAATTTATGAACTTTCGCCTTGTCATACCACAAATATGCATGCCAACCAAAAGCGTTATCAAACCCTTCCAGATCTAGGACATCAGTGTTCTCCAACAAGAACCAATCCTTCAACCAGCAGAAGGCTGCAGCTTCATAATATAGCCTTAAGTCCGGCAGGGCAAACCCCCCTCTTTCTTTTGAGTCAGTTAGTATTTTAAATTTTATTCGGGGCTTTTTGCCCTGCCAGACAAACCTAGATATATCCTTCTGCCATTTTCCAAAGCATTCCACTCTGTCCACGACCTGTAGGGTTTGAAACAGAAATAACATCTTCGGCAAAACACACATCTTTATAGCTGCAATTCGACCTGACAAGGTAAGTTTCAATCTTGACCAAATTTCCAAGTCCTTTTTGATTTCCAACCAACATTTTTCATAATTGTCTTTAAATAGATTCAGGTTTTTGGTGGACAAAAGTACCCCCAGGTACTTCACTTTTTTAACCACACTTAATTCTGTTTCTTTCTGGTACCCCTCTGTCTCTGTAGGTGTTAAATTTTTAGTCAAAACCTTGGTTTTTTGTTTGTTTAGCTTGAATCCCGCCACCCGACCAAACTCCGAGATCAGTTCAAGAACTCTTTTTGTGCTAGATTCTGGCTCCTGTAATGTTAAAACTAGGTCATCTGCAAAAGCTTTCAGTTTGTACTGTTTCGCTCCGACCACTATACCCTGCACCAACCGGTCCTCCCTAATCATATTCAGCAACACCTCCAGGACAGAAATGAATAACAGAGGAGATAGAGGGCACCCCTGTCGTGTCCCTTTTTCAATTTTGAGTTCCTCCGACACCACATTGTTCACTATCAGTTTAACTTTTTGTTCTGAATAGATTGCCTCTATTCCATTTTCAAACCCTCGCCCCACACCCATCCCTTCCAAGTTTTTCTTCATAAACATCCAAGAAATGTTGTCAAATGCTTTCTCCGCATCAATAAAGATTAGCACCGCCCTTGTGTTCCTAATCCGCAAAAGTTCCAATATATCGATAATGTTCCTGGTGTTATCAGACATGTGTCTACCAGGGAGAAAGCCTGCTTGGTCCTTGTGAATTACTTCATTTAGTACTTTTTTAAGTCTACTTGCTAAAATGTCTGCAAATATTTTGTAATCCACATTCAGGAGTGAGATGGGACGGTAATTCTTAAGCTGAGTCTTTTCCGATTCTGACTTGGGTATCAATGTGATGAATGCTTCTTTCCACGTTTCCGGTGCTCTCTTCCCCTCCATAATCTGATTGCAAACCTCCAACAACGGTTGTATCAAAAAATCCTTCAAAGTCTTATAATATTTGGAGGTGAGTCCGTCCGGGCCTGGAGATTTGCCAAGTTGCATGTTCTAAATGGCACCTTCAATTTCCTGTTGAGTTATTTTACAATTAAGAGTTGATCTTTTATCTTGACTTATTTTAGATAATCCATTTGTCTTTAAAAATTGGTCTATTTCCAGTTCTTTCTGAGGCCCCTGTGCGTAAAGATCTTTAAAATATCTGTGGAAGCACTTCCTTATTTCTTCTGGTTTCTGAACTGTTCTTCCTTGAGTCTCTAAGTTTGTGACCGTGTTTAACTTTTGCCTTTTTTTCAGCTGCCAGGCTAGCAGCTTTCCACATTTGTTTGCTGATTCAAACGATCTCTGCTTCATTTGTTTAATTTTCCATTCTATCTCTTGATTGATCAATTTCGAATATTGTGCTTGATGGAATTTAATTTCTCTCAGCACCTCCTTTGACTTTGGTTTAGTTCTCAACTTTTTCTCTCCTTCGCTTATTTTCTCTAGAATCTTCTCCTTTTTTCCATTCCAGAATTTTCTCTTTATTGTGTTCTGTTGTATCAGAAACCCTCTCATAACTGCTTTACTTGCGTCCCAGATTGTTCTTTTTTCCACCATAGTGTTCAAATTTATTTCAAAGTAGTCCTTTAGTGTTTTTTGGGCCTTCTTGACAATCTCTTGGTCTCTTAACAAGGTGTCATTCATTCTCCATCTGAAGGATCCGGTTGGGGTAAGTCTCAATTCCATTTTCAAAGCATTATGGTCGGAGCAGGTTTTTGGGCAGATTTCCACTTTTCTTGTTTTAGGTACCAGCCCTCTAGATATCCAAATTTGGTCGATTCGTGTCCATGACAGATGGGCCTCAGAAAAAAAGGTTCCTTCTTTGCCCAGGGGGTTCTTTGTCCTCCATATGTCAATCAAGTCCATATTGTCTGTCATTTCAAAAAACGTTTTAGGGAGTCTGCCGTCTGTTGTTAAATTTTGATTTTGAGATTTGTCCATGTTTGTTGACACCACCCCATTCATATCTCCCATCACAATAATGTTAGAATAGTCCAAATAGTCCAGCATTGTCTCATGCAGCTTCTTGTAAAATTCTGATTTCCCGTCATTCGGCGCATAAATTCCTAATATCAAGATTTTCTCACCTTGTGTCTGAATTTCAATTGCTAGAATTCTTCCATAGTCGTCCTTTAATAAGAATTTTGGTGACAGGTTCTCCTTTGCGTATATTACCACACCTCTTTTTTTTACTTTGTCCGATGATATAAATTCTTGACCTAGTCTTTTATTGATTAATACTCTCCTGTGGAGCCCAGTCACGTGTGTTTCTTGAAGACATATTAAGTCCAATTGTTCTTTTTTTAAGATGTGAAATATCCTCCTTCTTTTTTCGGGTGAGTTCGCGCCATTTATATTCCAACTAAGTAGCTGCAGAGACATCCTGTTCTATTTATGTTGCTCTTAAAGTGGGGTGTCTTCCTTTTCCTCAGGTCCCGAGGGTATAGGCGCTGGCCCACCTCCTGGCGGTGCTGGTATAGGTGAAGGTGGTGGCCAAGTTGCTCTTTTTTGAAGATCTTCCCCGTGGTCGTGAAGAAACTTTTGATTGTCTTCAGGTGTTCTAATTTTTACCTTCTTTTCTTTGTAAGTAAAAGAAAGTCCTTGTGGGAACTCCCACCTGTAGGGTATTGCGTTGTGTCTCAGCAGTTTTGCCAGTTCTGTATAGGTGGCTCTAAGGTCCAATAGCTGTCTCGGGATATCTCTGTAAATTTCCACCCTTTTATCTTGTATTTCAATTGCTTTTTTAAAATGAAGGCCTAGGATCTTATCTCTCTCTTCCTTTGATCTTAAAATTATCAAACAGTCTCTAGCTCTGTCCTTCCTTACCAATCTTCCCAGTCTAAAGGCCGAGGCAATCTTGAAGTCTGTATCTTCCTTTATGCCCCAGAACTTGGAAAATTCTTGTGTCAAATATCCAATCAGGTCTCCTTGCTCAAGTTCTGGGATGCCTCTCAACTTGATGTTGGTCTCACAGTTTTTCAGTTCCACCATTGACAGGTAAGCTTGTTGTTCACTCACCTGTTTGTGCAGAGGCTTAACTTCTCCTTTTATCTCCTCAACCTCCTTCTGTAGAACTCCCACTTTCTGAATGGCTTCCCCAGCTAATTCACGATTTTCAGCTGTTGCTCCTTGCAGATTCCCTATTGCTTGTGTGTGCTGGGAAACTTGTTCAGTCAATTTTTGAATTGAGGATGTCGCCTTGTCTATTTTCAAAGACTGGTCGTCCACCTTTTGATTTAACTTTGACAATTGCTCCAATATTTGTTTCAAAACTGCATCTGATCCACCTGTTGCCATATCTTCCTCAGTGGACTTCTCGGTTGTTTCAGCTTCCACCTTTTGTGCCACCAGCACAGTTGGAACCGACGATCGGCGTCCTTGGGTCAAAGTTGTTTGTACAAGTTGAGCTGGTTTTTTTTCCTTTTCTTTTTCCTTAGCCTCTTTAGTTTCCTTGGCTTTAGACGCTCTTGTTCTCCCTGCACCACTCATTACACATCTGTCAGTGTTCAAGGTCAGATTGTCTATTGTTCCATGGGAAAGACAGATCCAGTTATAAACAGCCAGTGAAGAGAAAGTCAAAACAAAAATCAGTTCCCAGGTTTTTATAATCCCAAAGCCCTGTAGGGGGAGTGCCACCAAGTTTCAAAGACAAAGAAGGAAGTTTTCCGCCATTAAAGTTCCAATTTCACTCAGTTCAGAAAATCCAAAAGTCCCTTCACAGACCAAAAGTCCCCCAGAGCACTTTTTAACGTTCAACAAAGTTTCATAGAAGGTGCCTGTAACAATATCACATCCAGTCTTTTCTGCTCAAAAGTATCATTTAGTCCCAATAAGTTTCAGTAACTGTATCCGCAGTTTAACAAAGTATCTCCTCCCCGGCAGCCCGACGATCTGGCTCTTTGGAATTTGTAATCCCAGAAAAGATAGGAGGAAAGTCCCAATTTAATACTTAAAGTCCCTTTTATTCAATAACCATCTCTATTTTCCGTCTAGAAAAGAACAACTCCATAAGCGCACGGAAGCTAAAACTTCCCACAGTCTCTTTTTAAGCGCTTTCCGCTTCTCAAATCTTTGCTTTGATCTTGCCAGCAATGCCGGGAGGCGGACTTCCCTTTTTTCGTCTCCCGGTTTCAGTCAAATTCAACAAATTGTTTGCCAATTTTCAGCCCCTTACTCACGGGTATGTTGCTTGCAGCTTGATGTTGGTTTTTAGGAAGAAAGGTCAGCGCTCATCTGCAACAGCCGCGCGGCTTCACATCCGCGGAAAGAGCGATGAACTCACAGCACCGCTCCCCCTCTCTCACTCCGGATCTCCTTACGGGGTCCCTTCTGTGATTTTGGGGTAGCTTCTGGTGCCCGCCGAGTCCCACGGCCACGGGCTCACTCTACCCGTGGTTTCTCTTAATGGGTCGCCGCTATGCCGCAGCGTGCGACCCTTTTCCGCGGAGCCCCTCTTCAGAGAACGAAGAGGACCGCCATTACAGTTTCGCGCCGCCTCCGGAAGTCCCACACACACCAGTTTAGACCAAGCCAAGTGATGATTTTATTAAGGAAGATGGGATGAGAAGAGGGAAGGAATGACTGGGTTACATGGCCGGGAAAACAGAAAGACATTTAGAAAATGGAGCTTCTATCTTGACGGCTAGTAGTATCTTGCCAATCAACTGAGCTCAGTATAGTCTCACCCGTGACAATGAACCTGAACGTCCAGCACTTCTCTGGACATGTGGCTTCTGTCCTGACCGCCTCTCTCTGAGGAAAGGGAGGTCCTTTTCAGTTACTCGTGACTACAGGGCAGAGAGAGAAAGGCATTTATGACTGCCTATTTCCTTGACATACTGTAATCAACTTTATGACTGTGCTTGCTAGTCAAAGAGCTCTTTGACCAGCAAACACAATCAGGCATCCCTCATAAAGCATTAAACAGCCAATCTGCACGGCTAATGTGGTCAGGCAGAAATGAAACATCTTCCTCTGTTAAAGGCCAAATAAGCGTTGCAGATGGCGGAAGCATGGGTGAAATCGGTAGTAACACTGAACCGATGAATGCTGAAAGCAAAACAACATTGAGTGGGGTCAGACACCATCATCGCCCATGCCTCACAGGTCGTTCTCTCAGTACAGTGGGCAAGCTGCCTCTGGGATCTACAGGAGTCAATGCTCTTCTCCACATGCGCCCTCCCATCACAGAGAGAGCCAGTGTGGTGTAGTGGTTAAGAGCGGTGGACTCGTAATCTGGTGAACCGGGTTCGCGTCTCCGCTCCTCCACATGCAGCTGCTGGGTGACCTTGGGCCAGTCACACTTCTCTGAAGTCTCCTAGCCCCACTCACCTCACAGAGTGTTTGTTGTGGGGGAGGAAGGGAAAGGAGACTGCGAGCAAGGTGGGCAAGCTGCCTCTGGGAGGATGTACTCTGGGAGGATGTCAATGCTCTTCTATACATGCGCCCTCCCTGTGCAACGCCCTCCCTTCAGATGTCAAGGAAATAAACAACTATCTGACTTCTAGAAGACTCCCGAAGGCCGCCTTGTATTGGGAAGATATTAATGTTTGATGTTTCAGTATGTTCTGATATATGCCGTGAGTCACCCAGTGTAGCTGGGGAAACCCAGCCAGATGGGCAGGGCATAAATAATAAAAATAATGTGTAAAAAGGCCCAGAGAAGCACAAATGCTCTGCCAACTTGGCCTCCCCACTGAGCTGGCCACGCCTTTATCCTTGTAGCTGAGACCCCCTTCCTTGTTGGGCCCAGGAGAGCCACCACTAGGCAGCCGCAGCAGCAGCCCAATTGTTTTTTTCTACCAAAGCCCCACAGGCTCCATTCCCCTACGAGTGGCCCTGCTCCGTCCGCACTGTCATAGGCAGCCGTGCTTCCGAGTACCCACTCCCGGGGAGAGGGGTGTTGCCCATCTGTGAGAGCAGGCTGGGTCCCCTTTGGCCTCATCCAGCGGGGCTTGGCTTTGTTCATCTCACAGCGCTCTCCACCTTCCATCAGAAAGGCCTCAGGAGGACCACAAATGGGCTTCCGCTTCCAAGGAGGAATCCTACCCAACCACACACTCCTGCTTCTCTGCAAAGGTGGCAGAACACCAGCAGATGCACTGGGCAGTGGTGAAGCTCACGGAATGGCTCAAGCAGACTGACCAGAGACATCTCTAAAGAGCAGGAAATAGAAAGAGGAGAGCCAGTGTGGTGTAGTGGTTAAGAGCGATAGTCACGTAATCTTGGGAACCAGGTTCAATTCCCCGCTCCTCCACCTGCAGCTGCTGGGTGACCTTGGGCCAGTCACACTTCCCTGAAGTCTCTCAGCCCCACTCACCTCACAGAGTGTTTTTTGTGGGGGAGGAAGGGAAAGGAGAATGTGAGCCGCTTTGAGACTCCTTAAAGGGAGTGAAAGGCGGGATATCAAATCCAAACTCTTCTTCTGCACAGAATGAGGGCCTTTCATTGCCACCCTCTGCGCTCCTCCAAGCGGCAGAGCCATTTCTCCAGCTAGACTTTCTTTCCGTTCAGATCACACCCTCCCTCTCCTTGTGTGTGGAGCGCAAACTTTTCCCAGGTGTTCCCCCCATCCTCCCCTCTTCCTGAGCTTGGATCCCTCCTCTCCTTCCACAAGGCCCCTGAGAGAAGACTAGACAAGCCATTGGCAAGGTAGGTCTTATGTTCTTATGATCTGAAGGTAGGACTAAGCAAGCTGGTACTAAATTACTGAGGGTCATCAAAACAAAAAGACAATGGAAAGATCTCAAAAAGGACTTCTCTTGGCCGCTGTGGAGGAGATGGGGCCCCTCTGGGCTCATCCAACCGCAGGGCTCTTCTGAAGACAGGGCTTCCCAAACTTGGGTCTCCAGCTGATTTGGACTACAGTTCCCATCACCCCTAGCTAGCAGGGCCAGCAGTCAGGGATGATGGGAACTGTAGTCCAAAAACAGCTGGAGACCCAAGTTTGGGAAACCCTGACTAAAGTTATTGCCTTAAACATGACAGTCGAGAGGTAATAATAATAATAATAATTTTTTATATATACCACACCCTCCCCAGCCAAGACCGGGCTCAGCTAAACAACCCACCACAATTCCACAGACCAAGCCAAGTGATGATTTTATTAAGGAAGTTGGGATGAGAAGAGGGAAGGAATGACTGGGTTACATGGCCAGGAAAACAGAAAGACATTTAGAAAATGGAGCCTCTATCTTGACGGCTAGTAGTATCTTGCCAATCAACTGAGCTCAGTATAGTCTCACCCGTGACAATGAACCTGAACGTCCAGCACTTCTCTGGACATGTGGCTTCTGTCCTGACCGCCTCTCTCTGAGGAAAGGGAGGTCCTTTTCAGTTACTCGTGACTACAGGGCAGAGAGAAAAAGGCATTTACGACTGCTTATTTCCTTGACATAAAAAACCATCTGACTGTGCTTGCTAGTCAGAGAGCTCTTTCACCAGCAAACAAGTCAGGCATCCCTCGTAAAGCATTAAACTGCCAATCTGCACGGCTAACGTGGTCAGGCAGAAATGGAACATCTTCCTCTGTTAAAGGCCAAATAAGCGTTGCAGATGGCGGAAGCATGCGTGAAATTGGTAGCAATACTGAACCAATGAATGCTGAAAGCAAAACAAAATTGTGTGGGGCCAAACGCCATCGTCGCCCATGCCTCACAGGTCGGTCTCTCAGTGAGGTGGGCAAGCTGCCTTCGGAATGTACAGGAATCAATGCTCTTCTCCACATGCGCCCTCCCATCACAGAGAGAGCCAGTGTGGTGTAGTGGTTAAGCTCACGGAATGGCTCAAGCAGACTGACCAGAGACATCTCTAAAGAACAGGAAATAGAAAGAGCAGCCCTCCGCAGAATGAGCGCCTTTCATTGCCACCCTCTGAGCTCTTCCAAGCGGCAGAACCATTTCTCCAGCTAGACTTTCTTTCCTTCCAGATCCCAGCCCAACTGGTCACCTTGTGGAAGGACTATGTTGGGTTCCTTGATGCTTGGGACACCAAGGGTACAGGGAAACCTTCCACATCCCTCCCTCCCCTTGTGTGTGGAGCGCAAACTCTTCCCAGGTGTTCCTCCCATCCTCCCCTCTTCCTGAGCTTGGAACCCTCCTCTCCTTCCACACGGCCCAGGCTCAGAACTTGGCAGATACTTCCACAATATGCAAGGCCATGGCCGCTGCGTCCAGAGAGAAAGCTGAACACAAGTCCTACAGAGGTGCAGCACAGAGCAGCAAAAGCCTAGGAGGTGCCAGGAGAAGAAGAAGGCTTGGCGCTTTTTATTCAGATATCGTAGAAGTCAACATGAGCCCCTGATTCGAAGGTGTTTGCGAGAAGAAGATCCAACAGCTTCTGGGAGGAGATGTCGCAATCCAGCAGTTCCCCGCGTTCCTTCATGTGCAGGAACATCTTCCGCAGCTCCAGGTTTCCCGATCTGGTGCGAGCCTCTTCCTGCATATCCGTGTCCAGGGGACCTGGAAGAGAAGGCAAGAGGTATTCCTGCTTTGCAGGACATTGGGCAGAACGGGTTCCTTCCAACTCTTCAGTTCTATGGTGTTATGATTCATGGGGAGGGGAGCAAAGGGCCCATCAGCGGACTGCCAGCAAGAGACGATGGAACGGCTGGTGACGCCGGAAGCCAGACCAGCTGGCAGACCCCAGACTCACCTGGCGCATAGCTGAGCACCCTGATGTCTGGCTCTTCTGCCGCTAGGACCCGGAACATCATGTCCCGGGCAGCTTTCCCAGTGCAGTAGAGGGCCCAAGTCTGGAAGGGTTTCAGAGCGCAGAGCGAGGAGACATTGACCACCGTTCGGCACAAGCCAGGCTCAGCAGGGAAGGCCTTCAGGAGGGAGGAGGTGAGGCACAGCGCAGAGGTGACGTTGAAGGCCAGGTAGGTGTTGACTTCGCCGGGGCTGGTGAAGTCCAAGAAGGATTTGGAAACATCGCCAAGAGAAGCTAGAAGAGAAAGAAGACCCCTGTTTGTTTATCCATAAGTGCTTCTTCAGACTAGACCAGCGGTTCCCGAAGTGGGGCTTGGGATTCTGTAGGGGGGCACAAAAAGACAAGGCATGACAGGGTGGGGGCGTTGGAGGTGTAAATGTATATCAGACTCTGAAAAGTTGTCACCACGGGATCAAGTTCATCCGGTTTGTTGAGTTAATTAAACAAAATAGTTTTAAATATGCAATTGTCACTGTTTGAAATTGCATTGAGTTATCCATCCTAGTGCGCCATGCAAAGCGCTATTCTGACTGATGCTTTTTATAGGATAGGGTAAGGAGGAACTGGGGGTGAGTTTGTGGAGCCAGGGGGGCAGTGGCCCAAAAGAGTTTGGAAACCACAGAACCGGAGGATGGGAACAGCCTCGCAGGCAGAAGCTCCCCATATCTGGGATAAGCCAAGAGGCTCAAAAGCAAAGCTTTTCAGATCATGCTGTGAGTGAGGAAAAGGCATAAATTGGGGACAAGAACAGAAAGGGAGGGAGGGAGAGAGAGAGAGCACATTAGGGGCACCACCCCAAACAGGATCACACAGAAACCTCACCCCTTTATACAGTACAGTGGTGCCTCAGGTTAAGAACTTAATTCGTTCTGGAGGTCCGTTCTTAACCTGAAACTGTTCTTAACCTGAAGCATCACTTTAGCTAATGGGGCCTCCTGCTGCTGCCGCGCCGCCGCAGCACGATCATCCTATTTTCATCCTGAAGCAAAGTTCTTAACCCGAGGTACTATTTCTGGGTTAGCGGAGTCTGTAACCTGAAGCATATGTAATCTGAAGCGTATGTAACCCGAGGTACCACTGTACATGCTATGGAGCTGGGAGACCTGTGGCTGGGAGATTAGGGTTCTCAAAGGTGAGGTGGAGGCCAACTGCTCAGGGCAAGACAAGGTCTGAAAGTATTCTGAACATGGAGGAAGACCTGGCTGACAGTGGCGTAGCGTGGGGGGTGCAGGGGGGGCCGGCCACACCGGGCACAACATCTGGGGGTTAGGGTTAGGGGGCGCAAATCCACGGGTTAGGGGGCGCAAATTACTTGCCTTACCCCGGGTGCTGACAACCCACGCTACGCCACTGCTGGCTGAGGAGGACTAACCCTTGCAGGAAGGGGGGCACCACCATTAAGAGACAGTGCAAAAGCAAAAGGATGTTTCGCACACACATACAAACACGCTGCTTATGGGTGAAAGGGGGGGTGTTTTTGTTTCCAAGGGGGCTTTCCTTGCATGTCGGAGCCTACACAGCCAGGTGTGGCATCTCCCAGCACAAAGGGGCCGAGATGATCCGCGGAAGAGGGCGCAGTCTGGCACAAGCAACTAGATGAACTAGGTGCCCAACGATCCCCCGGGGTTGGAAGTTCCCAAGCACCACACTTCCCCGTTTTCCTTCCCAGGAGCTGCAAGTGGATCCGAAGTGGGGGCGCTTGAATCCGCGCGCTTGTCATCTCCGCTACATTCCCACAGCAACAACCCCAAAGTTATGTTTGCTGTGGACCCCAAAACTACAGTGGTACCTCGGGTTACATACGCTTCAGGTTACAGACTCCGCTAACCCAGAAATAGTACCTTGGGTTAAGAACTTTGCTTCAGGATGAGAACAGAAATCGTCCTCCGGCGGCACGGCGGCAGCAGGAGGCCCCATTAGCTAAAGTGGTGCTTCAGGTTAAGAACAGTTTCAGGTTAAGAACGGACCTCCGGAACGAATTAAGTACTTAACCCGAGGTACCACCGTAATTCACAAGGCTCACACATCCCGCTTCAGCAACGGAATATGCGTTCACCGCCTTCTCTTCCGCCCTCGGTGTTCCTCCTGGCGCTTCAGGAAGCAGAAAAGCCCGCTGCCACCGGGAACTTACAATCTCCCTTCCACGCGGAGGAAGAAGAAGATGGATGCAGAAATAAACAAGGGAGGGGGGGAGCAAGGACACCCGTCTAGTGTCCGTAACGGCAGCGCGCGTGGATTTGGGGTCTTTGCCAAGACTGCCCCCGCTTAGCCCTTTCCCCGGGAACTGGCCTTTCTAAGGATGCAGAGCAGCCCCTGCAGGAAGCCGCCGCCAAGCCGGTCCCCTGGAGGAGGAAGGCACTCTGCACGCGCTCAGGAGCGCGTCGGGGCGCGCCCGCTCACCGGCGTTGTTGACGAGCAGCAGCCGCTCCAGCGGCCCGTCCCCGCGGAGCTCCCGGGCGGCGCGCACCACGCGCTGCAGCCCGTCGTCCGTGGCCAGGTCGGCGGGCAGGCCGCGCACGCGGAGCGCCGGGCAGGCGGCGCGCAGCTCGCCCTCCAGCTGCTCCAGCGCGGCCGCCGAGCGCGCCACCAGCAGCAGCGCCGAGCCGGGCGCCAGGCGCGGGGCCAGCAGGCGCGCCAGGCTCCGGCCGAAGCCTCGCGAGGCGCCCGTCACGATGCCCACGGCGCGGCCCAGACCCGCCGCCTCCCCGTCCATGGCCGCTCGGAAGCCGGGCGCGCCACTCGTGCGCTTTTACGCACGGCGCTCCGAGGCGGGACCGGGCGCTGCAGAGACCCCGCCCGGCGAAAGGAGGAGGCGCGCGCCGGGCGCTTTTATGCCCACCGCCTAGAAATGCGAAAAGCTGTGTAGCAAATACATAAGCGCCCCATTGAGCTCTGGCTAGGCAAGAATGTTTTTAATCTCCTTGGCATCCTAAAGTGAAACGAAGGGGGCTGGCGGGCGACGGGTCCTCCCTGCCCTGGTGTAAATCCCCGCCCTGACTTCTCTTTCTTCCTGGCTTTGGCCTCGGATCAGAGCAATCGGGAATGAGATGTGGAAAGTGCGGGATAAGCAAATGATTAATGGGAAGACATAGAATGACACTGCAGACAAATAGGATGACGGTTTAGGGGGAGGTTGTCGCTGTTATTTATATTATTATTACTTGTATCTTTTAGATACAATTGTCTTTTCCTTCACAAATCCTGCCTTAAGGGCACATGTAAGATATGAATAGGGTGTGAGCCTGTGACCTGGCTCAGGAACTAAATATTTATCATTGCAAAAGACTGGCCAGGCTCCCCAGGTAATCCCACCAAGTGACCATTAATTGGTAACCTGTCAGACAGGAGATAACTCACTCAGATTTCTGTTGTAGACCGCCTTTTCTGCGATGTAGGTATGATGTTTCTGGGGGCAGTCTTGGACTCCAGGGCAGGCAATTTAAAGGGTGGGCACACCTTTGTTCTGGGTCCTCCTGCGTGGGAGGCGAGCACCCTGTTGCAACAGTTTAATAAAGATCAGGCTTCTTAGCTGCTTTGCTTCTCAATATTCTCTGGTTGGCCTCTGTTCTTTTCTCTTACCAATAGGGAACCCACTTAAGGACTCTATATGGGCTCTTGGGTACCCCATAAGGGAAGAAGGGCAGATTTTGTTTACAACACTGTAGATACCAATGCGGGAGAGACATGTGTTGTTGCAGCCGGGGCAGGTGAAGGCGCCCGGTTGCGCTGCTGCAGATGCGCCAGGGCGTCTCTGCTCTCTGCACTCCTCCCGGCTGTCATTCCTCCTCTGGGCACTGCTGTGGACGCACAACTTGACTGTCTGTTTGCAGGCACTGCGAGGGATTCCCCCAAGGCAGGCTTGATGTTGCCAGCCGCCATGTCTCGTTTGCAGACATTTTTGTGACGCAGAATGGGCCTGCCAGTGGGCCAGGGGCCTGCAGCCAGCAGGAACTTCTACCCGACTTTTCTGATTCAAAGAGTGACCTGAGCTCAGGTTGACAAACAGAGCAGATAAGACCGAAGCAAACAAAGCTGATGTGTAGAAGGTCAAGGACACATGGGAGGCCTTGGGAGCCAGCCGTGCAACAGTGCTGCCTCCTTGTGGTGACAGTGAGCGCTTCAAGACAGTCGATGTTTTCCGAGTGGGATTCCGTCGCATCCCAGCAAATTCAGGTGGTGCAATTTTAGTTGATTGGGAGCTCTTGCACAACAAACCCATTTCCCCAAAACATCCTGAAATATTTAAAAGCACAATTCAAAGTGTTGGTGCTGACCTTTAAAGCCCTAAACAGCCTTGGCCCAGTAGACCTGAAGGAGCATCTCCACCCCCATCGTTCTGCCCGGACGCTGAGGTCCAGCGCCGAGGGCCTTCTGGCGGTTCCCTCCCTGCGAGAAGTGAGGTTTCCAGGAAGCAGGAGAGGGCCTTCTTGGTAGTGGCACCTGCCCTGTGGAACGCCCTCCCACCAGATGTCAAAGAGAACAACGACTACCAGACTTTTAGAAGACATCTGATGACTTAGAATTGTTCACTGATAGAGTTATTCTAGCCCCGCCAGTTCATCTTATAAATCCATTCCAATATATTTCCAAAATTTACTCCAATTTTTCTGGAATTTCTGTTCATCTTGGTCTCGTATTCTGCCTGTTAATCTATCAAGCTCGGCATAATTTACCATTTTGACCTGCCAGTCACTTATACTATACTTATTCTAAGTTTAAAAATTAAATACGCAATCATGGAATTTATTTGATACTTACCAAAAGGTTGGAGGGGAGTCAAAGGCTCGGTAGAGCCTAAAACATTATGATTTTCTTTTTCTTATGATTTTTTATGTTTATTCTTTGTCTGCATAGAATGGGGAATGGGAATAATAGTCTATGTAATTTTGTTCTTTTCTGTATTTGTTTTCTCTTTATAAAAGTATTGCACTTGGGCAAAAAAAATGAGAGGCACAAATACAAGATGGGGGACACCTGGCTTGAGAGCAGTACATGTGAAAAGGATCTAGGAATCTTGGTTGACCACAAACTTGACATGAGCCAGCAGTGTGACGCGGCAGCTAAAAAAGCCAATGCAATTCTGGGCTGCATCAATAGGAGTATAGCATCTAGATCAAGGGAAGTAATAGTGCCACTGTATTCTGCTCTGGTCAGACCTCACCTGGAGTACTGTGTCCAGTTCTGGGCACCACAGTTCAAGAAGGACACTGACAAACTGGAACGTGTCCAGAGGAGGGCAACCAAAATGGTCAAAGGCCTGGAAACGATGCCTTATGAGGAACGGCTAAGGGAGCTGGGCATGTTTAGCCTGGAGAAGAGGAGGTTAAGGGGTGATATGATAGCCATGTTCAAATATATAAAAGGATGTCACATAGAGGAGGGAGAAAGGTTGTTTTCTGCTGCTCCAGAGAAGCGGACACGGAGCAATGGATCCAAACTACAAGAAAGAAGATTCCACCTAAACATTAGGAAGAACTTCCTGACAGTAAGAGCTGTTTGACAGTGGAATTTGCTGCCAAGGAGTGTGGTGGAGTCTCCTCTTTTGGAGGTCTTTAAGCAGAGGCTTGACAACCATATGTCAGGAGTGCTCTGATGGTGTTTCCTGCTTGGCAGGGGGTTGGACTCGATGGCCCTTGTGGTCTCTTCCAACTCTATGATTCTATGATTCTATGAAATCTGAATAAAAATTTAATAAAAAAGAAGACATCTGATGACAGCCCTGTTTAGGGAAGTTATTACTGTTTGAGGTTCTATTGTGCTTTTCATTCTGTTGGGAGCCGCCCAGAGTGGCTAGGAAAACCCAGCCAGATGGGTGGGGTAAAAATAATAAATCTATTATTATTATTATTATTATTATTATTATTATTATTATTAGGCTTTTAAAATAAGGGAAGGGACAAGAAAATGCACTGGAAAGTGTGGGACAATAACTCTTGCAGCGGCACACCTTTGAATCTCGCCACAAGCAAATCAGGATGAATGCTCATTAAACAGATAGCATGGAAGTGATGAACGAAACCCAACATCTCCTGAAAGGCAGAGAGGAAGCTGTGTAAATGGATCCACAACTGGCGACAGCAATGCTTCTGGATCCCAGTTGCTGGACTCCTGCTTGTGGGTTTCCGCTTGGGGCATCTGGTGGACCATTGTGAGAACAGGATGGCGGTCAAGATGGGCCACTGGCCTCATCCAGCAAGACTCTTCTCAGGATCCAGGACTGAGCTGGGTGGACCAGTCGTCTGATTCAGTATAAGGCAGCTTCCTATGAAAGGCAGAGAGAAGCACACGTTGAAATCTCAAGGATGTGCTTAATTTTAGTGAAACATACCATATGTCAAGGGATGCAGGTGGCACTGTGGGTTAAACCACAGAGCCTAGGACTTGCTGATCAGAAGGTCAGCGGTTCAAATCTTCGCGACGGGGTGAGCTCCCGTTGCTGAGTCCCTGCTCCTGCCAACCTAGCAGTTCGAAAGCACGTCAAAGTGCAAGTAGATAAATAGGTACCGCTCCGGCAGGAAGGTAAATGGCGTTTCCATGCACTGCTCTGGTTCACCAGAAGCAGCTTAGTCATGCTGGCCACATGACCCGGAAGCTGTACGGCGGCTCCCTCGGCCAGTAAAGCGAGATGAGCGCCGCAACCCCAGAGTCTTCCGCGACTGGACCTAATGGTCACGGGTCCCTTTATCTTTACCTTTACCATATGTCATTGTAACATACTGTACTAAAAGAATGAGGCGTGGTGTGGCATGGTATATAAAATGAATTAAGCTGTTGTTGTTGTTTAGTCGTTTAGTTGTGTCCGACTCTTCGTGACCCCATGGACCAGAGCACGCCAGGCACTTCTGTCCTCCACTGCCTCCCGCAGTTTGATCAAACTCATGCTGGTAGCTTCAAGAACACCATCCAACCATCTCATTCTCTGTCGTCCCCTTCTCCTTGTGCCCTCCATCTTTCCCAACATCAGGGTCTTTTCCAGGGAGTCTTCTCTTCTCATGAGGTGGCCAAAGTATTGGAGCCTCAGCTTCACGATCTGTCCTTCCAGTGAGCGCTCAGGGCTGATTTCCTTCAGAATGGAGAGGTTTGATCTTCTTGCAGTCCATGGGACTCTCAAGAGTCTCCTCCAGCACCATAATTCAAAAGCATCCATTCTTCGGCGATCAGCCTTCTTTATGGTCCAGCTCTCACTTCCATACATCACTACTGGGAAAACCATGGCTTTTACTATACGGACCTTTGTTGGCAAGGTGATGTCTCTGCTTTTTAAGATGTTGTCTAGGTTTGCCATCGCCTTTCTCCCAAGGAGCAGGCGTCTTTTAATTTCGTGACTGCTGTCACCATCTGCACTGATCATGGAGCCCAAGAAAGTAAAATCTCTCACTGCCTCCATTTCTTCCCCTTCTATTTGCCAGGAGGTGATGGGCCCAGTGGCCATGATCTTTGTTTTTTTGATGTTGAGCTTCAGACCATATTTTGCGCTCTCCTCTTTCACCCTCATTAAAAGGTCCTTTAATTCCTCTTCACTTTCTGCCATCAAGGTTGTGTCATCTGCATATCTGAGGTTGTTGATATTTCTTCCGGCAATCTTAATTCCGGCTTGGGATTCATCCAGCCCAGCCTTTCGCATGATGAATTCTGCATATAAGTTAAATAAGCAGGGAGACAATATACAGCCCTGCCGTACTCCTTTCCCAATTTGGAACCAATCAGTTGTTCCATATCCAGTTCTAACTGTAGCTTCTTGTCCCACATAGAGATTTCTCAGGAGACAGATGAGGTGATCAGGCACTCCCATTTCTTTAAGAACTTGCCATAGTTTGCTGTGGTCAACACAGTCAAAGGCTTTTGCATAGTCAATGAAGCAGAAGTAGATGTCTTTCTGGAACTCTCTAGCTTTCTCCATTATCCAGCGCATGTTTGCAATTTGGTCTCTGGTTCCTCTGCCTCTTCTAAATCCAGCTTGCACTTCTGGGAGTTCTCGGTCCACATACTGCTTGAGCCTTCCTTGTAGAATTTTAAGCATAACCTTGCTAGCGTGTGAAATGAGTGCAATTGTGCGGTAGTTGGAGCATTCTTTGGCACTGCCTTTCTTTGGGATTGGGATGTAGACTGATCTTCTCCAATCCTCTGGCCACTGCTGAGTTTTCCAAACTTGCTGGCATATTGAGTGTAGCACCTTAACAGCATCATCTTTTAAAATTTTAAACAGTTCAGCTGGAATACCATCACTTCCACTGGCCTTGTTATTTGCAGTGCTTTCTAAGGCCCATTTGACTTCACTCTCCAGGATGTCTGGCTCAAGGTCAGCAACCACACTACCTGGGGTGTATGAGACATCCATATCTTTCTGGTATAATTCCTCTGTGTATTCTTGCCACCTCTTCTTGATGTCTTCTGCTTCAGTTAGGTCTTTACCACTTTTGTCCTTTATTATGGTAATCTTTGTACGAAATGTTCCTTTCATATTTCCGATTTTCTTGAACAGATCTCTGGTTCTTCCCATTCTGTTGCTTTCCTCTATTTCTTTGCATTGCTCGTTTAAGAAGGCCTTCTTGTCTCTCCTTGCTATTCTTTGGAAGTCTGCATTCAATTTCTTGTATCTTTCATTATCTCCCTCGCATTTTGCTTGCCTTCTCTCCCCCGCTATTTGTAAGGCCTCGTTGGACAGCCACTTTGCTTTCTTGCATTTCTTTTTCATTGGGATGGTTTTAGTTGCTGCCTCCTGTATAATGTTGCGAGCCTCCACCCATAGTTCTTCAGGCACTCTGTCCAGCAAATCTAAATCCTTAAACCTGTTCCTCACTTCCACTGTGTATTCATAAGGGATTTGGTTTAGATTGTATCTTACCTGTCCAGTGGTTTTTCCTACTTTCTTCAGTTTAAGCGTGAATTTTGCTATAAGAAGCTGATGATCTGAGCCACAGTCAGCTCCAGGTCTTGTTTTTGCTGACTGTATAGAGTTTCTCCATCTTTGGCTGCAGAGAATATAATCAATCTGATTTCGATGTTGCCCATCTGGGGATGTCCATGTGTAGAGTCGTCTCTTGTGTTGTTGGAAAAGCGTGTTTGTGATGACCAGCTTGTTCTCTTGGCAGAACTCTATTAGCCTTTGCCCTGCTTCGTTTTGATCTCCAAGGCCAAACTTGCCAGTTGTTCCTTTTATCTCTTGATTCCCTACTTTAGCATTCCAATCCCCTATAATGAGCAGAACATCCTTCTTTGGTGTCACTTCTATAAGGTCTTGTAAGTCTTCATAGAATTGGTCAATTTCAGTTTCTTCAGCACCAGTAGTTGGTGCATAGACTTGGATTACTGTGATGTTAAAAGGTCTGCCTTGGATTCGTATTGAGATCATTCTATCATTTTTGAGACTGTATCCCAGTACAGCTTTCGCCACTCTTTTGTTGACTATGAGGGCCACTCCATTTCTTTTACGGGTTTCTTGCCCAGTTTCTTGCCAGTGTGGTGTAGTGGTTAAGAGCGGTAGTCACGTAATCTGGGAAACCGGGTTCGTGTCTCCGCTCCTCCACATGCAGCTGCTGGGTGACCTTGGGCCAGTCACACTTCTGTGAAGTCTCTCAGCCCCACTCACCTCACAGAGTGTTTGTTGTGGGGGAGGAAGGGAAAGGAGAATGTTAGCCGCTTTGAGACTCCTGAAGGGGAGTGAAAGGCGGGATATCAAATCCAAACTCTTCTTCTTCTTCTTCACAGTAGTAGATATGATAGTCATCCGAACTGAATTCGCCCATTCCCGTCCATTTTAGCTCACTGATGCCCAGGATGTCAATATTTATTCTCGCCATCTCATTTTTGACCACATCCAACTTACCCAGGTTCATGGTTCTTACATTCCAGGTTCCTATGCAATATTTTTCTTTACAGCATTGGACTTTCCTTTCGCTTCCAGGCATATCCGCAACTGAGCGTCCTTTCGGCTTTGGCCCAGCCACTTCATCAGCTCTGGATCTACTTGTACTTGTCCTCCGCTCTTCCCCAGTAGCATGTTGGACACCTTCCGACCTGAGGGGCTCATCTTCCAGCGTCATAACTTTTATATGCCTGTTGTCTTTGTCCATGGAGTTTTCTTGGCAGGGATACTGGAGTGGCTTGCCGGTTCCTACTCCAGGTGGATCACGTTTGGTCAAAACTCTCCACTATGACCTGTTCATCTTGGGTGCCCTGCTCGGCATAGTTCATAGCTTCTCTGAGTTCTTCAAGCCCCTTCGCCACGGCAAGGCAGTGATCCATGAAGGGATATAAAATGAATTAAGCTACTGTATTCCAAATGCCCCAACTATTTCCAGGTGATGATGGAAATCATTTTTATCTCCCTCATGTAGCCAAAAGAGGGCGCTGAGAGACCAGCCAAGTTCCTCTTGAATCAGATGCCCCTGTTTCTGGCTGCAGTGGTTTTCCAGCTAAGGCCTGTCTGGGACAGAGAGGAATTGGCCACCCCAGTAACCTCCAGACTGGACTGCTTCAGCATGCTCTTTGTGGGGCTGTGCTTGACCCAGAAACTTTGTTGCCTGTTAAATATTCTAGCCTTCCTCCCATCGGAGCCCAGGGTGGCACCAAAGGAATGAGATTAAATATGTGCTTAAATGTGATTGATAATAATAATACATTTTTATTTATACCCCGCCCTTCCTGGTTCAGAAAACTGGGCTCAGGGCAGCTAACAACAAATTTAAAACACTTAATTGATACAACAAAAAACAGCATAAAATACAGTATAAAACGTGAATAACAATAAATTCAGAATTCAAAAATCAATTTAGGGGGAAATCCATCCAATAAACATTAGATAATCCCCAGGGCTTGCTGGCTAAATTAGTCCTACTTGGTCCAGCGAGGAGACCAGGGGAGAATTAGCTGTGGGATCCCAGAGCGGGTAATCTTCATAAAAGGGGAGGGAGAGGGAAGGAAGGGGAATAAAAGATCAGGCTAAGTTCAAATTGAAAGCCAGGCGGAATAGCTCTGTCTTACAGGCCCTGCAGAAGGAGGTTAAATCCTGAAGGGCCCTAGTCTCATGGGACAGAGCATTCCACCAGGTCAGAGCCACCACTGAGAAGGCCCTGGCCCTGGGGGAGGATAATCTGACTTCCTTAGGGCCCGGGACCTCTAAACTATGGTTATTCGTGGACCTTAAGGTCCTCTGTGGGGCAGACCAGGAGAGGCGGTCCCATAAATATGAGGGCCTTAAGCCACAAAGGGCTTTAAAGGTCAACACTAGCACCTTAAACCTAACCCGATACTCCACCAGGAGCCAGTGCAACTGGTAAAAAAAATATTTAAAATCCAAAGAAAAGTGTTGTGATCTTCTGAGTAAGATGCAGCCTCCCTCTTTGCAAGCTCAGGGGCCAGGCAAAGAGGGCAAACTCTCAAGGCTGTCTGGCAAAGAGTCTTTAGCGATGTGCAATGGGGCAAGATCAGTTGGAAAAGACCAGAGAAGTGGGGCAGGCGTGGCTCCTTCCTTGTAATGAATGTGGGATGTAACATAAGCAGTCAAGTACAACACTTCCTGTTTGCCAAGAGTAGACATGCAGGGAGTGGAAGGATTTGCTGAAAAAACGATTTGAAGTAGAATACAAAATTGGGAGGTGTGAGGAGGTCAAGGAAATAAGTAAAGGAAGAAAGCTATGTAAAGGTTTAATCTGTTCTTTTTTGTAAACATGTTTGTTTTTTTATTGAATGTATTTTCATACCTTCTTTTTCTTTCTTTTCTGTTACTGTTGTATTCTTTTTTTATATTTTGTATTGTTCTTTTTTCTTTTTGAAACCTTAAACTTTGAATAAATATTATATTTAAAAAAAGAGTAGACATGCAGGGGGATGTTATTCCAGCCAGGAGGACTTCCTGTCACACCTGGTCTGGAGCATCCTCCCCCTGCGTGTGACCAGGTAGATGGGCATGACTCTTGGAGACCCCATGAAAGCGCAGCCATCTTCCCTTCTCCTTTGTTTTATTCCCTCTTGATGCTTTTGCTGTCTGCTGGCACTTAGCCAGCAGCACATGGGTTCATTCCCATATGGGATGAACCCACACTCTCTTCTGTCTTCAGGGAACCTACTGTAAACTGAATGTGAGTAAACTTCTTGTTACTTTTAGATACTGTTGTGTCTTTATTCTTTTTAGGAGGGATAAAAGGGGAATTTACCAGGAACAAAACCCAATCTGGGCAAGCTGGATTGGATTGCTAAAGTAAAGAGATTCTAACAAATCAACCAACTAGCTGCCTGCTATCTACTGGGGAATGTGCTACTGATTCACTAGCGTGAGCAAGGAAAGATAATATCAATATATCCTCTCCTACCATCCACAACATTCCCACAATGAAGAGCCTTTGTGTGTTTCTCTGCAGCTGCTTTTGACTTACTTGTGCAAGCGGAGTGTGCTTTCAGCTGGGCTGGGCTAGTTGCTGACCAAGGGGCAGGGAGAGTGAGTGTTCCAGTCCTCACTCAGCCATGAAGTTCCAAGCTCTCTTAGCCGGATTTCCCTCACAGGGTTCTTGTGAGGATAACATGGAGGGAGAGGGGATAGGAGAGACCATGTGCACCACTCAGATGGGGGGATATAAATAAATATACTGAGCTGCTGATGAGTGTCAGAAAACTCTTTCTCTTCTTCTTTTGTGATCCCTTGTAGCCGAGTAAGATTATCTTCCATAAACACAGTTTTAAAAGTGAGTCCATAAGTCACTGTGGAGGCCAATTCTGGATCCACACGTCCTTCCACAGTGGGGACATTGGTTTCTGGGTGGGAGTTGATCATGGTGTGGATTTGCCAAGTGTGCCTTCCTCTTAGCACGTTTCTCCCTTGCGTCCTGAGTTTGGGTGTCTTCAAAGCCCAGGACACCTTTGGTCAAGGCTGTTCTCTAACCGGAGCGCTCGCAGGCCAGTGTTTCCCAGGTGTCAGTGTTTATACTACATTTTTTTAAAAAAAATTGCCTTGAGAGAGTCTTTAAACCTCTTTTGTTGACCACCAGCATTACGCTTTCCATCCTTAAGTTCATAATAGAGTAGTTGCTTTGGAAGACAATCATCAGACATCCGCACAACATGACCAGTCCAGCAGAGTTGATGTTGAAGAATCATTGCTTCCACACTGGTGATCTTTGCTTCTTCCAGTACACTGGTATTAGTTTACCCAGGTGATGTGTAAAATCTTTTGGAGACACCGTTGAGGGAATCTTTCGAGGAGTTGGTGTTTCTAAGTGCTGCTGTTCCCCCTCTCAGCACCAGAGGGAGATCTTGCCTCACGGCTGCCCTGTCTTCTGGCACCTGCAAAAGCAGCCAGGTGACCAGAAATTGGGGGGTGGGAGGCTGGAATGGCTTTCTCATGACCCATCTTCATGACTCCCATGCCCCATTGGTGAGGCCTGCCCTCTTCCCACCCTTTGGGGATCCGTGAGCGCTTGTGAGAAGAGCAGCTGCTTGCAGCTGCTTGAAGAAGCTCTTCTCCAATAGAATGTGGGGGAGAGATTTATCTTCCTTGGGGGAGCGAAAAGAACAAGGTGTCTGGGGTGGCTGCCTCTGGTGGGAATGGCAATGCCTGTCCCCTGCCCAGGCCAGTCTTTGATCTCCCCACCCTGCCTCATCTCTGTTTCATCAATCATTTGCTTCTCAGCATCAGCCGAGCTGGTTTAGCTTGGAGAACAGGAGAAAAAGACCCTGCTAAATCAGTGGCCCACCTAGTCCAGTGTCCTGGACTGGTTAGAGGCAGAGGAATGGAGGCACCAGCTGAGGAAGCGCCAAGGGAAGAAGGCTCAGAGCCTGGGGCTTTGTGGTGGGACAACGATGGGTGGTCAGAGGGAGGAGAGAGAGAAGACTGGGAAGAGGCGGTGTTGGGAGATGAAGAGATAACAGGGCTTAGCGAGCTGGGAGAGTCTGTGGCAGAGAGAAGTCCAGAAGCAGAGGCAGAAGCAGAAACAAGGAAGGAGATTCTGACTAAACACCAGGAGAAACCTTCTGGTGCTGTTTGACAGCGGAACAGTCTCCCTTGGGAGTTTGTGGACTCCCTCCTTCCTTGGAGGCTTTTAAGCAGAGGTTGGGTGGCCGTCCGTCATGGATGCTCTAGCTGAGATTCCTGCATTGCAGGGGGTGGACTGGATGACCTGTGAAGGTCCCTTCCAACTCTATAATTCTATGATTCCATGTAAAAGCAAAGTTTGTGATCTTCGGGGATCAGGTCAGATCACTAGGCACCTGGTTGAAACTATTTCCAGAATGGCAGCTGTGTTAGTTGGGCACAAGAAAAAACAATGCAGAGTCTTACAGTCCCTTAAAGACTGAAAACTTACTATACCATAAGTTTTCTTGGCCTTATCCTCTTTTTCAGATGCATGACGCCCTCTGCTGGTGAAGGAAGGCGCTGCAGTAGCCAAATACTGGGGCACTGGGGCTACCCCCCCCAAGAGACGCACACCGCCCCGTGATGGACAGAGCGTGCCCTCTATGATTTTTTGGGGGTGTGTGCATGTGGCTAGCCTACAATGGTCTCCTTTTTTAGCCCCTTTCCTTAAGACCCTTTTAATTTGCTGCAAGGGAGAGCTCCATGACCTGAGGTCGGGCCGGGTCAGGTCCTGGATTTGGAAAGTCGCTTCAGAGCTCTCTTTTTAATTTGGGAGGCTTTGCCTGGCTGCGCTGGGGATTTTGAGCCTTGTCAGCAAATTGGCGAAGGGCACCCGGGCTCCCCAGAGCAGGAAGGAGCTGAGGCTCCGCTCGGAAACAGACGCACCGGGCTGATACCCTTCGGGGATGGCAGGGCGCTGTGGGCGGAGGTGGCAGAAAGAGTTGCTCCAACCCAAAGATGCACGGAAAGGGGCCTGAGTCAGTGGCCGATGCCACGGTCCCCCTAAGTCCAGATCTGAAACAAGCCCCGGCGACCGTGGAAAGTGCCATAAATAATCATTAATTAGGACAGCATTCTCAGCAGTGACCACGCAGATCTTCGTTGCGTTGGCCGCCGTGCCTTTACCTCTGTCCACGAGAGTCCCTCGTGGCAGGCACCCCGCTCTTGGAAATGGCTGCGTGGAAAGGGGCCCTTCCTTCCCACCCCCCTCCTGAGCAAAGGAAGGAGAAGAGAGAGACCCAGGAGGAAATGTGTGGCCGTCCTGGGAGTTGGGGGGCATGTCAAATATTTACCCTGTGGCTGGTCAGCAAAGCGGGGAGAGGGAACTGATTAACCAGCTCTGCTGCCAAGGGGCACCGAGATGGCTGGTAAACTGTCCTGTCCCCCGGGGCTCCAAGTGCCTTTTAATGAGTGATTATTTAGGCGGCTCGATGGAGGTTAATGGAGGCTCCGATCAAATATGTTCTGTTATTAATTAAGCTGTCGCAAGGCCAATTGCTCTGGAGCTGCTCTCCTATGAGACAGTATTCCTGTGGGGGACATGGCGGGGGGGGGGGAGAAGAAATGCCGCCGAGTCAAAGGCTTGCCCTCCCCCTCCATTCCCCTTATGGGGCAGCGCGGGGCTGGGGTGATGGGAAAGGTGGGTCTCGTTTCTCATTAATGCAGCCCCCTCGGTGGGCCTGAGAGAGGGCGAGGGGAGAGAATCCCAGTCTCCGGGGGGGGGGGGGCGGGAGGCGCCAGCCTACCTTTGCAACCTACCTGGACTTTGTCTCAGTTCTCCCAAAGGACATTTGTGCATGAACATTATATCTACCCTGCTTTCTGTTCCATACTTGAATCGCCCCCATTACGGTGCACAGTTTGAAAAACAGCCAGGTTAATATTCTAAAAGGAAACACCATAGCACAATAGACAGATCAGCCTTTGCCAACTGGTGCCCTCCCTATGCTGCTTTTGGAGCGCAATTTCCATCAGCACCATCCATCACTGCCCTTAGGGGTCCCTCCAGGCGACCTGTTTATTGAGCGTTCATCCTGAGCTGCTTGCAGAAAGCTTATGCGGAGGTTAGATTATATCTGGTCTTTGTTGAGGATGGTTTCTGATTGCTTTATGGGACGGTTATAAGACAATGAGCCTTAGTCCTGCATTCATCTTGATTTGCTTGCGGGCTGTGCACAAACCTTTCCGTTTCTCATTCTTCCACACCCAACTTTCCAAACTGCAAAAAGCTTGGTTCCTTTTTAAAGTGGGTTTGTTGCGCTGGAACGACCAAGCCTTCTCAACCACTTGGACTTCACAAACACAGAGTTCCAGCGGCTGCTTGAATCCCTTCTGACATTCTGGAGGCACCCTGAGAAATGTTGTAGGCAGAACAGCCGGCCCTGAGGAGGATTAAAGTGCTGCGGTGGGGGCAGGGGGGGCAGGGGGCTTTCCAGTGGCCCAGACAAGCTTTTTGAGGGGCTTGGCTAGTCTTCTGGATGCTGACCAAAGCCAAGAGTTCAAAGAAGGACCCAACCCTCTGGTGCTTCCCGCACCTCCTGCTGACCTCCACCTGCTTGACGTTAGCTCATCACTGTGTAACCAGCAGGACAATGAGCAAATGAGAGAAATAATTACAGATCTGGGGCCCCACGGGGAACAGGACAGAGAAGGGTCAGCGACTTGGCCAACCTGCGATGGGCATCAATATGTAAGCAGCCCTCCCTTGGACTTTCCACTCTCCCTGCGACCTGTTAATGAGAACCCCACATTACAAACTCTGGAGTTAATTGCTGGAGGCCTCCCTCCCTCCCTGATCAAGGAGCCAGATCCTTACTTGGTGCCTGGATGTGGGTGCATTTTCAAAGGCTTCTTGGAAACAAGCTCAGGAAAATTTCCTCTGTCACCCCTTGACATCTGAGGTGCACCATAGATAGTAGCCTTGTGTTGCTGCTCCCTTAAAGCCCAAAGCCCAGAGTGCACTGTGTCCAGATCCCCGGCTGGGCAGGATCAGGAAACCAGGGGCTCACCTACTCAGGGATAAACATTTGGAAGATAATGTTTGGAAGATAGAATCATAGAATCATAGAGTTGGAAGAGACCACAAGGGCCATCGAGTCCAACCCCCTGCCAAGCAGGAAACACCATCAGAGCAGTCCTGACATATGGTTGTCAAGCCTCTGCTTAAAGACCTCCAAAGTAGGAGACTCCACCACACTCCTTGGCAGCAAATTCCACTGGCGAACAGCTCTTACTGTCAGGAAGTTCTTTCTAATGTTTAGGTGGAATCTTCTTTCTTGTAGTTTGGATCCATTGCTCTGTGTCCGCTTCTCTGGAGCAGCAGAAAACAACCTTTCTCCCTCCTCTATGTGACATCCTTTTATATATTTGAACATGGCTATCATTTCACCCCTTAACCTCCTTTTCTCCAGGCTAAACATGCCCAGCTCCCTTAGCCGTTCCTCATAAGGCATCGTTGTGGGAAAATGGTTGTTTGTACATAAAAGCATGAACAAAAGCTTTTATTATTGCAGGGTGATTTTGTAGCACGAGACATTGCTTGGAGCATGATGAGCGCGTGAACACCTCATGTTAGACTAATGATTGGCCCACGTAGCATAACGGGTCTGGTGTGATGACCTGATGCCAAAATATAGCAACTTCTTTGTCTGCGGGCAGAGGCAAGGTTACATTCTTGTGATTGTTACTTTTGGGTACGAGACAGAACAAACGTTGGGCTGGAGGCAGAGAGGATGTATTTTTTGCTGTGCACAATAAATGTTGGCTATTAGGCTTTTTGAATCCAACTTGGCGTGAGGCTGATTATTGATGACGAGCAGGTTCTCGACACATCGTTTCCAGGCCTTTGACCATTTTGGTTGCCCTCCTCTGGACACGTTCCAGTTTGTCAGTATCCTTCTTGAACTGTGGTGCCCAGAACTGGACACAGTACTCCAGGTGAGGTCTGACCAGAGCAGAATACAGTGGCACTATTACTTCCCTTGATCTAGATGCTATACTCCTATTGATGCAGCCCAGAATTGCATTGGCTTTTTTAGCTGCCGCGTCACACTGTTGGATCAGATAATGGGCAGAGCCTGGCTGCTGCTGCTGCATCAAACCAAAAGGAACCAATCTAGACCAATATTTGGTTCTTCCAGTGACCACCCAGATGCTCAAACAGCTGAGCATGGGCACACCATCGCACTTCCAAGACAAGAGGAGGCAGGTGTGCTTATTGTGGGAGGGCTGTGTAATAAACAAAATCTGCCCTCATTCCCTTATAGGGGACACAAGAGCCCTTATAGAATTCTTTGTAGGTTCTCCATCAGTAGGAAAAAATAACAGAGGCCAACCAGAGAATATTGAGAAGCAAAGCAGCTAGTAAGCCTGATCTTTATTGAACTGTTGCAACAGGGTCCTCACTCACCACACGCAGGAAAGGAGGAGGATCCAGAACCCAGGTGTGCCCGCCCTTATATAGACATTTTAAATTGCCAGCCCTGGAGTCCAAGACCACCCCTCCATACATCACACAGTACATACATCACAGAAGGGGTTTAACCCAAGACCACTCCCCACAAACATCATACCTACATCACAGAAAAGGCAGGCTTAAAACAGAAATTTGAATGTTGTTTTTCCTGTCTGCCAGGTTATCTGATTGCCTTTCCCGGTTGTCTGGCCATTGCTTTGAGATGGTAACTTCCCAATTCCTGATACAATGGGAAGGTTCCCTCACCCCCTCCCTCCTTGCAGAGAAAACATTTGGTCAGTTGGGGAGTGCAAATGGTTTCAGGATGGTCTTCCTGTGCTGCTCCAGACATGTGGTCCACATATCCATGTAGGCACCAGGCCAGCACATTTATGAACATTATATATATATATATATATATATATATGCAGGTTTTGGTGTCTTCGGGTGTCTTCCCGTGTAAGAGTCGGGGTGTCTGTGCGACGTTTCGACGAGGTCTCACTCGTCATCTTCAGGCTGGTGCTTTCGGCTTCTTGTTACTGGAACATCACCACAAGAGAATAATCATGGAAGCCAAACCAAGGGGTCTATGAAATACCCTGCAAAGTCTGCCCAGCCACGTACATTGGACAAACAAACAGACGAATAAATGCACGTATCGCAGAACACAAGAATGCCGTCAAAAAAGAAGAAAAAACTTCCTCTCTTTTCCAACACATGAAAGAAACAGGACACGAAATTAATTTTGCAGATTCCAAATTGCTCTTTAACATGGAACATCACCACAAGAGAATAATCATGGAAGCCATCGAGATAGAGAAACACCCTCACAACATGAACAAGCGTGACGACACGTCCCGCCTGCCAGACATCTGGAAATTAGCCCTCCCCACAAAAACCGACACCAGAACCAGAGGCACACAGAACGCCGTCACCAATCAACCACACCAGACCCAAACCCAGACCCTCTCCACAGACATATTACAGACTCCATCCAGTAGCCAAACTATAGTGGCACCTCCGGATGCTGCACCCCCCTGCAATCCCTACACAGATCTGGCTGGCACAAGGCACAAAACCACAGCTCGCCCCTATACACGAAGCCAAGCCAGAGCACAACTAAATGCAGCACAGCCATCTTCTCAGAAAAACTCTTCACAAGCTCAAGAGGTCAAGACACAAAAGCTTTAGCAACTAATCTACACTTAATGACCCACCCAGTGGTATTCAGAATATCACTCATGAAATCACTCAAGATATCCCTCAAGTAATTAAGGAACAAAAGAAGAAGAGGCACACTAATCTAGGAACTTCCTCTCTGCCCAGAACGTTGGAGGCTATACACCACACCCCTCAACAGTATTTATAGGAACTCAAACACCAGATTCTGCTCTGTTCCAGTAACAAGAAGCCGAAAGCACCAGCCTGAAGATGACGAGTGAGACCTCGTCGAAACGTCGCACAGACACCCCGACTCTTACACGGGAAGACACCCGAAGACACCAAAACCTGCATTCCTGTACCCGTGAAAATCTACGAAAGCATATATATATATATATATATATGCTTACATTTTTTTTATTTCACCTGTAAGTGCTCCCACGGTGCCCTCCCCAGAAACCTCTGCTGCAACTCTTTGGGTTTTCTGTGGTTTGATACAGGGCCCACCCATTCCCCATGACTGCTCTGAACACATTGCCTGGGTGTCAAAATTGCTGTGGTCCTCAAAGACAAGTGGAGGCCTGTTTCAGTCAGTATTGGGGGGGGGCAGTTGGTGGAGCTCCCCAGACCTGGGTGCCAAAGGCAGGATCAAGTACGCAATGCTAGCCTGGACAGCTGCAGCCTCGTCACTCCAGGTGAGGTGCTTGCTGAAGGAGTGCTCATTTGCTTCCACTCTCGGCCTGCTTGTATATTTTGTAAATTAATAGATATTACAGAGATGCCACAGTTCTCCAGTGCTCCCAGAACATGGAAATTGTGTGTGTGTTTTCACCCCACTTCACAGCCTGATGAGTCATTCCAGGGCTGCAGCTGTTTCCTGGGCTTGAAGGCAGTCGCTGGAGGCTTGTGATGATATTTGGCTGTGCACTAATGTGAAGGTTGGTCGTAGGCAGAGGAGCAGCTTAAACATTCCAACAAAGAGCCATCTCCGCTGCCCCACAGCAGACCCATAGCTGTCAACGTTTCCCCCTTTTTAAGGGAAATTCCATTATTCCAAATAGGATTCCTCGCAAGAAAAGGGAAAAGTTGACAGCTATGATCAGACCCCGAGAGGTCTGCCTCCCTCTCCCTCTGTGCCCACTCAACAACTGCAGTCTACCCTCTTTATTTCCTCTCAGGGAGACCTATTTAGCTTAGTTAGTTTAATTTATAAACCTGGCCCTCTTCATCATCCTAATCCCAGGGTGAGCTACAACAATATAGCAACACCAATAAAAACAACAACAGGTCAGTACCTAAAACACGTTTCCTCCTCGCTTTCCCTCTCTTCCTTTCTTCTCTTCCGTATACCATTGTTTTTTCCTCACTGCTTATGATTTTCTGTTTAATAGTGTATAAATATGCTCTCCATCAACACCCACCAGGGTTTCTCTTTATTTTTAATAACTTCTAGGGTTTATCTTTTTAGAATTTCTATTCTGTGTATTCTTTTCTAAGAACGCTGTTTCCAATGCATGCAAATCAAGATGTTTCTTTACTGTCATTGCCCTTCAAAAATTAATAAAAAGGGTATTTACCAAAAAACACACACACCCAAAAACAGTTCAGTACCAGGCATGTTAACCAATTCCCATAAATAACAGTTAAAAACCTATGTCACCTAGATTCATCCCAATTGCGGGGACGCAATCCACTTTTCCCCCATTCAGAAAACTTAAGGAGATGTCTAAGAATGAGTTCCCATGGAAACACAACACTGGAATATCCCAAGTTATTAGCACTTTCTCTGTCAAGCCCAGGGCTCCCACCAGGCATTGCCTGGAGGAAAACCACAATTGTAGTCCCATCCACAGAAATCTGATAGGAAACCCAGACTTCCTTCCTTCCCTCAGCCGAGGACTTCCTGCTGCCTCCTGGCTGACCGTCTGCCTCACAGGCCTCTCTCTTCCAGCGAACCAAAGCCGCTTCTCTGTGTGGCCAACGTCACCTGTGGCCAGTCCTGTGGGGGACCCCTGCCAGTGGTGGGGTGTGTGGTCATTCTCTGGCCATACAGAGGACATCCAGCTAAGATCACCCACCCACTTAGCTGTGATTCCAGCATTTCAGGGGGTTGGACTAGATGATCCCTTGGGTCCCTTCCAACTCTACAATTCTATGATTCTCCACTTTTCAAATGACTTTTCTGGTGATGCCCACCAGGGTGAAATTGGGGGCTCTGCCCATCCCAGCACTCAGACTGTTGGATTCTTTTTTATCACTACTACTATTTGGGGGTGTAGGGGTGTTAGGGGAGGGGTAGTAGCTATGGATGAATACATTGTGGGAAAGTTCAGGGATGCAGGAGAGGATATATTGTCTGATTATAGCCTTTCCAACTTGTGTTAAGACGTTCACAATTTAGCAGAGTAACATTCCCCCTTCTAAACTCACAGCAGATGCGTTTGCTCAGGCTCGCTAAAGCCTCTATAATGTCCTGGTATTTCCCCCTTATTCCCTCATAAAAGATAAGACACGACACAGTCGTGTAGAGAAAAAGTTTACTCACATTCTGCTCACAATTGGATCTTAGTTTCCAGGTGTATGTTACTTTTCTAAGCTATCTCATAAGGAGAACAGTCCCTTTGTCCTCTCTTGGAGAGCATCTTTGGTTAAGCAGATGTTGCTTCTTGGATGCATGTAGTCACGGAGAGAGAGATGGCTGCCCTGCCCTGTGCTTTTGCCGTTACCTGAACAGGTGAGGCCACGCCCACATGCAAAGGAAGTCTGTCCCAGCCCAGAAGGAAACAGGAAGTTGACCTGCTGGCTGGACAAACATTCCTCCCCATGTGTAAACATGTTCACTCTAGGAATGTTGTACTTGACTGCTCTTGTGTTTCACATCCCACATACATGTTGTGTTCCTTCTAGGGTAGCTTCTCCACCAGTGGTCTGTCCCCCCCACAATCAGCTCTCACCTGTGGCTGAAACAATCTGTCAGCATGGAACAGATGCCACATCCCAGGAATGGCTTCACCAGATCGGCTGAACCAGGCGTGTCCAAAATCCGTTTCAGGGGCCTAATCTGGCTCGCCAGTGGCTTTAATCCAGCCCCTGTGGCAGTTTATTTCCTGGGGTAAAATCCTAAAAAAAACCTCAACAACTTAACTTCAATCCTAAAAGAAGTTCAACAGCTTCAATCCTAAAAAAAGGTCAACAACTTTGGTCAGCCCTTTGGTCGGTCCCCATGGCCCTTCACTTCATCAAATCTGGCCCTCTTTGAAAAAAGTTTGGACACCACTGGGCGAAACACTGTGAGGGGAGCCGAGGGGTCTCCAACCCTTGATGGGTCAGGGGCTTCACCTGCAGGTGAGGACAGGCTCCAGTGGATTGAGTAACGGAAGCCAAGACTGAATCCAGCGGTCCAGAAGGCAGTTCTGCGTGTGAGGGGCAGGTGGGGCCCATCAACCTGGGAAGGTAGTCAGGAGAAAGAAAACTCTGATCCTAAACCTCTGCTGCCTTGAGTGACATATTTGGGAGAAGAAAAATCTCAGGAGTAGACCCAATCCAGAGTGGAGTCTCTAAGATGTTTGGATGGAGCCTTCCAGCAGCTCCTGCCACCAAGCTGGTGCCAAAGGTCTTGCTCTGCTTTCCTTTGGACCCCATCAGCCGGGCCAAGAGGGGGGTCTTGTCATCTGGGCAGCCCAGGACCTCCAGACACGCTGCCCAGGATTGTGCCGTGGGGTTTCGCTTTTGTGGTTTAACTACACCCCCTGGAGACGCACTCTGTTTTCTCTTAAGATGGATGGGTGCCAGTAAAAGTATTACTATTTGCCACCCTCACCAAAACTGGGAGGGTTTTTGGTGCAGTGGTGGTTGTGGGTGTTTGATGAGGCCCGTTACCTAGTCCCTGGGATGCCAACAACACAGAGAGAGAGAGAGAATCTGAGAGAGAAGTGTGCGGAGGATGAGGAAGTTGTAGCCAGGATGCAACCTGAGAATTTAAGTCTCACATCAACGAGGCAGAAGAGAGCTGCGCTCAAGAGGGATAGTCTGGGAATCTGGAGGTCTCTCTCAAGTCTTTCTGAACCCCCTGGAAACCCCTCTCCTGCAGACTGAGCTGCCCCCAAAGTTCCTGTAGGGCCCCCCTCTCAGCCAGGGCTGGGTATTTATTTCATTTCATTTATTTCATAAAATGTACACACCGCGGGATTGTAGGAAAAACCTCAAAGCGATTTACAAAAAAAGATAGAATGATAAAACTATCACTTAAAAAAATTTACAGGAGTAATTAAAACATACAAAAAGTTGAGACAACAACAGACCGAAACAAATTAAAACTCACATCAACTTTGTAAACCTGGGTGCGGGCTACGATGCTGCAGAAATGCCGAAAAGGCAGTCTCGATGGTCCTGGGTGCACAATTCCACTTCCTCAACTTCCTTCCCCTGTCAATAGCAACATTTTTGGCTCTTCTGGTCCGAAAGCGAACCGCTGAAATCAGGCTTGATTTGTAACAGGGCACTGAATTCTGCAATTTCCTGGCTTGGAATTTGAGCACGGAATTGCATTTGCTTTTAGCAGCCCTGATCTTTTCCACCCCCACAAAGGCAGGCGCTCGAGCCATTCGGCAAACAGGGGTGGGGGCTTTTTGGACACGTCCTCCCCTCTCCAGGAAGACGTCGGCCAGGCTGCAGATAAGGCCACTGGATCGCAAGGAGACGCGCGCAAGAAGGGCGCACGCACCGGCGCGGAAGAAGAAATTGCGGGGCGTCGGTGGGGGGGCAGTGATCCAGGCACCCCTTTCCCTCGCCCTTTTTGGAGCAAGGCTGATTTAAAGGCCTGCCACTGAGCTCCAGAGGACGGTTTGCTTTTTCTACAGTCGTCCGCCCGCTTCCCCATGTCTTGCTAGGAATCTCTGGAAACGTTTCCTTGACCCCAAACGACGTGTCGCGAATCGCAGCTCATCGAAAGTGATTTTCTAAGTCCTGAGGACTAGCCGCTTGTTTCTCTGTGCAAAAGACAAGCTTACTAGCCGCGAGGCAACGTTGTCGCCTCCTGCTGGCTGTAAGGGGCATCTTCCCCTGCCTGGTCACCTGTCAGGTGAGCTCGGGGAAGACAGCGAGGCTGCGCCTGGACAGGGTCAAGCCTGCCTCCCTCTCCAAGTGATTGGTGTTATGCCTGCGGACCGCACTGGGCACCTGGCAGGCAGCGTGCGCCCCCGCCTCTTTAAAAAAATAAAAAAGGCATTTTGCTTTGCTGCATTTGATAGCTCAAAAAAACTTTTTTTAAAAAAATAGGTCCGGACATAGTAGAAAACCTTTTTAGGTGCCAGTGGTTGCATAGTGGTTAGAGTGTCGGGCCAGGACCTAGGAGAGAGCAGGGGTCAAATCCTGAACTCCGCCATGAAGCTCACTGGCTGACCTGGGGGGGGGGCAGTCCCTTCTTCTCTCAGCCTAACCTCCCTCACAGGGTTCCTGTGGGATTAAAAGGAGAGGGAGAGAACCGCGCCAGCTACATTCAGCTCCTTGGAGGATAAGTGCCGAAGTTAAGCCGGCACTCGTTGCATTTTTAGTCCTTCTAGTAAATGCGGTTCATTTGCGCGTAATCCGAAACAAAATCCAGAAGCAGCGCTTGCATATCTGGGGGTTCGGAGGGATTTTTCCGGGGTGGGGAGGGAAATACAAAACAGAGAAAGAAATAAACAGGGTGGTTTGTCCACAAAGGGGGCAGGGGGCGAAATCGTGCCTGGACATTTATCGAAATACTGTATCTCGGGTTCTGCAGATGCTACAAACTTCCTGTTTTTGTTTTTTCCTAAAAACGAACACTGGGTATCTAGGGGTGGGGTGGGGTGGGGTGGGGGGGCTGCCCTCTTGCCCCCCCCCCGTGCGGACGTCCATCCCTGCGGAGTTTCCTATCCAAATCCTCTCAAGCCCCGAATTCGTGATCTTTTCACCCTGCTGCAAGTGGCCCGACTAATACCTGCACCCGGCCCCGAAACGCCCGCGATCCATTGTGGGGGGGGGTGTAGGGGGAGACTTTGGCGCCCAGTGGAGCATCTGTGGGTCGTCAGAAATTCAAGCTGTTGTTTTCTGGATACACCCCACGAACTGCGTGAACAAGAAGCGGCGCGATCCCGGGCTTCTTTACGCGGGAGGGAGACCCGCTGTGTACATTTGGACTTATTTCGAGGATCGCAGCCTTATTTCCTGGTAAATGAGGCAACTCAACAAGTCATGGGGTTAATCGTCGATGGATAATCTCAAAAACTTTTCGCCGCTAATTCTCCCTACTGTTGAATCGCCTGTTTTAAATGCTTTTTATTTTGTGTTTAAAGTATTTTTATATGCGTATTAATGCAAGTCGGGGGGTTAACCGAAAGCATAATCGCAACAGCAGCAGCTGAAGAAGCGGCGGGCACCCCCGGGACCAGAAAAGTCTGGAGAGAAGGGCCTGGGAGGAAACTCCCCAAGGAAGAGGTGCCGGGCCGTGTGGCGGTCAGAGGGCCGGACTCGGAGCTGCGAGAGGCCGGAGTCCAAGTCCCCACGGGGCCAGGAAACTCACGGAGTGTCCTCGGGGGCCTGTCGAGACAGCTCTCAGCCTGACCTACCTCACAGGGTTCTTGTGAGGATAAAAACGAGGAGGGAGAGAGCCATGCACTCCGCCTTGGGCTCCTTAGCCAAGGGTAGCCAAACTAAGGCCCGGGGGCCGGATCCGGCCCAATCGCCTTCTAAATCCGGCCTGCGGACGGACCGGGAATCAGCGTGTTTTTACATGAGTTGAATGTGTCCTTTTATTAATTTTTATTATTATTATTATTATTATTATTATTATTATTATTATTATTATTACTACTATTATTATTTAGTATTTAGTATTTATACCCCACCCGTCTGGGTGGGTTTTCCACTCTGGGCGGCTTCCAACAAAACTCTAAAACACAATAACCTATTAAACATTAAAAGCTTCCCTAAAGAGGGCTGCCTTCAGATGTCTTCTAAAAGTCTGGTAGTTATTTTTCTCTTTGACACCTGGTGGGAGGGCGTTCCACAGGGTGGGTGCCACCACTGAAAAGGCCCTCTGTTTGGTTCCCTG